>NC_080060.1:24038574-24358574 GCF_026212465.1 Amaranthus tricolor
CTAAAACCAACCATACACCCATGGCTACTAATGTAAGATTAGATGAAGATACAAATGGAACAAATATTGACCAAACTATGTATAGAGGCATGATTGGATCTTTATTATATCTAACTGCTAGTAGACCCGATATTTCATTTAGTGTTGGTTTATGTGCAAGATTTCAATCTAACCCTAAAGAATCACATCTAACTGCAGTGAAACGTATTTTGAGATATCTAAAGGGAACAAATGATTTATCATTGTTTTATCCTAAAATGATGTCTTTGATTTGAAAGGCTTTAGTGATGCAGATTATGCAGGAGATCTTGTTAATAGAAAAAGCACGTCAGGTATGGTACAATTTCTTGGCTCATGTTTAGTTTCGTGGAGCTCCAAGAAACAAAACACTGTTGCATTATCAACCGCTGAAGCTGAGTACGTAGCAGCAGCAGCTTGCTGTTCCCAAATGTTATGGATAAAGCAGCAGCTAAGAGACTTTGGTATTAAGTATGCATGTGTTCCTATTTATTGCGATAATACCAGTGCCATATGCATATCCAAAGATCCAGTGCATCACTCACGAGTAAAGCACATCCATATTAGGCATCATTTTCTTAAGGATAATGTTGAAAATAAAAATATCATTGTTAAGCATGTAAACACTAACGAGCAAATAGCAGATATCATGACCAAACCGCTTCCAAGGGAACAGCATGAGAAAATGAGATTGGAACTTGGCATGATCAAGCTGCATTAAAGGAAGTATCATATATGATTCCTAGAGACAAAATGAAAATTGAAAATGATCAATCAACCACAATAATCTTGATTGAAAAATCAATTATCGAAAGGATCAGGTACGCATTTTTTAAAAGGTATATACTTTGGATGTTCTCATGATTGCATGATTATTTTGATCTGACGGTAGCAGCACAATATTACCATTTTTCTTTTTAAAATTAAAAAGACAAACAAAAACAACAATTTTTTTTCCAGCAGTTCTTTTAAGTAGGAGTTGAATCTCAACATACTCCATTTTCACAATTCAAAATCAATTGTCTTGAATTGATAACTGCCTCAACACGTCACTTCATCCAATACAATTACTCCCTCTCGTCCCATCTTTCATTTCATCTTCACTAACTTTTCACGTTCACTCAACCCTAAACCGTCATTCCTTCCACTTCCCTTTCACTCCGTCATTTTCCTTTACTTTTCTCTCTAAAAACTTCAATGAAAACCAAGAATATGAAACCAAAAATGAAGCAACCTGTCCCTCTTCGAGTTATCTACCCACCTTCTCTCACTCACAAACCTAAGTCTTCATCAAAGGAACCAGAGGACACCCCTATGTCTCCGCAAACAAGTGGTAAAAGAACAAGAGAATCCAAGAAACCTTCAACCCACTCTACCAAGAAAATGAAGGTAACGCATTACTCAAATGCTGAAGAACTTTCTAAAGAAATGTCTGTAGGATTTGGTCTAGACAAAGAATGGTACGAATCTACAATCTTTCCTAAATTCCATGAAATTTTACAAACTCAAAAATGGGAATCACTTATGAGCGTATATTGCTGCAACCCCATTTACCCTGACATTATGCATGAGTTTATTTCTAATTTTGCTGTTCATGATGGAGTTTGTTCTAGTTCAATCAAAGATATTGATATTGAATTTGATAGTCTGACTTTAGGAGAGTGGTTAGGTGTTCCTGCTACTGGTTTTGATGTTTATCATGTTGGGTCTAAGATTGCGTTTTCTGGAAGAGATGAAAAAGATGTTTGGAGATGCTTGGGGGTTAGGCAAAAAAGGGGGAAAGTTAGTCACAATGTCCTGTCTCCTTTACATAAGTTGCTGTACAACATTGCTAGAAGGTTTATCTTGCCACGAAACTCAAAACGTAGTGAGGTAAGTCTTCGAGATGCAACCCTGATATACTGTATGGTGAACAACATAAAGATTAATTTTCCTTCCTTGATGATTTCTCATTTAAATGATTGTATAGCCAAACGTTGTATGGTTGGCTATGGTGGTTTGTTGTCATGGATTTTCTCAAAGTTTGGTGTTCCACTGGGTGATTATAGTTTTCCTATGGGTCCCAGCAATATGATAGGTGCAAAATGTTTGAGTAATTTGCGCCTTAAATTAAATGAGGAAGGGATTTTTGAAAATATTGTGGAACAGATTGAGATTGATTCTGATAATGAGGAACAGGAGGAAGAGGGGAAGGAAAAGGAGGAACAGGAGGAAGAGGAAGAGAAGGAAGAGAAGGAACAGGAGAAAAAGGAAGAAGAGGAGAAGGAGGAACAGGAGAAAGAAGGGGATGGAGTTAAGGAACAGGAGGTTGTTCCTTCTGAGGAAGAAGACCAGGGGTTGGAATCTAAGGTTTCTCTTGAAGAAGACTCTAGGGCTGAACCCAATAGTTTTCCCTCATCAAAGCCAACCACTCCACCAACTCATCATTTCACTCCACCACCACCTTCACCAACACCAAGATCACCATCACCATCATTTCACAAACACAGCTTTGATCAGGCAACCGTTCCTACTGCTCCCTTATATTCCATTCTTCTCAAGCTTGATGATTTGCAGGATCGCTTCTTCAAATTTCAAGATGAGATCCGTGTTTCCCTAGCCTCTTTAGCTGACCAGATGACTCAGATGGAGGCTCGTCTTGGCGCTAAATTGGATACAGTTGAGGTGGAAACGGAATATGTTGATGAAGATGCTCCTGCTTCATAGTTTCCCTTTTATATTTTTCATTGCTGCTGTCTCTGTCTTTAAACAATTTCTTTCTTTTGGTACCAGCTGGGGTACAAATCTTTAACATTGTTAACATTAAACCTTTTTACATATGCTACTAACTGTTAGGTTTGATTAGTCATTGCTTATCATGCTTGCATTCATTGTTATTGCTTTTTAATTTGTGCATCCTTATACTCTCTTTGACTATAACTATATGTTTAGTGCTGTGGTTTGATTGCTTATCTTCTTTTTGAATGATGTCAAAAGGGGGAATATTTGACACAAACTTAAATAATGCTTGAGCATGTTTAAGATCTAGTTAAATCTATTATGTTGGACTTATGGATTAAAGTGCTGGTTTGTTTCTGATGTTTGGTTTCGGATGTTTGTGTTGATAGTTGTTGCTCATTAACACTGAAACTAGGTTTCTCATTGCATTAAGGATTAAGATACTGAATACTGATATTTCTGGTTAGTTGTTTGTTTATGCTAATTTCTTTTAGCTTATGGATAGCTCTGATTATGGATGATTATGGATTAAATCTACATTTTTTTCTCATTGTTTGATTTTATGATGAAATAATATAAAGTTGTTGTTTTGATTATTTCTAGAGTAACGTATCATGATATTTAGTTAAGAAGAGTAGGTTTGATCTCTAACATACTCTTCAACATTGGTTTACTCTATTTTGTTTTTAAGTTTGTTTAAAAGTTTGTCATCATCAAAAAGGGGGAATTTGTTGGACCTCTTGAGTTTTGATGATGACTACACTTTATTTAAGCAAACATGTTTTTAGAGATTCTGCAGGTCGATATCCGATTATGATTATGATTATGATCGTTGATAGTACCTATGCCTTAGCTTATGGAAACGTACATGTCAAAAGGTTTCAAAAGAGGTTAGGAGAAGCATATCGCTTGGGATGTAAAATGGAGACAGCAGATCTACTGTTCCCAAGTCGGATGTTCTAGCTAAACTGAAGTCTGGAGACAGCACACTGTTCCTGAGCTGAAGGTTGACTACGTTGACTAAAAATTCTGGTTATCATATTTTAATTATTATTTTTTGTTAATGTATTTTAAATTAAATTGTTGCAGTAATAATTTATTAAAGTTAATTGGTAAATCGTTTTTGTTAAAGAAAATGAATTCACGTTTTATTTGTTAAGATCCTTTATTTTAGGATCTATTTTTAGTAAATCATGGATTTGTTAAAAATAGAATTAACTAACTTTGAATTAGTCTTAGCAAATCTTTTCAGCCGGTCTTTATTCCTAAAAATAAGCAAGCAATCATTCCCACTAAGATTAACAGTTTTCTAAATATAGCATGAAGTTCCAGCCATTAATTTGGGGAACAGGAATTACTACTGAAAAAACTGCTACTTTAGGGAACAGCGGTTATTAAGGGAACAGCGGTTATTGTTTATGTACACGTGTGATTTGACTTAATCAAATCTTATGGAAATAACCGTGTGTTTGCTTAATCCACATTACTCCCATGATCTCTTGATAGTGGGATGATGGATTGGATTATTCCACTTTCTTAGGAATATTATTTTCTATAAATTGCAAGATAATTCCGGTTTTTAAAGTGATGAGAAGTAATCCAACGTTTTGTGCTTAAGTGTTTTTCATACGTTTTTGTTGGATTTTACAAGAAATATTTTGTTCTTAAAGTTGCCAATTAATTTATAATATTTTCTTGATGCAACTCTTTGATTTATTTTAGAGAATTTATATCCTTTTTGTAAGGGTTTTTGAGAGTTTATGTAATTAGACTCGGGTGAGTCTAAGGGGGAAGTTAGATAGCTTTTAGTGAAGCTAGAGAGGATTAGCTTATTGTAAAGCTAAGTTTGTTGCTTTGAGTAAAGCAATTAGAGAGTGAAGAGTTGGCCTAGTTGTTTCGCTTCGAGTGAAGCAAGGTGTTTATTGTGATTGTAACTAATTGCCTTAAACATAGTGGAGTTTTTGAAAATCTCAAGTGGTCGTGGTTTTTCCTTTTGTTTAGGCCCAAAAGGTTTCCACGTAAAATCGTGTGTCTCTCTTATTATTTTGCTCTTAGTTTAAGCTTTATTTATTTTGAATAATTCCGCAAAAACAGGGCACAATCGCTTAAACTTGCAACAACAACAATTCACCCCCCCCCTCTTGTTGCTGTTCCCGTTCCTAATTGAATCAACACATCGTTCATTCGTCATTGACCATTAATCCTTGTTCATTCTTCATCGTTCATTCGTCATTGATCATTGATCCTTGTTCATTCTTCATCGTTAATTCTTCATTGATCATTGATCCTTGTTCATTCTTCATCCTTCATTCTTCATTGATCATTGATCCTTGTTCATTCTTCATCGTTCATTCGTCATTGATCATTGATACTTGTTCATTCTTCATCTTTCATTCTTCATTGATCATTTATCCTTGTTCATTCTTCATCGTTCATTCGTCATTGACCATTGATCCTTGTTCATTCTTCATCGTTCATTCGTCATTGATCATTGATCCTTGTTCATTCTTCATCGTTCATTCTTCATTGATCATTGATCTTTGTTCATTCTTCATCGTTCATTCGTCATTGATCATTGATCCTTGTTCATTCTTCATCGTTCATTCTTCATTGATCATTGATCCTTGTTCATTTTTCATCGTTCATTCTTTATTGATCATTGATACTTGTTCATTCTTCATCGTTCATTCTTCATTGAGCATTGATCCTTGTTCATTCTTCGTCGTTCATTCTTCATTGACCATTGATCCTTGTTCATTCTTCATCGTTCATTCTTCATGGATCATTGATCCTTGTTCATTCTTCATCGTTCAATCTTCATTGATCAATGATCCTTGTTCATTCTTCATCGTTCATTCTTCATTGATCATTGATCCTTGTTCATTCTTCATCGTTCATTCTTCATCATTGATCCTTGTTCATTCTTCATCGTTCATTCTTCATTTATCATTGATCCTTGTTCCTTCTTCATCGTTCATTCGTCATTGACCATTAATCATTGTTCATTCTTCATCATTCATACTTCATTGATCATTGATCCTGTTTCATTCTTCATCGTTCATTCTTCATTGATCATTGATCCTTGTTCATTCTTCATCGTTCATTCTTCATTGATCATTGATCCTTGTTCATTCTTCATCGTTCATTCGTCATTGACCATTAATCATTGTTCATTCTTCATCGTTCATTCTTCATTGATCATTGATCCTTGTTCATTCTTCATCGTTCATTCTTCAATGATCATTGATCCTTGTTCATTCTTCATCGTTCATTCTTCATTGATCATTGATCCTTGTTCATTCTTCATCGTTCATTCGTCATTGACCATTAATCATTGTTCATTCTTCATCGTTCATACTTCATTGACCATTGATCCTTATTCATTCTTCATCGTTCAATCTTCATTGATCAATGATCCTTGTTCATTCTTCATCGTTCATTCTTCATTGATCATTGATCCTTGTTCATTCTTCATCTTTCATTCTTCATTGATCATTGATCCTTGTTCATTCTTCATCGTTCATTCTTCATTGATCATTGATCCTTGTTCATTCTTCATCGTTCATTGTTCATTGATCATTGATCCTTGTTCATTCTTCATCGTTCATTCTTCATTGATCATTGATCCTTGTTCATTCTTCATCGTTCATTCGTCATTGACCATTAATCCTTGTTCATTCTTCATCGTTCATTCGTCATTGATCATTGATCCTTGTTCATTCTTCATCGTTCATTCGTCATTGACCATTGATCCTTGTTCATTCTTCATCGTTCATTCGTCATTGATCATTGATCCTTGTTCATTCTTCATCGTTCATTCTTCATTGATCATTGATCCTTGTTCATTCTTCATCGTTCATTCTTCATTGATCATTGATCCTTGTTCATTCTTCATCGTTCATTCGTCATTGACCATTAATCCTTGTTCATTCTTCATCGTTCATTCGTCATTGATCATTGATCCTTGTTCATTCTTCATCGTTCATTCGTCATTGATCATTGATCCTTGTTCATTCTTCATCGTTCATTCTTCATTGATCATTGATCCTTGTTCATTCTTCATCGTTCATTCTTCATTGATCATTGATCCTTGTTCATTCTTCGTCGTTCATTCTTCATTGATCATTGATCCTTGTTCATTCTTCATCGTTCATTCGACATTAATCATTGATCCTTATTCATTCTTCATCCTCCATTCTTCATTGATCATTGATCCTTGTTCATTCTTCATCGTTCATTCTTCATTGATCATTGATCCTTGTTCATTCTTCATCGTTCATTGTTCATTGATCATTGATCCTTGTTCATTCTTCATCGTTCATTCTTCATTGATCATTGATCCTTGTTCATTCTTCATCGTTCATTCGTCATTGACCATTAATCCTTGTTCATTCTTCATCGTTCATTCGTCATTGATCATTGATCCTTGTTCATTCTTCATCGTTCATTCGTCATTGACCATTGATCCTTGTTCATTCTTCATCGTTCATTCGTCATTGATCATTGATCCTTGTTCATTCTTCATCGTTCATTCTTCATTGATCATTGATCCTTGTTCATTCTTCATCGTTCATTCTTCATTGATCATTGATCCTTGTTCATTCTTCATCGTTCATTCGTCATTGACCATTAATCCTTGTTCATTCTTCATCGTTCATTCGTCATTGATCATTGATCCTTGTTCATTCTTCATCGTTCATTCGTCATTGATCATTGATCCTTGTTCATTCTTCATCGTTCATTCTTCATTGATCATTGATCCTTGTTCATTCTTCATCGTTCATTCTTCATTGATCATTGATCCTTGTTCATTCTTCGTCGTTCATTCTTCATTGATCATTGATCCTTGTTCATTCTTCATCGTTCATTCGACATTAATCATTGATCCTTGTTCATTCTTCATCCTCCATTCTTCATTGATCATTGATCCTTGTTCATTCTTCATCGTTCATTCTTCATTGATCATTGATCCTTGTTCATTCTTCATCGTTCATTCGTCATTGACCATTGATCCTTGTTCATTCTTCATCGTTCATTCTTCATTGATCATTGATCCTTGTTCATTCTTCATCCTTCATTCGTCATTGACCATTAATCCTTGTTCATTCTTCATCGTTCATTCTTCATTGATCATTGATCCTTGTTCATTCTTCATCGTTCAATCTTCATTGATCAATGATCGTTGTTCATTCTTCATTGATCATTGATCCTTGTTCATTCTTCATCGTTCATTCGTCATTGACCATTAATCATTGTTCAATCTTCATCGTTCATTCTTCATTGATCATTGATCCTTGTTCATTCTTCATCGTTCATTCTTCATTGATCATTGATCCTTGTTCATTCTTCATCGTTCATTCTTCATTGATCATTGATCCTTGTTCATTCTTCATCGTTCATTTTTCATTGATCATTGATCCTTGTTCATTCTTCATCGTTCATTCGTCATTGACCATTAATCATTGTTCATTCTTCATCGTTCATACTTCATTGATCATTGATCCTTATTCATTCTTCATCGTTCAATCTTCATTGATCAATGATCCTTGTTCATTCTTCATCGTTCATTCTTCATTGATCATTGATCCTTGTTCATTCTTCATCTTTCATTCTTCATTGATCATTGATCCTTGTTCATTCTTCATCCTTCATTCTTCATTGATCATTGATCCTTGTTCATTCTTCATCGTTCATTCATCAATGATCATTGATCCTTGTTCATTCTTCATCGTTCATTCGTCATTGATCATTGATCCTTGTTCATTCTTCATCGTTCATTCTTCATTGATCATTGATCCTTGTTCATTCTTCATCGTTCATTCGTCATTGATCATTGATCCTTGTTCATTCTTCATCGTTCATTCTTCATTGATCATTGATCCTTGTTCATTCTTCATCGTTCATTCTTCATTGATCATTGATCCTTGTTCATTTTTCATCGTTCATTCGTCATTGACCATTAATCCTTGTTCATTCTTCATTGTTCATTCGTCATTGATCATTGATCCTTGTTCATTCTTCATCGTTAATTCTTCATTGATCATTGATCCTTGTTCATTCTTCATCCTTCATTCTTCATTGATCATTGATCCTTGTTCATTCTTCATCGTTCATTCGTCATTGATCATTGATCCTTGTTCATTCTTCATCTTTCATTCTTCATTGATCATTTATCCTTGTTCATTCTTCATCGTTCATTCGTCATTGACCATTGATCCTTGTTCATTCTTCATCGTTCATTCGTCATTGATCATTGATCCTTGTTCATTCTTCATCGTTCATTCTTCATTGATCATTGATCCTTGTTCATTCTTCATCGTTCATTCTTCATTGATCATTGATCCTTGTTCATTCTTCATCGTTCATTCTTCATTGATCATTGATCCTTGTTCATTCTTCATCGTTCATTCGTCATTGACCATTAATCCTTGTTCATTCTTCATCGTTCATTCGTCATTGATCATTGATCCTTGTTCATTCTTCATCGTTAATTCTTCATTGATCATTGATCCTCGTTCATTCTTCATCCTTCATTCTTCATTGATCATTGATCCTTGTTCATTCTTCATCGTTCATTCGTCATTGATCATTGATCCTTGTTCATTCTTCATCTTTCATTCTTCATTGATCATTGATCCTTGTTCATTCTTCATCGTTCATTCTTCATTGATCATTGATCCTTGTTCATTCTTCATCGTTCATTCTTCATTGATCATTGATCCTTGTTCATTCTTCATCGTTCATTCTTCATTGATCATTGATCCTTGTTCATTCTTCATCGTTCATTCGTCATTGACCATTAATCCTTGTTCATTCTTCATCGTTCATTCGTCATTGATCATTGATCCTTGTTCATTCTTCATCGTTCATTCGTCATTGACCATTGATCCTTGTTCATTCTTCATCGTTCATTCGTCATTGATCATTGATCCTTGTTCATTCTTCATCGTTCATTCTTCATTGATCATTGATCCTTGTTCATTCTTCATCGTTCATTTTTCATTGATCATTGATCCTTGTTCATTCTTCATCGTTCATTCTTCATTGATCATTGATCCTTGTTCATTCTTCATCGTTCATTCTTCATTGATCATTGATCCTTGTTCATTCTTCATCGTTCATTCGTCATTGACCATTAATCATTGTTCATTCTTCATCGTTCATACTTCATTGATCATTGATCCTTATTCATTCTTCATCGTTCAATCTTCATTGATCAATGATCCTTGTTCATTCTTCATCGTTCATTCTTCATTGATCATTGATCCTTGTTCATTCTTCATCGTTCAATCTTCATTGATCAATGATCCTTGTTCATTCTTCATTGATCATTGATCCTTGTTCATTCTTCATCGTTCATTCGTCATTGACCATTAATCATTGTTCATTCTTCATCGTTCATTCTTCATTGATCATTGATCCTTGTTCATTCTTCATCGTTCATTCTTCAATGATCATTGATCCTTGTTCATTCTTCATCGTTCATTCTTCATTGATCATTGATCCTTGTTCATTCTTCATCGTTCATTCGTCATTGACCATTAATCATTGTTCATTCTTCATCGTTCATACTTCATTGACCATTGATCCTTATTCATTCTTCATCGTTCAATCTTCATTGATCAATGATCCTTGTTCATTCTTCATCGTTCATTCTTCATTGATCATTGATCCTTGTTCATTCTTCATCTTTCATTCTTCATTGATCATTGATCCTTGTTCATTCTTCATCGTTCATTCTTCATTGATCATTGATCCTTGTTCATTCTTCATCGTTCATTGTTCATTGATCATTGATCCTTGTTCATTCTTCATCGTTCATTCTTCATTTATCATTGATCCTTGTTCATTCTTCATCGTTCATTCGTCATTGACCATTAATCCTTGTTCATTCTTCATCGTTCATTCGTCATTGATCATTGATCCTTGTTCATTCTTCATCGTTCATTCGTCATTGACCATTGATCCTTGTTCATTCTTCATCGTTCATTCGTCATTGATCATTGATCCTTGTTCATTCTTCATCGTTCATTCTTCATTGATCATTGATCCTTGTTCATTCTTCATCGTTCATTCTTCATTGATCATTGATCCTTGTTCATTCTTCATCGTTCATTCTTCATTGATCATTGATCCTTGTTCATTCTTCATCGTTCATTCGTCATTGACCATAAATCCTTGTTCATTCTTCATCGTTCATTCGTCATTGATCATTTATCCTTGTTCATTCTTCATCGTTCATTCGTCATTGATCATTGATCCTTGTTCATTCTTCATCGTTCATTCTTCATTGATCTTTGATCCTTGTTCATTCTTCATCCTTCATTCGTCATTGACCATTAATCCTTGTTCATTCTTCATCGTTCATTCTTCATTGATCATTGATCCTTGTTCATTCTTCATCGTTCAATCTTCATTGATCAATGATCGTTGTTCATTCTTCATTGATCATTGATCCTTGTTCATTCTTCATCGTTCATTCGTCATTGACCATTAATCATTGTTCAATCTTAATCGTTCATTCTTCATTGATCATTGATCCTTGTTCATTCTTCATCGTTCATTCTTCATTGATCATTGATCCTTGTTCATTCTTCATCGTTCATTCTTCATTGATCATTGATCCTTGTTCATTCTTCATCGTTCATTCTTCATTGATCATTGATCCTTGTTCATTCTTCATCGTTCATTCGTCATTGACCATTAATCATTGTTCATTCTTCATCGTTCATACTTCATTGATCATTGATCCTTATTCATTCTTCATCGTTCAATCTTCATTGATCCATGATCCTTGTTCATTCTTCATCGTTCATTCTTCATTGATCATTGATCCTTGTTCATTCTTCATCTTTCATTCTTCATTGATCATTGATCCTTGTTCATTCTTCATCCTTCATTCTTCATTGATCATTGATCCTTGTTCATTCTTCATCGTTCATTCATCAATGATCATTGATCCTTGTTCATTCTTCATCGTTCATTCGTCATTGATCATTGATCCTTGTTCATTCTTCATCGTTCATTCGTCATTGATCATTGATCCTTGTTCATTCTTCATCGTTCATTCTTCATTGATCATTGATCCTTGTTCATTCTTCATCGTTCATTCTTCATTGATCATTGATCCTTGTTCATTCTTCGTCGTTCATTCTTCATTGATCATTGATCCTTGTTCATTCTTCATCGTTCATTCGACATTAATCATTGATCCTTGTTCATTCTTCATCCTCCATTCTTCATTGATCATTGATCCTTGTTCATTCTTCATCGTTCATT
This sequence comes from Amaranthus tricolor, assembly GCF_026212465.1. Lineage (NCBI taxonomy): Eukaryota > Viridiplantae > Streptophyta > Magnoliopsida > Caryophyllales > Amaranthaceae > Amaranthus > Amaranthus tricolor. The sequence continues at coordinate 24,050,590 of NC_080060.1, forward strand.
CTTCATTGATCATTGATCCTTGTTCATTCTTCATCGTTCATTCGTCATTGACCATTGATCCTTGTTCATTCTTCATCGTTCATTCTTCATTGATCATTGATCCTTGTTCATTCTTCATCCTTCTTTCGTCATTGACCATTAATCCTTGTTCATTCTTCATCGTTCATTCTTCATTGATCATTGATCCTTGTTCATTCTTCATCGTTCAATCTTCATTGATCAATGATCGTTGTTCATTCTTCATTGATCATTGATCCTTGTTCATTCTTCATCGTTCATTCGTCATTGACCATTAATCATTGTTCAATCTTCATCGTTCATTCTTCATTGATCATTGATCCTTGTTCATTCTTCATCGTTCATTCTTCATTGATCATTGATCCTTGTTCATTCTTCATCGTTCATTCTTCATTGATCATTGATCCTTGTTCATTCTTCATCGTTCATTTTTCATTGATCATTGATCCTTGTTCATTCTTCATCGTTCATTCGTCATTGACCATTAATCATTGTTCATTCTTCATCGTTCATACTTCATTGATCATTGATCCTTATTCATTCTTCATTGATCAATGATCCTTGTTCATTCTTCATCGTTCATTCTTCATTGATCATTGATCCTTGTTCATTCTTCATCTTTCATTCTTCATTGATCATTGATCCTTGTTCATTCTTCATCCTTCATTCTTCATTGATCATTGATCCTTGTTCATTCTTAATCGTTCATTCATCAATGATCATTGATCCTTGTTCATTCTTCATCGTTCATTCGTCATTGATCATTGATCCTTGTTCATTCTTCATCGTTCATTCTTCATTGATCATTGATCCTTGTTCATTCTTCATCGTTCATTCGTCATTGATCATTGATCCTTGTTCATTCTTCATCGTTCATTCTTCATTGATCATTGATCCTTGTTCATTCTTCATCGTTCATTCTTCATTGATCATTGATCCTTGTTCATTTTTCATCGTTCATTCGTCATTGACCATTAATCCTTGTTCATTCTTCATCGTTCATTCGTCATTGATCATTGATCCTTGTTCATTCTTCATCGTTAATTCTTCATTGATCATTGATCCTTGTTCATTCTTCATCCTTCATTCTTCATTGATCATTGATCCTTGTTCATTCTTCATCGTTCATTCGTCATTGATCATTGATCCTTGTTCATTCTTCATCTTTCATTCTTCATTGATCATTTATCCTTGTTCATTCTTCATCGTTCATTCGTCATTGACCATTGATCCTTGTTCATTCTTCATCGTTCATTCGTCATTGATCATTGATCCTTGTTCATTCTTCATCGTTCATTCTTCATTGATCATTGATCCTTGTTCATTCTTCATCGTTCATTCTTCATTGATCATTGATCCTTGTTCATTCTTCATCGTTCATTCTTCATTGATCATTGATCCTTGTTCATTGTTCATCGTTCATTCGTCATTGACCATTAATCCTTGTTCATTCTTCATCGTTCATTCGTCATTGATCATTGATCCTTGTTCATTCTTCATCGTTAATTCTTCATTGATCATTGATCCTCGTTCATTCTTCATCCTTCATTCTTCATTGATCATTGATCCTTGTTCATTCTTCATCGTTCATTCGTCATTGATCATTGATCCTTGTTCATTCTTCATCTTTCATTCTTCATTGATCATTGATCCTTGTTCATTCTTCATCGTTCATTCTTCATTGATCATTGATCCTTGTTCATTCTTCATCGTTCATTCTTCATTGATCATTGATCCTTGTTCATTCTTCATCGTTCATTCTTCATTGATCATTGATCCTTGTTCATTCTTCATCGTTCATTCGTCATTGACCATTAATCCTTGTTCATTCTTCATCGTTCATTCGTCATTGATCATTGATCCTTGTTCATTCTTCATCGTTCATTCGTCATTGACCATTGATCCTTGTTCATTCTTCATCGTTCATTCGTCATTGATCATTGATCCTTGTTCATTCTTCATCGTTCATTCTTCATTGATCATTGATCCTTGTTCATTCTTCATCGTTCATTCTTCAATGATCATTGATCCTTGTTCATTCTTCATCGTTCATTCTTCATTGATCATTGATCCTTGTTCATTCTTCATCGTTCATTCGTCATTGACCATTAATCATTGTTCATTCTTCATCGTTCATACTTCATTGATCATTGATCCTTATTCATTCTTCATCGTTCAATCTTCATTGATCAATGATCCTTGTTCATTCTTCATCGTTCATTCTTCATTGATCATTGATCCTTGTTCATTCTTCATCGTTCAATCTTCATTGATCAATGATCCTTGTTCATTCTTCATTGATCATTGATCCTTGTTCATTCTTCATCGTTCATTCGTCATTGACCATTAATCATTGTTCATTCTTCATCGTTCATTCTTCATTGATCATTGATCCTTGTTCATTCTTCATCGTTCATTCTTCAATGATCATTGATCCTTGTTCATTCTTCATCGTTCATTCTTCATTGATCATTGATCCTTGTTCATTCTTCATCTTTCATTCGTCATTGACCATTAATCATTGTTCATTCTTCATCGTTCATACTTCATTGACCATTGATCCTTATTCATTCTTCATCGTTCAATCTTCATTGATCAATGATCCTTGTTCATTCTTCATCGTTCATTCTTCATTGATCATTGATCCTTGTTCATTCTTCATCTTTCATTCTTCATTGATCATTGATCCTTGTTCATTCTTCATCGTTCATTCTTCATTGATCATTGATCCTTGTTCATTCTTCATCGTTCATTGTTCATTGATCATTGATCCTTGTTCATTCTTCATCGTTCATTCTTCATTGATCATTGATCCTTGTTCATTCTTCATCGTTCATTCGTCATTGACCATTAATCCTTGTTCATTCTTCATCGTTCATTCGTCATTGATCATTGATCCTTGTTCATTCTTCATCGTTCATTCGTCATTGACCATTGATCCTTGTTCATTCTTCATCGTTCATTCGTCATTGATCATTGATCCTTGTTCATTCTTCATCGTTCATTCTTCATTGATCATTGATCCTTGTTCATTCTTCATCGTTCATTCTTCATTGATCATTGATCCTTGTTCATTCTTCATCGTTCATTCTTCATTGATCATTGATCCTTGTTCATTCTTCATCGTTCATTCGTCATTGACCATAAATCCTTGTTCATTCTTCATCGTTCATTCGTCATTGATCATTTATCCTTGTTCATTCTTCATCGTTCATTCGTCATTGATCATTGATCCTTGTTCATTCTTCATCGTTCATTCTTCATTGATCTTTGATCCTTGTTCATTCTTCATCGTTCATTCTTCATTGATCATTGATCCTTGTTCATTCTTCGTCGTTCATTCTTCATTGATCATTGATCCTTGTTCATTCTTCATCGTTCATTCGACATTAATCATTGATCCTTGTTCATTCTTCATCATTCATTCTTCATTGATCATTGATCCTTGTTCATTCTTCATCGTTCATTCGTCATTGATCATTGATCCTTGTTCATTCTTCATCGTTCATTGTTCATTGATCATTGATCCTTGTTCATTCTTCATCCTCCATTCTTCATTGATCATTGATCCTTGTTCATTCTTCATCGTTCATTCTTCATTGATCATTGATCCTTGTTCATTCTTCATCGTTTATTCGTCATTGACCATTGATCCTTGTTCATTCTTCATCGTTCATTCTTCATTGATCATTGATCCTTGTTCATTCTTCATCCTTCATTCGTCATTGACCATTAATCCTTGTTCATTCTTCATCGTTCATTCTTCATTGATCATTGATCCTTGTTCATTCTTCATCGTTCAATCTTCATTGATCAATGATCGTTGTTCATTCTTCATTGATCATTGATCCTTGTTCATTCTTCATCGTTCATTCGTCATTGACCATTAATCATTGTTCAATCTTCATCGTTCATTCTTCATTGATCATTGATCTTTGTTCATTCTTCATCGTTCATTCTTCATTGATCATTGATCCTTGTTCATTCTTCATCGTTCATTCTTCATTGATCATTGATCCTTGTTCATTCTTCATCGTTCATTCTTCATTGATCATTGATCCTTGTTCATTCTTCATCGTTCATTCGTCATTGACCATTAATCATTGTTCATTCTTCATCGTTCATACTTCATTGATCATTGATCCTTATTCATTCTTCATCGTTCAATCTTCATTGATCCATGATCCTTGTTCATTCTTCATCGTTCATTCTTCATTGATCATTGATCCTTGTTCATTCTTCATCTTTCATTCTTCATTGATCATTGATCCTTGTTCATTCTTCATCCTTCATTCTTCATTGATCATTGATCCTTGTTCATTCTTCATCGTTCATTCATCAATGATCATTGATCCTTGTTCATTCTTCATCGTTCATTCGTCATTGATCATTGATCCTTGTTCATTCTTCATCGTTCATTCTTCATTGATCATTGATCCTTGTTCATTCTTCATCGTTCATTCGTCATTGATCATTGATCCTTGTTCATTCTTCATCGTTCATTCTTCATTGATCATTGATCCTTGTTCATTCTTCATCGTTCATTCTTCATTGATCATTGATCCTTGTTCATTCTTCATCGTTCATTCGTCATTGACCATTAGTCCTTGTTCATTCTTCATCGTTCATTCGTCATTGATCATTGATCCTTGTTCATTCTTCATCGTTAATTCTTGATTGATCATTGATCCTTGTTCATTCTTCATCCTTCATTCTTCATTGATCATTGATCCTTGTTCATTCTTCATCGTTCATTCGTCATTGATCATTGATCCTTGTTCATTCTTCATCTTTCATTCTTCATTGATCATTTATCCTTGTTCATTCTTCATCGTTCATTCGTCATTGACCATTGATCCTTGTTCATTCTTCATCGTTCATTCGTCATTGATCATTGATCCTTGTTCATTCTTCATCGTTCATTCTTCATTGATCATTGATCCTTGTTCATTCTTCATCGTTCATTCTTCATTGATCATTGATCCTTGTTCATTCTTCATCGTTCATTCTTCATTGATCATTGATCCTTGTTCATTCTTCATCGTTCATTCGTCATTGACCATTAATCCTTGTTCATTCTTCATCGTTCATTCGTCATTGATCATTGATCCTTGTTCATTCTTCATCGTTAATTCTTCATTGATCATTGATCCTCGTTCATTCTTCATCCTTCATTCTTCATTGATCATTGATCCTTGTTCATTCTTCATCGTTCATTCGTCATTGATCATTGATCCTTGTTCATTCTTCATCTTTCATTCTTCATTGATCATTGATCCTTGTTCATTCTTCATCGTTCATTCTTCATTGATCATTGATCCTTGTTCATTCTTCATCGTTCATTCTTCATTGATCATTGATCCTTGTTCATTCTTCATCGTTCATTCTTCATTGATCATTGATCCTTGTTCATTCTTCATCGTTCATTCGTCATTGACCATTAATCCTTGTTCATTCTTCATCGTTCATTCGTCATTGATCATTGATCCTTGTTCATTCTTCATCGTTCATTCGTCATTGACCATTGATCCTTGTTCATTCTTCATCGTTCATTCTTCATTGATCATTGATCCTTGTTCATTCTTCATCGTTCATTCGTCATTGACCATTAATCCTTGTTCATTCTTCATCGTTCATTCGTCATTGATCATTGATTCTTGTTCATTCTTCATCGTTAATTCTTCATTGATCATTGATCCTTGTTCATTCTTCATCCTTCATTCTTCATTGATCATTGATCCTTGTTCATTCTTTATCGTTCATTCATCATTGATCATTGATCCTTGTTCATTCTTCATCTTTCATTCTTCATTGATCATTGATCCTTGTTCATTCTTCATCGTTCATTCTTCATTGATCATTGATCCTTGTTAATTCTTCATCGTTCATTCTTCATTGATCATTGATCCTTGTTCATTCTTCATCGTTCATTCTTCATTGATCATTGATCCTTGTTCATTCTTCATCGTTCATTCGTCATTGACCATTAATCATTGTTCATTCTTCATCGTTCATACTTCATTGATCATTGATCCTTATTCATTCTTCATCGTTCAATCTTCATTGATCAATGATCCTTGTTCATTCTTCATCGTTCATGCTTCATTGATCATTGATCCTTGTTCATTCTTCATCGTTCAATCTTCATTGATCAATGATCCTTGTTCATTCTTCATTGATCATTGATCCTTGTTCATTCTTCATCGTTCATTCGTCATTGATCATTAATCATTGTTCATTCTTCATCGTTCATTCTTCATTGATCATTGATCCTTGTTCATTCTTCATCGTTCATTCTTCAATGATCATTGATCCTTGTTCATTCTTCATCGTTCATTCTTCATTGATCATTGATCCTTGTTCATTCTTCATCGTTCATTCGTCATTGACCATTAATCATTGTTCATTCTTCATCGTTCATACTTCATTGACCATTGATCCTTATTCATTCTTCATCGTTCAATCTTCATTGATCAATGATCCTTGCTCATTCTTCATCGTTCATTCTTCATTGATCATTGATCCTTGTTCATTCTTCATCTTTCATTCTTCATTGATCATTGATCCTTGTTCATTCTTCATCGTTCATTCTTCATTGATCATTGATCCTTGTTCATTCTTCATCGTTCATTGTTCATTGATCATTGATCCTTGTTCATTCTTCATCGTTCATTCTTCATTGATCATTGATCCTTGTTCATTCTTCATCGTTCATTCGTCATTGACCATTAATCCTTGTTCATTCTTCATCGTTCATTCGTCATTGATCATTGATCCTTGTTCATTCTTCATCGTTCATTCGTCATTGACCATTGATCCTTGTTCATTCTTCATCGTTCATTCGTCATTGATCATTGATCCTTGTTCATTCTTCATCGTTCATTCTTCATTGATCATTGATCCTTGTTCATTCTTCATCGTTCATTCTTCATTGATCATTGATCCTTGTTCATTCTTCGTCGTTCATTCTTCATTGATCATTGATCCTTGTTCATTCTTCATTGTTCATTCGACATTAATCATTGATCCTTGTTCATTCTTCATCATTCATTCTTCATTGATCATTGATCCTTGTTCATTCTTCATCGTTCATTCGTCATTGATCATTGATCCTTGTTCATTCTTCATCGTTCATTCTTCATTGATCATTTATCCTTGTTCATTCTTCATCCTCCATTCTTCATTGATCATTGATCCTTGTTCATTCTTCATCGTTCATTCTTCATTGATCATTGATCCTTGTTCATTCTTCATCGTTTATTCGTCATTGACCATTGATCCTTGTTCATTCTTCATCGTTCATTCTTCATTGATCATTGATCCTTGTTCATTCTTCATCCTTCATTCGTCATTGACCATTATTCCTTGTTCATTCTTCATCGTTCATTCTTCATTGATCATTGATCCTTGTTCATTCTTCATCGTTCAATCTTCATTGATCAATGATCGTTGTTCATTCTTCATTGATCATTGATCCTTGTTCATTCTTCATCGTTCATTCGTCATTGACCATTAATCATTGTTCAATCTTCATCGTTCATTCTTCATTGATCATTGATCCTTGTTCATTCTTCATCGTTCATTCTTCATTGATCATTGATCCTTGTTCATTCTTCATCGTTCATTCTTCATTGATCATTGATCCTTGTTCATTCTTCATCGTTCATTCTTCATTGATCATTGATCCTTGTTCATTCTTCATTGTTCATTCGTCATTGACCATTAATCATTGTTCATTCTTCATCGTTCATACTTCATTGATCATTGATCCTTATTCATTCTTCATCGTTCAATCTTCATTGATCAATGATCCTTGTTCATTCTTCATCGTTCATTCTTCATTGATCATTGATCCTTCTTCATTCTTCATCTTTCATTCTTCATTGATCATTGATCCTTCTTCATTCTTCATCCTTCATTCTTCATTGATCATTGATCCTTGTTCATTCTTCATCGTTCATTCATCAATGATCATTGATCCTTGTTCATTCTTCATCGTTCATTCGTCATTGATCATTGATCCTTGTTCATTCTTCATCGTTCATTCTTCATTGATCATTGATCCTTGTTCATTCTTCATCGTTCATTCGTCATTGATCATTGATCCTTGTTCATTCTTCATCGTTCATTCTTCATTGATCATTGATCCTTGTTCATTCTTCATCGTTCATTCTTCATTGATCATTGATCCTTGTTCATTCTTCATCGTTCATTCGTCATTGACCATTAATCCTTGTTCATTCTTCATTGTTCATTCGTCATTGATCATTGATCCTTGTTCATTCTTCATCGCTAATTCTTCATTGATCATTGATCCTTGTTCATTCTTCATCCTTCATTCTTCATTGATCATTGATCCTTGTTCATTCTTCATCGTTCATTCGTCATTGATCATTGATCCTTGTTCATTCTTCATCTTTCATTCTTCATTGATCATTTATCCTTGTTCATTCTTCATCGTTCATTCGTCATTGACCATTGATCCTTGTTCATTCTTCATCGTTCATTCGTCATTGATCATTGATCCTTGTTCATTCTTCATCGTTCATTCTTCATTGATCATTGATCCTTGTTCATTCTTCATCGTTCATTCTTCATTGATCATTGATCCTTGTTCATTCTTCATCGTTCATTCTTCATTGATCATTGATCCTTGTTCATTCTTCATCGTTCATTCGTCATTGACCATTAATCCTTGTTCATTCTTCATCGTTCATTCGTCATTGATCATTGATCCTTGATCATTCTTCATCGTTAATTCTTCATTGATCATTGATCCTTGTTCATTCTTTATCCTTCATTCTTCATTGATCATTGATCCTTGTTCATTCTTCATCGTTCATTCGTCATTGATCATTGATCCTTGTTCATTCTTCATCTTTCATTCTTCATTGATCATTGATCCTTGTTCATTCTTCATCGTTCATTCTTCATTGATCATTGTTCCTTGTTCATTCTTCATCGTTCATTCTTCATTGATCATTGATCCTTGTTCATTCTTCATCGTTCATTCTTCATTGATCATTGATCCTTGTTCATTCTTCATCGTTCATTCGTCATTGACCATTAATCCTTGTTCATTCTTCATCGTTCATTCGTCATTGATCATTGATCCTTGTTCATTCTTCGTCGTTCATTCGTCATTGACCATTGATCCTTGTTCATTCTTCATCGTTCATTCGTCATTGATCATTGATCCTTGTTCATTCTTCATCGTTCATTCTTCATTGATCATTGATCCTTGTTCATTCTTCATCGTTCATTCTTCATTGATCATTGATCCTTGTTCATTCTTCATCGTTCATTCTTCATTGATCATTGATCCTTGTTCATTCTTCATCGTTCATTCGTCATTGACCATTAATCCTTGTTCATTCTTCATCGTTCATTCGTCATTGATCATTGATCCTTGTTCATTCTTCATCGTTCATTCGTCATTGACCATTGATCCTTGTTCATTCTTCATCGTTCATTCGTCATTGATCATTGATCCTTGTTCATTCTTCATCGTTCATTCTTCATTGATCATTAATCCTTGTTCATTCTTCATCGTTCATTCTTCATTGATCATTGATCCTTGTTCATTCTTCATCGTTCATTCTTCATTGATCATTGATCCTTGTTCATTCTTCATCGTTCATTCGTCATTGACCATTAATCCTTGTTCATTCTTCATCGTTCATTCGTCATTGATCATTGATCCTTGTTCATTCTTCATCGTTCATTCGTCATTGACCATTGATCCTTGTTCATTCTTCATCGTTCATTCGTCATTGATCATTGATCCTTGTTCATTCTTCATCGTTCTTTCTTCATTGATCATTGATCCTTGTTCATTCTTCATCGTTCATTCTTCATTGATCATTGATCCTTGTTCATTCTTCATCGTTAATTCTTCATTGATCATTGATCCTTGTTCATTCTTCATCCTTCATTCTTCATTGATCATTGATCCTTGTTCATTCTTCATCGTTCATTCGTCATTGATCATTGATCCTTGTTCATTCTTCATCTTTCATTCTTCATTGATCATTGATCCTTGTTCATTCTTCATCGTTCATTCTTCATTGATCATTGATCCTTGTTCATTCTTCATCGTTCATTCTTCATTGATCATTGATCCTTGTTCATTCTTCATCGTTCATTCTTCATTGATCATTGATCCTTGTTCATTCTTCATCGTTCATTCGTCATTCGTCATTGACCATTAATCATTGTTCATTCTTCATCGTTCATACTTCATTGATCATTGATCCTTATTCATTCTTCATCGTTCAATCTTCATTGATCAATGATCCTTGTTCATTCTTCATCGTTCATTCTTCATTGATCATTGATCCTTGTTCATTCTTCATCGTTCAATCTTCATTGATCAATGATCCTTGTTCATTCTTCATTGATCATTGATCCTTGTTCATTCTTCATCGTTCATTCGTCATTGACCATTAATCATTGTTCATTCTTCATCGTTCATTCTTCATTGATCATTGATCCTTGTTCATTCTTCATCGTTCATTCTTCAATGATCATTGATCCTTGTTCATTCTTCATCGTTCATTCTTCATTGATCATTGATCCTTGTTCATTCTTCATCGTTCATTCGTCATTGACCATTAATCATTGTTCATTCTTCATCGTTCATACTTCATTGACCATTGATCCTTATTCATTCTTCATCGTTCAATCTTCATTGATCAATGATCCTTGTTCATTCTTCATCGTTCATTCTTCATTGATCATTGATCCTTGTTCATTCTTCATCTTTCATTCTTCATTGATCATTGATCCTTGTTCATTCTTCATCGTTCATTCTTCATTGATCATTGATCCTTGTTCATTCTTCATCGTTCATTGTTCATTGATCATTGATCCTTGTTCATTCTTCATCGTTCATTCTTCATTGATCATTGATCCTTGTTCATTCTTCATCGTTCATTCGTCATTGACCATTAATCCTTGTTCATTCTTCATCGTTCATTCGTCATTGATCATTGATCCTTGTTCATTCTTCATCGTTCATTCGTCATTGACCATTGATCCTTGTTCATTCTTCATCGTTCATTCGTCATTGATCATTGATCCTTGTTCATTCTTCATCGTTCATTCTTCATTGATCATTGATCCTTGTTCATTCTTCATCGTTCATTCTTCATTGATCATTGATCCTTGTTCATTCTTCATCGTTCATTCTTCATTGATCATTGATCCTTGTTCATTCTTCATCGTTCATTCGTCATTGACCATTAATCCTTTTTCATTCTTTATCGTTCATTCGTCATTGATCATTGATCCTTGTTCATTCTTCATCGTTCATTCGTCATTGATCATTGATCCTTGTTCATTCTTCATCGTTCATTCTTCATTGATCATTGATCCTTGTTCATTCTTCATCGTTCATTTTTCATTGATCATTGATCCTTGTTCATTCTTCGTCGTTCATTCTTCATTGATCATTGATCCTTGTTCATTCTTCATCGTTCATTCGACATTAATCATTGATCCTTGTTCATTCTTCATCATTCATTCTTCATTGATCATTGATCCTTGTTCATTCTTCATCGTTCATTCGTCATTGATCATTGATCCTTGTTCATTCTTCATCGTTCATTCTTCATTGATCATTGATCCTTGTTCATTCTTCATCCTCCATTCTTCATTGATCATTGATCCTTGTTCATTCTTCGTCGTTCATTCTTCATTGATCATTGATCCTTGTTCATTCTTCATCGTTTATTCGTCATTGACCATTGATCCTTGTTCATTCTTCATCGTTCATTCTTCATTGATCATTGATCCTTGTTCATTCTTCATCCTTCATTCGTCATTGACCATTAATCCTTGTTCATTCTTCATCGTTCATTCTTCATTGATCATTGATCCTTGTTCATTCTTCATCGTTCAATCTTCATTGATCAATGATTGTTGTTCATTCTTCATTGATCATTGATCCTTGTTCATTCTTCATCGTTCATTCGTCATTGACGATTAATCATTGTTCAATCTTCATCGTTCATTCTTCATTGATCATTGATCCTTGTTCATTCTTCATCGTTCATTCTTCATTGATCATTGATCCTTGTTCATTCTTCATCGTTCATTCTTCATTGATCATTGATCCTTGTTCATTCTTCATCGTTCATTCTTCATTGATCATTGATCCTTGTTCATTCTTCATCGTTCATTCGTCATTGACCATTAATCATTGTTCATTCTTCATCGTTCATACTTCATTGATCATTGATCCTTATTCATTCTTCATCGTTCAATCTTCATTGATCAATGATCCTTGTTCATTCTTCATCGTTCATTCTTCATTGATCATTGATCCTTGTTCATTCTTCATCTTTCATTCTTCATTGATCATTGATCCTTGTTCATTCTTCATCCTTCATTCTTCATTGATCATTGATCCTTGTTCATTCTTCATCGTTCATTCATCAATGATCATTGATCCTTGTTCATTCTTCATCGTTCATTCGTCATTGATCATTGATCCTTGTTCATTCTTCATCGTTCATTCTTCATTGATCATTGATCCTTGTTCATTCTTCATCGTTCATTCTTCATTGATCATTGATCCTTGTTCATTCTTCATCGTTCATTCGTCATTGACCATTAATCCTTGTTCATTCTTCATCGTTCATTCGTCATTGATCATTGATCCTTGTTCATTCTTCATCGCTAATTCTTCATTGATCATTGATCCTTGTTCATTCTTCATCCTTCATTCTTCATTGATCATTGATCCTTGTTCATTCTTCATCGTTCATTCGTCATTGATCATTGATCCTTGTTCATTCTTCATCTTTCATTCTTCATTGATCATTTATCCTTGTTCATTCTTCATCGTTCATTCGTCATTGACCATTGATCCTTGTTCATTCTTCATCGTTCATTCGTCATTGATCATTGATCCTTGTTCATTCTTCATCGTTCATTCTTCATTGATCATTGATCCTTGTTCATTCTTCATCGTTCATTCTTCATTGATCATTGATCCTTGTTCATTCTTCATCGTTCATTCTTCATTGATCATTGATCCTTGTTCATTCTTCATCGTTCATTCGTCATTGACCATTAATCCTTGTTCATTATTCATCGTTCATTCGTCATTGATCATTGATCCTTGATCATTCTTCATCGTTAATTCTTCATTGATCATTGATCCTTGTTCATTCTTCATCCTTCATTCTTCATTGATCATTGATCCTTGTTCATTCTTCATCGTTCATTCGTCATTGATCATTGATCCTTGTTCATTCTTCATCTTTCATTCTTCATTGATCATTGATCCTTGTTCATTCTTCATCGTTCATTCTTCATTGATCATTGTTCCTTGTTCATTCTTCATCGTTCATTCTTCATTGATCATTGATCCTTGTTCATTCTTCATCGTTCATTCTTCATTGATCATTGATCCTTGTTCATTCTTCATCGTTCATTCGTCATTGACCATTGATCCTTGTTCATTCTTCATCGTTCATTCGTCATTGATCATTGATCCTTGTTCATTCTTCATCGTTCATTCGTCATTGACCATTGATCCTTGTTCATTCTTCATCGTTCATTCGTCATTGATCATTGATCCTTGTTCATTCTTCATCGTTCATTCGTCATTGACCATTGATCCTTGTTCATTCTTCATCGTTCATTCGTCATTGATCATTGATCCTTGTTCATTCTTCATCGTTCATTCTTCATTGATCATTGATCCTTGTTCATTCTTCATCGTTCATTCTTCATTGATCATTGATCCTTGTTCATTCTTCATCGTTCATTCTTCATTGATCATTGATCCTTGTTCATTCTTCATCGTTCATTCTTCATTGATCATTGATCCTTGTTCATTCTTCATCGTTCATTCTTCATTGATCATTGATCCTTGTTCATTCTTCATCGTTCATTCGTCATTGACCATTAATCATTGTTCATTCTTCATCGTTCATACTTCATTGATCATTGATCCTTATTCATTCTTCATCGTTCAATCTTCATTGATCAATGATCCTTGTTCATTCTTCATCGTTCATTCTTCATTGATCATTGATCCTTGTTCATTCTTCATCTTTCATTCTTCATTGATCATTGATCCTTGTTCATTCTTCATCCTTCATTCTTCATTGATCATTGATCCTTGTTCATTCTTCATCGTTCATTCATCAATGATCATTGATCCTTGTTCATTCTTCATCGTTCATTCGTCATTGATCATTGATCCTTGTTCATTCTTCATCGTTCATTCTTCATTGATCATTGATCCTTGTTCATTCTTCATCGTTCATTCTTCATTGATCATTGATCCTTGTTCATTCTTCATCGTTCATTCGTCATTGACCATTAATCCTTGTTCATTCGTCATTGATCATTGATCCTTGTTCATTCTTCATCGCTAATTCTTCATTGATCATTGATCCTTGTTCATTCTTCATCCTTCATTCTTCATTGATCATTGATCCTTGTTCATTCTTCATCGTTCATTCGTCATTGATCATTGATCCTTGTTCATTCTTCATCTTTCATTCTTCATTGATCATTTATCCTTGTTCATTCTTCATCGTTCATTCGTCATTGACCATTGATCCTTGTTCATTCTTCATCGTTCATTCGTCATTGATCATTGATCCTTGTTCATTCTTCATCGTTCATTCTTCATTGATCATTGATCCTTGTTCATTCTTCATCGTTCATTCTTCATTGATCATTGATCCTTGTTCATTCTTCATCGTTCATTCTTCATTGATCATTGATCCTTGTTCATTCTTCATCGTTCATTCGTCATTGACCATTAATCCTTGTTCATTATTCATCGTTCATTCGTCATTGATCATTGATCCTTGATCATTCTTCATCGTTAATTCTTCATTGATCATTGATCCTTGTTCATTCTTCATCCTTCATTCTTCATTGATCATTGATCCTTGTTCATTCTTCATCGTTCATTCGTCATTGATCATTGATCCTTGTTCATTCTTCATCTTTCATTCTTCATTGATCATTGATCCTTGTTCATTCTTCATCGTTCATTCTTCATTGATCATTGTTCCTTGTTCATTCTTCATCGTTCATTCTTCATTGATCATTGATCCTTGTTCATTCTTCATCGTTCATTCTTCATTGATCATTGAACCTTGTTCATTCTTCATCGTTCATTCGTCATTGACCATTAATCCTTGTTCATTCTTCATCGTTCATTCGTCATTGATCATTGATCCTTGTTCATTCTTCATCGTTCATTCGTCATTGACCATTGATCCTTGTTCATTCTTCATCGTTCATTCGTCATTGATCATTGATCCTTGTTCATTCTTCATCGTTCATTCTTCATTGATCATTGATCCTTGTTCATTCTTCATCGTTCATTCTTCATTGATCATTGATCCTTATTCATTCTTCATCGTTCATTCTTCATTGATCATTGATCCTTGTTCATTCTTCATCGTTCATTCGTCATTGACCATTAATCCTTGTTCATTCTTCATCGTTCATTCGTCATTGATCATTGATACTTGTTCATTCTTCATCGTTAATTCTTCATTGATCATTGATCCTTGTTCATTCTTCATCCTTCATTCTTCATTGATCATTGATACTTGTTCATTCTTCATCGTTCATTCGTCATTGATCATTGATCCTTGTTCATTCTTCATCTTTCATTCTTCATTGATTATTGATCCTTGTTCATTCTTCATCGTTCATTCTTCATTGATCATTGATCCTTGTTCATTCTTCATCCTTTATTCTTCATTGATCATTGATCCTTGTTCATTCTTCATCGTTCATTCTTCATTGATCATTGATCCTTGTTCATTCTTCATCGTTCAATCTTCATTGATCAATGATCCTTGTTCATTCTTCATCGTTCATTCTTCATTGATCAATGATCCTTGTTCATTCTTCATCGTTCATACTTCATTGATCATTGATCCTTATTCATTCTTCATCGTTCAATCTTCATTGATCAATGATCCTTGTTCATTCTTCATCATTCATTCTTCATTGATCATTGATCCTTGTTCATTCTTCATCGTTCATTCGTCATTGATCATTGATCCTTGTTCATTCTTCATCGTTCATTCTTCATTGATCATTGATCCTTGTTCATTCTTCATCCTCCATTCTTCATTGATCATTGATCCTTGTTCATTCTTCATCGTTCATTCTTCATTGATAATATCCTTGTTCATTCTTCATCGTTTATTCGTCATTGACCATTGATCCTTGTTCATTCTTCATCGTTCATTCTTCATTGATCATTGATCTTTGTTCATTCTTCATCTTTCATTCTTCACTGATCATTGATCCTTGTTCATTCTTCATCGTTCATTCTTCATTGATCATTGATCCTTGTTCATTCTTCATCGTTTATTCTTCATTAATCATTGATCCTTGTTCATTCTTCATCGTTCATTCTACATTGATCATTGATCCTTGTTCATTCTTCATCGTTCATTCGTCATTGACCATTAATCCTTGTTCATTCTTCATCGTTTATTCTTCATTGATCATTGATCCTTGTTCATTCTTCATCATTCGTTCTTCATTGATCATTGATACTTGTTCATTCTTCATCGTTAATTCTTCATTGATCATTGATCCTTGTTCATTCTTCATCCTTCATTCTTCATTGATCATTGATCCTTGTTCATTCTTCATCGTTCATTCGTCATTGATCATTGATCCTTGTTCATTCTTCATCTTTCATTCTTCATTGATTATTGATCCTTGTTCATTCTTCATCGTTCATTCTTCATTGATCATTGATCCTTGTTCATTCTTCATCCTTTATTCTTCATTGATCATTGATCCTTGTTCATTCTTCATCGTTCATTCTTCATTGATCATTGATCCTTGTTCATTCTTCATCGTTCAATCTTCATTGATCAATGATCCTTGTTCATTCTTCATCGTTCATTCTTCATTGATCAATGATCCTTGTTCATTCTTCATCGTTCATACTTCATTGATCATTGATCCTTATTCATTCTTCATCGTTCAATCTTCATTGATCAATGATCCTTGTTCATTCTTCATCATTCATTCTTCATTGATCATTGATCCTTGTTCATTCTTCATCGTTCATTCGTCATTGATCATTGATCCTTGTTCATTCTTCATCGTTCATTCTTCATTGATCATTGATCCTTGTTCATTCTTCATCCTCCATTCTTCATTGATCATTGATCCTTGTTCATTCTTCATCGTTCATTCTTCATTGATAATATCCTTGTTCATTCTTCATCGTTTATTCGTCATTGACCATTGATCCTTGTTCATTCTTCATCGTTCATTCTTCATTGATCATTGATCTTTGTTCATTCTTCATCTTTCATTCTTCACTGATCATTGATCCTTGTTCATTCTTCATCGTTCATTCTTCATTGATCATTGATCCTTGTTCATTCTTCATCGTTTATTCTTCATTAATCATTGATCCTTGTTCATTCTTCATCGTTCATTCTACATTGATCATTGATCCTTGTTCATTCTTCATCGTTCATTCGTCATTGACCATTAATCCTTGTTCATTCTTCATCGTTTATTCTTCATTGATCATTGATCCTTGTTCATTCTTCATCATTCGTTCTTCATTGATCATTGATCCTTGTTCATTCTTCATCGTTCATTCGTCATTGATCATTGATCCTTGTTCATTCTTCATCGTTCATTCTTCATTGATCAATGATCCTTGTTCATTCTTCATCGTTCATTCTTCATTGATCATTGATCCTTATTCATTCTTCATCGTTCAATCTTCATTGATCAATGATCCTTGTTCATTCTTCATCGTTCATACTTCATTGATCATTGATCCTTGTTCATTCTTCATCGTTCAATCTTCATTGATCAATGATCCTTGTTCATTCTTCATCGTTCATTCTTCATTGATCATTGATCCTTGTTCATTCTTCATCGTTCAATCTTCATTGATCAATGATCCTTGTTCATTCTTCATTGATCATTGATCCTTGTTCATTCTTCATCGTTCATTCGTCATTGACCATTAATCATTGTTCATTCTTCATCGTTCATTCTTCATTGATCATTGATCCTTGTTCATTCTTCATCGTTCATTCTTCAATGATCATTGATCCTTGTTCATTCTTCATCGTTCATTCTTCATTGATCATTGATCCTTGTTCATTCTTCATCGTTCATTCGTCATTGACCATTAATCATTGTTCATTCTTCATCGTTCATACTTCATTGACCATTGATCCTTATTCATTCTTCATCGTTCAATCTTCATTGATCAATGATCCTTGTTCATTCTTCATTGATCATTGATCCTTGTTCATTCTTCATCTTTCATTCTTCATTGATCATTGATCCTTGTTCATTCTTCATCGTTCATTCTTCATTGATCATTGATCCTTGTTCATTCTTCATCGTTCATTGTTCATTGATCATTGATCCTTGTTCATTCTTCATCGTTCATTCTTCATTGATCATTGATCCTTGTTCATTCTTCATCGTTCATTCGTCATTGACCATTAATCCTTGTTCATTCTTCATCGTTCATTCGTCATTGATCATTGATCCTTGTTCATTCTTCATCGTTCATTCTTCATTGATCATTGATCCTTGTTCATTCTTCATCGTTCATTCTTCATTGATCATTGATCCTTGTTCATTCTTCATCGTTCGTTCGTCATTGACCATTAATCATTGTTCATTCTTCATCGTTCATACTTCATTGACCATTGATCCTTATTCATTCTTCATCGTTCAATCTTCATTGAACAATGATCCTTGTTCATTCTTCATCGTTCATTCTTCATTGATCATTGATCCTTGTTCATTCTTCATTGATCATTGATCCTTGTTCATTCTTCATCGTTCGTTCTTCATTGATCATTGATCCTTGTTCATTCTTCATCGTTCATTGTTCATTGATCATTGATCCTTGTTCATTCTTCATCGTTCATTCTTCATTGATCATTGATCCTTGTTCATTCTTCATCGTTCATTCGTCATTGACCATTAATCCTTGTTCATTCTTCATCGTTCATTCGTCATT
Source organism: Amaranthus tricolor (assembly GCF_026212465.1). Lineage (NCBI taxonomy): Eukaryota > Viridiplantae > Streptophyta > Magnoliopsida > Caryophyllales > Amaranthaceae > Amaranthus > Amaranthus tricolor. Next base: position 24,069,626 of record NC_080060.1, read on the forward strand.
GATCATTGATCCTTGTTCATTCTTCATCGTTCATTCGTCATTGACCATTGATCCTTGTTCATTCTTCATCGTTCATTCGTCATTGATCATTGATCCTTGTTCATTCTTCATCGTTCATTCTTCATTGATCATTGATCCTTGTTCATTCTTCATCGTTCATTCTTCATTGATCATTGATCCTTGTTCATTCTTCATCGTTCATTCTTCATTGATCATTGATCCTTGTTCATTCTTCATCGTTTATTCGTCATTGACCATTGATCCTTGTTCATTCTTCATCGTTCATTCTTCATTGATCATTGATCCTTGTTCATTCTTCATCCTTCATTCGTCATTGACCATTAATCCTTGTTCATTCTTCATCGTTCATTCTTCAATGATCATTGATCCTTGTTCATTCTTCATCGTTCAATCTTCATTGATCAATGATCGTTGTTCATTCTTCATTGATCATTGATCCTTGTTCATTCTTCATCGTTCATTCGTCATTGACCATTAATCATTGTTCAATCTTCATCGTTCATTCTTCATTGATCATTGATCCTTGTTCATTCTTCATCGTTCATTCTTCATTGATCATTGATCCTTGTTCATTCTTCATCGTTCATTCTTCATTGATCATTGATCTTTGTTCATTCTTCATCGTTCATTCGTCATTGACCATTAATCCTTGTTCATTCTTCATCGTTCATTCGTCATTGATCATTGATCCTTGTTCATTCTTCATCGTTCATTCGTCATTGACCATTGATCCTTGTTCATTCTTCATCGTTCATTCGTCATTGATCATTGATCCTTGTTCATTCTTCATCGTTCATTCTTCATTGATCATTGATCCTTGTTCATTCTTCATCGTTCATTCTTCATTGATCATTGATCCTTGTTCATTCTTCATCGTTCATTCGTCATTGACCATTAATCATTGTTCATTCTTCATCGTTCATACTTCATTGACCATTGATCCTTATTCATTCTTCATCGTTCAATCTTCATTGATCAATGATCCTTGTTCATTCTTCATCGTTCATTCTTCATTGATCATTGATCCTTGTTCATTCTTCATCTTTCATTCTTCATTGATCATTGATCCTTGTTCATTCTTCATCGTTCATTCTTCATTGATCATTGATCCTTGTTCATTCTTCATCGTTCATTGTTCATTGATCATTGATCCTTGTTCATTCTTCATCGTTCATTCTTCATTCATCATTGATCCTTGTTCATTCTTCATCGTTCATTCGTCATTGACCATTAATCCTTGTTCATTCTTCATCGTTCATTCGTCATTGATCATTGATCCTTGTTCATTCTTCATCGTTCATTCGTCATTGACCATTGATCCTTGTTCATTCTTCATCGTTCATTCGTCATTGATCATTGATCCTTGTTCATTCTTCATCGTTCATTCTTCATTGATCATTGATCCTTGTTCATTCTTCATCGTTCATTCTTCATTGATCATTGATCCTTGTTCATTCTTCATCGTTCATTCTTCATTGATCATTGATCCTTGTTCATTCTTCATCGTTCATTCGTCATTGACCATTAATCCTTGTTCATTCTTCATCGTTCATTCGTCATTGATCATTGATCCTTGTTCATTCTTCATCGTTCATTCGTCATTGATCATTGATCCTTGTTCATTCTTCATCGTTCATTCTTCATTGATCATTGATCCTTGTTCATTCTTCATCGTTCATTCTTCATTGATCATTGATCCTTGTTCATTCTTCGTCGTTCATTCTTCATTGATCATTGATCCTTGTTCATTCTTCATCGTTCATTCGACATTAATCATTGATCCTTGTTCATTCTTCATCATTCATTCTTCATTGATCATTGATCCTTGTTCATTCTTCATCGTTCATTCGTCATTGATCATTGATCCTTGTTCATTCTTCATCGTTCATTCTTCATTGATCATTGATCCTTGTTCATTCTTCATCCTCCATTCTTCATTGATCATTGATCCTTGTTCATTCTTCATCGTTCATTCTTCATTGATCATTGATCCTTGTTCATTCTTCATCGTTTATTCGTCATTGACCATTGATCCTTGTTCATTCTTCATCGTTCATTCTTCATTGATCATTGATCCTTGTTCATTCTTCATCCTTCATTCGTCATTGACCATTAATCCCTGTTCATTCTTCATCGTTCATTCTTCATTGATCATTGATCCTTGTTCATTCTTCATCGTTCAATCTTCATTGATCAATGATCGTTGTTCATTCTTCATCGTTCATTCGTCATTGACCATTGATCCTTGTTCATTCTTCATCGTTCATTCGTCATTGATCATTGATCCTTGTTCATTCTTCATCGTTCATTCTTCATTGATCATTGATCCTTGTTCATTCTTCATCGTTCATTCTTCATTGATCATTGATCCTTGTTCATTCTTCATCGTTCATTCTTCATTGATCATTGATCCTTGTTCATTCTTCATCGTTCATTCGTCATTGACCATTAATCCTTGTTCATTCTTCATCGTTCATTCGTCATTGATCATTGATACTTGTTCATTCTTCATCGTTAATTCTTCATTGATCATTGATCCTTGTTCATTCTTCATCCTTCATTCTTCATTGATCATTGATCCTTGTTCATTCTTCATCGTTCATTCGTCATTGATCATTGATCCTTTTTCATTCTTCATCTTTCATTCTTCATTGATTATTGATCCTTGTTCATTCTTCATCGTTCATTCTTCATTGATCATTGATCTTTGTTCATTCTTCATCCTTTATTCTTCATTGATCATTGATCCTTGTTCATTCTTCATCGTTCATTCTTCATTGATCATTGATCCTTGTTCATTCTTCATCGTTCAATCTTCATTGATCAATGATCCTTGTTCATTCTTCATCGTTCATTCTTCATTGATCAATGATCCTTGTTCATTCTTCATCGTTCATACTTCATTGATCATTGATCCTTATTCATTCTTCATCGTTCAATCTTCATTGATCAATGATCCTTGTTCATTCTTCATCGTTCATTCTTCATTGATCATTGATCCTTCTTCATTCTTCATCTTTCATTCTTCATTGATCATTGATCCTTGTTCATTCTTCATCGTTCATTCTTCATTGATCATTGATCCTTGTTCATTCTTCATCGTTCCTTCTTCATTGATCATTGATCCTTGTTCATTCTTCATCGTTCATTCTTCATTGACCATTAATCCTTGTTCATTCTTCATCGTTCATTCGTCATTGATCATTGATCCTTGTTCATTCTTCATCGTTCATTCGTCATTGACCATTGATCCTTGTTCATTCTTCATCGTTCATTCGTCATTGATCATTGATCCTTGTTCATTCTTCATCGTTCATTCGTCATTGATCATTGATCCTTGTTCATTCTTCATCGTTCATTCGTCATTGATCATTGATCCTTGTTCATTCTTCATCGTTAATTTTTCATTGATCATTGATCCTTGTTCATTCTTCATCCTTCATTCTTCATTGATTATTGATCCTTGTTCATTCTTCATCGTTCATTCTTCATTGATCATTGATCCTTGTTCATTCTTCATCGTTCAATCCTCATTGATCAATGATCCTTGTTCATTCTTCATCGTTCATTCTTCATTGATCATTGATCCTTGTTCATTCTTCATCGTTCATTCTTCATTGATCAATGATCCTTGTTCATTCTTCATCGTTCATTCTTCATCGATCATTGATCCTTGTTCATTCTTCATCGTTCATTCTTCATTGATCATCGATCCTTGTTCATTCTTCATCGTTCATTCGTCCTTGAACATTAATCATTGTTCATTCTTCATCGTTCATACTTCATTGATCATTGATCCTTATTCATTCTTCATCGTTCAATCTTCATTGATCAATGATCCTTGTTCATTCTTCATCGTTCATTCTTCATTGATCATTGATCTTTGTTCATTCTTCATCTTTCATTCTTCACTGATCATTGATCCTTGTTCATTCTTCATCGTTCATTCTTCATTGATCATTGATCCTTGTTCATTCTTCATCGTTCATTCTTCATTAATCATTGATCCTTGTTCATTCTTCATCGTTCATTCTTTATTGATCATTGATCCTTGTTCATTCTTCATCGTTCATTCGTCATTGACCATTAATCCTTGTTCATTCTTCATCGTTTATTCTTCATTGATCATTGATCCTTGTTCATTCTTCATCATTCGTTCTTCATTGATCATTGATCCTTGTTCATTCTTCATCGTTCATTCGTCATTGATCATTGATCCTTGTTCATTCTTCATCGTTCATTCTTCATTGATCATTGATCCTTGTTCATTCTTCATCATTCATTCTTCATAGATCATTGATCCTTGTTCATTCTTCATCGTTCATTCGTCATTGATCATTGATCCTTGTTCATTCTTCATCATTCATTCTTCATTGATCATTGATCCTTGTTCATTCTTCATCGTTCATTCGTCATTGATCATTGATCCTTGTTCATTCTTCATCGTTCATTCTTCATTCATCATTGATCCTTGTTCATTCTTCATCCTTCATTCTTCATTGATCATTGATCCTTGATCATTATTCATCGTTCATTCTTCATTGATCATTGATCCTTGTTCATTCATCATCGTTCATTCGTCATTGACCATTTGATCATTATTCCTTGTTCATTCTTCTTTGTTCATTCTTCATTGATCATTGATCGTTGTTCATTCTTCATCGTTCATTCTTCATTGATCATTAATCCTTGTTCATTCTTCATCGTTCATTCGTCATTGATCATTGATCCTTGTTCATTCTTCATCGTTCATTCTTCATTGATCATTGATCCTTGTTCATTCTTCATCATTCATTCTTCATTGATCATTGATCCTTGTTCATTCTTCATCGTTCATTCTTCATTGATCATTGATCCTTGTTCATTCTTCATCATTCATTCTTCATTGATCATTGATACTTGTTCATTCTTCATCGTTCATTCATCATTGATCATTGATCCTTGTTCATTCTTCATCGTTCATTCGTCATTGATCATTGATCCTTGTTCATTCTTCATCTTTCATTCTTCATTGATTATTGATCCTTGTTCATTCTTCATCGTTCATTCTTCATTGATCATTGATCTTTGTTCATTCTTCATCCTTTATTCTTCATTGATCATTGATCCTTGTTCATTCTTCATCGTTCATTCTTCATTGATCATTGATCCTTGTTCATTCTTCATCGTTCAATCTTCATTGATCAATGATCCTTGTTCATTCTTCATCGTTCATTCTTCATTGATCAATGATCCTTGTTCATTCTTCATCGTTCATACTTCATTGATCATTGATCCTTATTCATTCTTCATCGTTCAATCTTCATTGATCAATGATCCTTGTTCATTCTTCATCGTTCATTCTTCATTGATCATTGATCCTTCTTCATTCTTCATCTTTCATTCTTCATTGATCATTGATCCTTGTTCATTCTTCATCGTTCATTCTTCATTGATCATTGATCCTTGTTCATTCTTCATCGTTCATTCTTCATTGATCATTGATCCTTGTTCATTCTTCATCGTTCATTCGTCATTGACCATTAATCCTTGTTCATTCTTCATCGTTCATTCGTCATTGATCATTGATCCTTGTTCATTCTTCATCGTTCATTCGTCATTGATCATTGATCCTTGTTCATTCTTCATCGTTCATTCTTCATTGATCATTGATCCTTGTTCATTCTTCATCGTTCATTCTTCATTGATCATTGATCCTTGTTCATTCTTCGTCGTTCATTCTTCATTGATCATTGATCCTTGTTCATTCTTCATCGTTCATTCGACATTAATCATTGATCCTTGTTCATTCTTCATCATTCATTCTTCATTGATAATTCATCCTTGTTCATTCTTCATCGTTCATTCGTCATTGATCATTGATCCTTGTTCATTCTTCATCGTTCATTCTTCATTGATCATTGATCCTTGTTCATTCTTCATCCTCCATTCTTCATTGATCATTGATCCTTGTTCATTCTTCATCGTTCATTCTTCATTGATCATTGATCCTTGTTCATTCTTCATCGTTTATTCGTCATTGACCATTGATCCTTGTTCATTCTTCATCTTTCATTCTTCATTGATTATTGATCCTTGTTCATTCTTCATCGTTCATTCTTCATTGATCATTGATCTTTGTTCATTCTTCATCCTTTATTCTTCATTGATCATTGATCCTTGTTCATTCTTCATCGTTCATTCTTCATTGATCATTGATCCTTGTTCATTCTTCATCGTTCAATCTTCATTGATCAATGATCCTTGTTCATTCTTCATCGTTTATTCTTCATTGATCAATGATCCTTGTTCATTCTTCATCGTTCATACTTCATTGATCATTGATCCTTATTCATTCTTCATCGTTCAATCTTCATTGATCAATGATCCTTGTTCATTCTTCATCGTTCATTCTTCATTGATCATTGATCCTTCTTCATTCTTCATCTTTCATTCTTCATTGATCATTGATCCTTGTTCATTCTTCATCGTTCATTCTTCATTGATCATTGATCCTTGTTCATTCTTCATCGTTCATTCTTCATTGATCATTGATCCTTGTTCATTCTTCATCGTTCATTCTTCATTGATCATTGATCCTTGTTCATTCTTCATCGTTCATTCGTCATTGACCATTAATCCTTGTTCATTCTTCATCGTTCATTCGTCATTGATCATTGATCCTTGTTCATTCTTCATCGTTCATTCGTCATTGACCATTGATCCTTGTTCATTCTTCATCGTTCATTCGTCATTGATCATTGATCCTTGTTCATTCTTCATCGTTCATTCGTCATTGATCATTGATCCTTGTTCATTCTTCATCGTTCATTCGTCATTGATCATTGATCCTTGTTCATTCTTCATCGTTAATTTTTCATTGATCATTGATCCTTGTTCATTCTTCATCCTTCATTCTTCATTGATTATTGATCCTTGTTCATTCTTCATCGTTCATTCTTCATTGATCATTGATCCTTGTTCATTCTTCATCGTTCAATCCTCATTGATCAATGATCCTTGTTCATTCTTCATCGTTCATTCTTCATTGATCATTGATCCTTGTTCATTCTTCATCGTTCATTCTTCATTGATCAATGATCCTTGTTCATTCTTCATCGTTCATTCTTCATCGATCATTGATCCTTGTTCATTCTTCATCGTTCATTCTTCATTGATCATCGATCCTTGTTCATTCTTCATCGTTCATTCGTCCTTGAACATTAATCATTGTTCATTCTTCATCGTTCATACTTCATTGATCATTGATCCTTATTCATTCTTCATCGTTCAATCTTCATTGATCAATGATCCTTGTTCATTCTTCATCGTTCATTCTTCATTGATCATTGATCTTTGTTCATTCTTCATCTTTCATTCTTCACTGATCATTGATCCTTGTTCATTCTTCATCGTTCATTCTTCATTGATCATTGATCCTTGTTCATTCTTCATCGTTCATTCTTCATTGATCATTGATCCTTCTTCATTCTTCATCTTTCATTCTTCATTGATCATTGATCCTTGTTCATTCTTCATCGTTCATTCTTCATTGATCATTGATCCTTGTTCATTCTTCATCGTTCATTCTTCATTGATCATTGATCCTTGTTCATTCTTCATCGTTCATTCGTCATTGACCATTAATCCTTGTTCATTCTTCATCGTTCATTCGTCATTGATCATTGATCCTTGTTCATTCTTCATCGTTCATTCGTCATTGATCATTGATCCTTGTTCATTCTTCATTGATCATTGATCCTTGTTCATTCTTCATCGTTCATTCTTCATTGATCATTGATCCTTGTTCATTCTTCGTCGTTCATTCTTCATTGATCATTGATCCTTGTTCATTCTTCATCGTTCATTCGACATTAATCATTGATCCTTGTTCATTCTTCATCATTCATTCTTCATTGATCATTCATCCTTGTTCATTCTTCATCGTTCATTCGTCATTGATCATTGATCCTTGTTCATTCTTCATCGTTCATTCTTCATTGATCATTGATCCTTGTTCATTCTTCATCCTCCATTCTTCATTGATCATTGATCCTTGTTCATTCTTCATCGTTCATTCTTCATTGATCATTGATCCTTGTTCATTCTTCATCGTTTATTCGTCATTGACCATTGATCCTTGTTCATTCTTCATCTTTCATTCTTCATTGATTATTGATCCTTGTTCATTCTTCATCGTTCATTCTTCATTGATCATTGATCTTTGTTCATTCTTCATCCTTTATTCTTCATTGATCATTGATCCTTGTTCATTCTTCATCGTTCATTCTTCATTGATCATTGATCCTTGTTCATTCTTCATCGTTCAATCTTCATTGATCAATGATCCTTGTTCATTCTTCATCGTTCATTCTTCATTGATCAATGATCCTTGTTCATTCTTCATCGTTCATTCTTCATTGATCATTGATCCTTGTTCATTCTTCATCGTTCATTCTTCATTGATCATTGATCCTTGTTCATTCTTCATCGTTCATTCGTCATTGACCATTAATCCTTGTTCATTCTTCATCGTTCATTCGTCATTGATCATTGATCCTTGTTCATTCTTCATCGTTCATTCGTCATTGACCATTGATCCTTGTTCATTCTTCATCGTTCATTCGTCATTGATCATTGATCCTTGTTCATTCTTCATCGTTCATTCGTCATTGATCATTGATCCTTGTTCCTTCTTCATCGTTCATTCGTCATTGATCATTGATCCTTGTTCATTCTTCATCGTTAATTTTTCATTGATCATTGATCCTTGTTCATTCTTCATCCTTCATTCTTCATTGATTATTGATCCTTGTTCATTCTTCATCGTTCATTCTTCATTGATCATTGATCCTTGTTCATTCTTCATCGTTCAATCCTCATTGATCAATGATCCTTGTTCATTCTTCATCGTTCATTCTTCATTGATCATTGATCCTTGTTCATTCTTCATCGTTCATTCTTCATTGATCAATGATCCTTGTTCATTCTTCATCGTTCATTCTTCATCGATCATTGATCCTTGTTCATTCTTCATCGTTCATTCTTCATTGATCATCGATCCTTGTTCATTCTTCATCGTTCATTCGTCCTTGAACATTAATCATTGTTCATTCTTCATCGTTCATACTTCATTGATCATTGATCCTTATTCATTCTTCATCGTTCAATCTTCATTGATCAATGATCCTTGTTCATTCTTCATCGTTCATTCTTCATTGATCATTGATCTTTGTTCATTCTTCATCTTTCATTCTTCACTGATCATTGATCCTTGTTCATTCTTCATCGTTCATTCTTCATTGATCATTGATCCTTGTTCATTCTTCATCGTTCATTCTTCATTAATCATTGATCCTTGTTCATTCTTCATCGTTCATTCTTTATTGATCATTGATCCTTGTTCATTCTTCATCGTTCATTCGTCATTGACCATTAATCCTTGTTCATTCTTCATCGTTTATTCTTCATTGATCATTGATCCTTGTTCATTCTTCATCATTCGTTCTTCATTGATCATTGATCCTTGTTCATTCTTCATCGTTCATTCGTCATTGATCATTGATCCTTGTTCATTCTTCATCGTTCATTCTTCATTGATCATTGATCCTTGTTCATTCTTCATCATTCATTCTTCATAGATCATTGATCCTTGTTCATTCTTCATCGTTCATTCGTCATTGATCATTGATCCTTGTTCATTCTTCATCATTCATTCTTCATTGATCATTGATCCTTGTTCATTCTTCATCGTTCATTCGTCATTGATCATTGATCCTTGTTCATTCTTCATCGTTCATTCTTCATTCATCATTGATCCTTGTTCATTCTTCATCCTTCATTCTTCATTGATCATTGATCCTTGATCATTATTCATCGTTCATTCTTCATTGATCATTGATCCTTGTTCATTCATCATCGTTCATTCGTCATTGACCATTTGATCATTATTCCTTGTTCATTCTTCTTTGTTCATTCTTCATTGATCATTGATCGTTGTTCATTCTTCATCGTTCATTCTTCATTGATCATTAATCCTTGTTCATTCTTCATCGTTCATTCGTCATTGATCATTGATCCTTGTTCATTCTTCATCGTTCATTCTTCATTGATCATTGATCCTTGTTCATTCTTCATCATTCATTCTTCATTGATCATTGATCCTTGTTCATTCTTCATCGTTCATTCTTCATTGATCATTGATCCTTGTTCATTCTTCATCATTCATTCTTCATTGATCATTGATACTTGTTCATTCTTCATCGTTCATTCATCATTGATCATTGATCCTTGTTCATTCTTCATCGTTCATTCGTCATTGATCATTGATCCTTGTTCATTCTTCATCTTTCATTCTTCATTGATTATTGATCCTTGTTCATTCTTCATCGTTCATTCTTCATTGATCATTGATCTTTGTTCATTCTTCATCCTTTATTCTTCATTGATCATTGATCCTTGTTCATTCTTCATCGTTCATTCTTCATTGATCATTGATCCTTGTTCATTCTTCATCGTTCAATCTTCATTGATCAATGATCCTTGTTCATTCTTCATCGTTCATTCTTCATTGATCAATGATCCTTGTTCATTCTTCATCGTTCATACTTCATTGATCATTGATCCTTATTCATTCTTCATCGTTCAATCTTCATTGATCAATGATCCTTGTTCATTCTTCATCGTTCATTCTTCATTGATCATTGATCCTTCTTCATTCTTCATCTTTCATTCTTCATTGATCATTGATCCTTGTTCATTCTTCATCGTTCATTTTTCATTGATCATTGATCCTTGTTCATTCTTCATCGTTCATTCTTCATTGATCATTGATCCTTGTTCATTCTTCATCGTTCATTCGTCATTGACCATTAATCCTTGTTCATTCTTCATCGTTCATTCGTCATTGATCATTGATCCTTGTTCATTCTTCATCGTTCATTCGTCATTGATCATTGATCCTTGTTCATTCTTCATCGTTCATTCTTCATTGATCATTGATCCTTGTTCATTCTTCATCGTTCATTCTTCATTGATCATTGATCCTTGTTCATTCTTCGTCGTTCATTCTTCATTGATCATTGATCCTTGTTCATTCTTCATCGTTCATTCGACATTAATCATTGATCCTTGTTCATTCTTCATCATTCATTCTTCATTGATCATTGATCCTTGTTCATTCTTCATCGTTCATTCGTCATTGATCATTGATCCTTGTTCATTCTTCATCGTTCATTCTTCATTGATCATTGATCCTTGTTCATTCTTCATCCTCCATTCTTCATTGATCATTGATCCTTGTTCATTCTTCATCGTTCATTCTTCATTGATCATTGATCCTTGTTCATTCTTCATCGTTTATTCGTCCTTGACCATTGATCCTTGTTCATTCTTCATCGTTCATTCTTCATTGATCATTGATCCTTGTTCATTCTTCATCCTTCATTCGTCATTGACCATTAATCCTTGTTCATTCTTCATCGTTCATTCTTCATTGATCATTGATCCTTGTTCATTCTTCATCGTTCAATCTTCATTGATCAATGATCGTTGTTCATTCTTCATTGATCATTGATCCTTGTTCATTCTTCATCGTTCATTCGTCATTGACCATTAATCATTGTTCAATCTTCATCGTTCATTCTTCATTGATCATTGATCCTTGTTCATTCTTCATCGTTCATTCTTCATTGATCATTGATCCTTGTTCATTCTTCATCGTTCATTCTTCATTGATCATTGATCCTTGTTCATTCTTCATCGTTCATTCTTCATTGATCATTGATCCTTGTTCATTCTTCATCGTTCATTCGTCATTGACCATTAATCATTGTTCATTCTTCATCGTTCATACTTCATTGATCATTGATCCTTATTCATTCTTCATCGTTCAATCTTCATTGATCAATGATCCTTGTTCATTCTTCATCGTTCATTCTTCATTGATCATTGATCCTTGTTCATTCTTCATCTTTCATTCTTCATTGATCATTGATCCTTGTTCATTCTTCATCCTTCATTCTTCATTGATCATTGATCCTTGTTCATTCTTCATCGTTCATTCATCAATGATCATTGATCCTTGTTCATTCTTCATCGTTCATTCGTCATTGATCATTGATCCTTGTTCATTCTTCATCGTTCATTCTTCATTGATCATTGATCCTTGTTCATTCTTCATCGTTCATTCTTCATTGATCATTGATCCTTGTTCATTCTTCATCGTTCATTCGTCATTGACCATTAATCCTTGTTCATTCTTCATCGTTCATTCGTCATTGATCATTGTTCCTTGTTCATTCTTCATCGCTAATTCTTCATTGATCATTGATCCTTGTTCATTCTTCATCCTTCATTCTTCATTGATCATTGATCCTTGTTCATTCTTAATCGTTCATTCGTCATTGATCATTGATCCTTGTTCATTCTTCATCGTTCATTCTTCATTGATCATTGATCCTTGTTCATTCTTCATCGTTCATTCTTCATTGATCATTGATCCTTGTTCATTCTTCATCGTTCATTCTTCATTGATCATTGGTCCTTGTTCATTCTTCATCGTTCATTCGTCATTGACCATTAATCCTTGTTCATTCTTCATCGTTCATTCGTCATTGATCATTGATCCTTGATCATTCTTCATCGTTAATTCTTCATTGATCATTGATCCTTGTTCATTCTTCATCCTTCATTCTTCATTGATCATTGATCCTTGTTCATTCTTCATCGTTCATTCGTCATTGATCATTGATCCTTGTTCATTCTTCATCTTTCATTCTTCATTGATCATTGATCCTTGTTCATTCTTCATCGTTCATTCTTCATTGATCATTGTTCCTTGTTCATTCTTCATCGTTCATTCTTCATTGATCATTGATCCTTGTTCATTCTTCATCGTTCATTCTTCATTGATCATTGATCCTTGTTCATTCTTCATCGTTCATTCGTCATTGACCATTAATCCTTGTTCATTCTTCATCGTTCATTCGTCATTGATCATTGATCCTTGTTCATTCTTCATCGTTCATTCGTCATTGACCATTGATCCTTGTTCATTCTTCATCGTTCATTCGTCATTGATCATTGATCCTTGTTCATTCTTCATCGTTCATTCTTCATTGATCATTGATCCTTGTTCATTCTTCATCGTTCATTCTTCATTGATCATTGATCCTTGTTCATTCTTCATCGTTCATTCTTCATTGATCATTGATCCTTGTTCATTCTTCATCGTTCATTCGTCATTGACCATTAATCCTTGTTCATTCTTCATCGTTCATTCGTCATTGATCATTGATACTTGTTCATTCTTCATCGTTAATTCTTCATTGATCATTGATCCTTGTTCATTCTTCATCCTTCATTCTTCATTGATCATTGATCCTTGTTCATTCTTCATCGTTCATTCGTCATTGATCATTGATCCTTGTTCATTCTTCATCTTTCATTCTTCATTGATTATTGATCCTTGTTCATTCTTCATCGTTCATTCTTCATTGATCATTGATCTTTGTTCATTCTTCATCCTTTATTCTTCATTGATCATTGATCCTTGTTCATTCTTCATCGTTCATTCTTCATTGATCATTGATCCTTGTTCATTCTTCATCGTTCAATCTTCATTGATCAATGATCCTTGTTCATTCTTCATCGTTCATTCTTCATTGATCAATGATCCTTGTTCATTCTTCATCGTTCATACTTCATTGATCATTGATCCTTATTCATTCTTCATCGTTCAATCTTCATTGATCAATGATCCTTGTTCATTCTTCATCGTTCATTCTTCATTGATCATTGATCCTTCTTCATTCTTCATCTTTCATTCTTCATTGATCATTGATCCTTGTTCATTCTTCATCGTTCATTCTTCATTGATCATTGATCCTTGTTCATTCTTCATCATTCATTCTTCATAGATCATTGATCCTTGTTCATTCTTCATCGTTCATTCGTCATTGATCATTGATCCTTGTTCATTCTTCATCATTCATTCTTCATTGATCATTGATCCTTGTTCATTCTTCATCGTTCATTCGTCATTGATCATTGATCCTTGTTCATTCTTCATCGTTCATTCTTCATTCATCATTGATCCTTGTTCATTCTTCATCATTCATTCTTCATTGATCATTGATCCTTGTTCATTCTTCATCGTTCATTCGTCATTGATCATTGATCCTTGTTCATTCTTCATCGTTCATTCTTCATTGATCATTGATCCTTGTTCATTCTTCATCATTCATTCTTCATTGATCATTGATCCTTGTTCATTCTTCATCGTTCATTCTTCATTGATCATTGATCCTTGTTCATTCTTCATCATTCATTCTTCATTGATCATTGATACTTGTTCATTCTTCATCGTTCATTCATCATTGATCATTGATCCTTGTTCATTCTTCATCGTTCATTCGTCATTGATCATTGATCCTTGTTCATTCTTCATCTTTCATTCTTCATTGATTATTGATCCTTGTTCATTCTTCATCGTTCATTCTTCATTGATCATTGATCTTTGTTCATTCTTCATCCTTTATTCTTCATTGATCATTGATCGTTGTTCATTCTTCATCGTTCATTCTTCATTGATCATTAATCCTTGTTCATTCTTCATCGTTCATTCGTCATTGATCATTGATCCTTGTTCATTCTTCATCGTTCATTCTTCATTGATCATTGATCCTTGTTCATTCTTCATCATTCATTCTTCATTGATCATTGATCCTTGTTCATTCTTCATCGTTCATTCTTCATTGATCATTGATCCTTGTTCATTCTTCATCATTCATTCTTCATTGATCATTGATACTTGTTCATTCTTCATCGTTCATTCATCATTGATCATTGATCCTTGTTCATTCTTCATCGTTCATTCGTCATTGATCATTGATCCTTGTTCATTCTTCATCTGTCATTCTTCATTGATTATTGATCCTTGTTCATTCTTCATCGTTCATTCTTCATTGATCATTGATCTTTGTTCATTCTTCATCCTTTATTCTTCATTGATCATTGATCCTTGTTCATTCTTCATCGTTCATTCTTCATTGATCATTGATCCTTGTTCATTCTTCATCGTTCAATCTTCATTGATCAATGATCCTTGTTCATTCTTCATCGTTCATTCTTCATTGATCAATGATCCTTGTTCATTCTTCATCGTTCATACTTCATTGATCATTGATCCTTATTCATTCTTCATCGTTCAATCTTCATTGATCAATGATCCTTGTTCATTCTTCATCGTTCATTCTTCATTGATCATTGATCCTTCTTCATTCTTCATCTTTCATTCTTCATTGATCATTGATCCTTGTTCATTCTTCATCGTTCATTCTTCATTGATCATTGATCCTTGTTCATTCTTCATCGTTCATTCTTCATTGATCATTGATCCTTGTTCATTCTTCATCATTCATTCTTCATTGATCATTGATCCTTGTTCATTCTTCATCGTTCATTCGTCATTGACCATTAATCCTTGTTCATTCTTCATCGTTCATTCGTCATTGATCATTGATCCTTGTTCATTCTTCATCGTTCATTCGTCATTGACCATTGATCCTTGTTCATTCTTCATCGTTCATTCGTCATTGATCATTGATCCTTGTTCATTCTTCATCGTTCATTCGTCATTGATCATTGATCCTTGTTCATTCTTCATCGTTCATTCGTCATTGATCATTGATCCTTGTTCATTCTTCATCGTTAATTTTTCATTGATCATTGATCCTTGTTCATTCTTCATCCTTCATTCTTCATTGATTATTGATCCTTGTTCATTCTTCATCGTTCATTCTTCATTGATCATTGATCCTTGTTCATTCTTCATCGTTCAATCCTCATTGATCAATGATCCTTGTTCATTCTTCATCGTTCATTCTTCATTGATCATTGATCCTTGTTCATTCTTCATCGTTCATTGTTCATTGATCAATGATCCTTGTTCATTCTTCATCGTTCATTCTTCATCGATCATTGATCCTTGTTCATTCTTCATCGTTCATTCTTCATTGATCATCGATCCTTGTTCATTCTTCATCGTTCATTCGTCCTTGAACATTAATCATTGTTCATTCTTCATCGTTCATACTTCATTGATCATTGATCCTTATTCATTCTTCATCGTTCAATCTTCATTGATCAATGATCCTTGTTCATTCTTCATCGTTCATTCTTCATTGATCATTGATCTTTGTTCATTCTTCATCTTTCATTCTTCACTGATCATTGATCCTTGTTCATTCTTCATCGTTCATTCTTCATTGATCATTGATCCTTGTTCATTCTTCATCGTTCATTCGTCATTGACCATTAATCCTTGTTCATTCTTCATCGTTAATTCTTCATTGATCATTGATCCTTGTTCATTCTTCATCATTCGTTCTTCATTGATCATTGATCCTTGTTCATTCTTCATCGTTCATTCGTCATTGATCATTGATCCTTGTTCATTCTTCATCGTTCATTCTTCATTGATCATTGATCCTTGTTCATTCTTCATCATTCATTCTTCATAGATCATTGATCCTTGTTCATTCTTCATCGTTCATTCGTCATTGATCATTGATCCTTGTTCATTCTTCATCATTCATTCTTCATTGATCATTGATCCTTGTTCATTCTTCATCGTTCATTCGTCATTGATCATTGATCCTTGTTCATTCTTCATCGTTCATTCTTCATTCATCATTGATCCTTGTTCATTCTTCATCCTTCATTCTTCATTGATCATTGATCCTTGATCATTATTCATCGTTCATTCTTCATTGATCATTGATCCTTGTTCATTCATCATCGTTCATTCGTCATTGACCATTTGATCATTATTCCTTGTTCATTCTTCTTTGTTCATTCTTCATTGATCATTGATCGTTGTTCATTCTTCATCGTTCATTCTTCATTGATCATTAATCCTTGTTCATTCTTCATCGTTCATTCGTCATTGATCATTGATCCTTGTTCATTCTTCATCGTTCATTCTTCATTGATCATTGATCCTTGTTCATTCTTCATCATTCATTCTTCATTGATCATTGATCCTTGTTCATTCTTCATCGTTCATTCTTCATTGATCATTGATCCTTGTTCATTCTTCATCATTCATTCTTCATTGATCATTGATACTTGTTCATTCTTCATCGTTCATTCATCATTGATCATTGATCCTTGTTCATTCTTCATCGTTCATTCTTCATTGATCATTGATCCTTGTTCATTCTTCATCATTCATTCTTCATAGATCATTGATCCTTGTTCATTCTTCATCGTTCATTCGTCATTGATCATTGATTCTTGTTCATTCTTCATCTTTCATTCTTCATTGATCATTGATCCTTGTTCATTCATCATCGTTCATTCTTCATTGATCATTGATCCTTGTTTATTCTTCATCGTTCATTCGTCATTGATCATTGATCCTTGTTCATTCTTCATCGTTCATTCTTCATTGATCATTGATCCTTGTTCATTCATCATCGTTCATTCGTCATTAACCATTATTCCTTGTTCATTCTTCTTTGTTCATTCTTCATTGATCATTGATCCTTGTTCATTCTTCATCGTTCATTCTTCATTGATCATTGATCCTTGTTCATTCTTCATTGTTCATACTTCATTGATGATATAGGTTGGCTATGTTTTGAACAAGGACCAAACTATATGCACACGTATGTTTTGAGGTTTCGAAATTTCAGCAATTAAGGCTGAAGTGTAGGTGATATTGTAAAATGTTTTTTTTGTGATTTTTGTGGGTTTTGTAATAAGAAGAACTAAGAAAAGATATGTTGAATTGAACAACTTGAAAATGGCTGATCCAAGGATTAATTTGATACAGATTCACCACAAATTAAAACCAAGGGCTCCTAAGAACACATTCAAACTTTAAGCCAAAAGAATGAAAAGCATAGGAACTTCAACTTACTAAAACCAATTCAAGTTAAAGTAAATTGCAAAGAGAGAACAAAGGGATTTGCTCAAGGGTTGTTTTGTATTCAGAATGTAAAAATCAGGTTGTGAATTACAAGAGTGCATACATCCTATTTATACTAAAGCATTCAGCAATGAGTACAAACTTTGAAAATGAAAGTACAACCAAAATGGCAATAAAATGCAACAGCTAGTAAAAGAACAAGGAGATTTTTGCTGATTTTTTTTTGTTGTCTCTAACAGCTAATTTTTCTTTGGGATTTGCAAATCAGCTCTTCTATCTTCTTGGGATTATTTGTGGCTGATTTGTAAGAGATATTATCATAAAAATCCCACTCAATCTTCAAAACATATGGCTGTGGTAAATCAACTAGTTTTGAAGAATGCAACGGCTCAATTTGGAGAATCTGATTGGTTGTTTTGATCCATGCATTTTAATTTTGTAAAAAACGTCCCATGAGCAAAATAAATATTGGACTCAATAAAATAAAAATTACAACTCGACTAACTAAACATGAGACATGATTAAGCTTGATCCTAAACCTGGCTTAATCATCTCTAAGACTTTGTTTCATTATAAAAATGAAAATACAAAATAAAAATTAAAGAAGAAGATTTAGTTCATGATTACAAAATTAAAAGACTTAACATTTGAACCTTGAATTTGAGCATCTTCCATATGATGAATCATGGTATTGATCCGTGTTAGTTCATCAGAACCAGATGTAGGTGATCCTACATCAATTGATCATTGATCCTTGTTCATTCTTCATCGTTCAATCTTCATTGATCAATGATCCTTTGATCCAAGATCAAATACGTTATCTCATGAGCCGATTGCTTTAGTTCTTGAAGTACTTGGTTTTAATCCTTTTAAATCTGAATTTGTTACATGTCTAACTTGGGTTGAAGATTAAGTAAAGCTACCTATATATTGGTTGGACGTCACTTTGATAGGTCCAAGTTTAGTTATGTTTTTTTAAAGTCTTTTACCACTTAAATCTGATTAATTAGCTACTGCATGCTTGGGGAACAACTTAAATCAGCCTAATGCATGCTTTGGAGGCTATTTAATGCTGTTTTGTGAGTTCCAATGCTTGTTCCCCATGCTTGGACGTCCCACCTTAATTTCTCTTGCTTTTTTTTAGCTTCCTTTTGCTGTTGTAACTCTATTTAAAGAGAGCTATTCATGAATGAAAGTTCAGACTTGTTTTATGAATCAACCTTTGTGTTTTCTTCTTGCCTATCTTTGTGTTTGTCCAAGGTTAACAAGAGTTCTTTAATACTTTGAGTGTGTTCTTGAGTATTAAACTAGGGGAGATTGAGTTTGTCTTGTCTCTAGCCTAAATACTATTGCATTGAGTTTGTTCTTGTGCTTTGGTTGTCCTATTTTCATTCAAATATACATTCTACCCAAATTACTTCTTCTTTCTTTTCTTTTGTCCTTCTCCTTCCTTAATCATTTAGGAAGTCTTGAGTTAGCATTTACATCATTTGGTATCAGAGCTTTGGTATTTTAAAGAGTGTTTCAAAGTGTTAATTCATTCAAAATAAACACAAAAAAAAAAAAAACTATGGCTGAAGAAAACCTCGCTGAGCTATTAAGATCAATCAATTTGAGGTTAGAAAGAATGGAGAAAAAAAATGAAGAGCGTGAGATTGAAAAACAAAAGCAAGATACAAGAATGGATGCTATGGCTGATATACTTTTAAAAGCTACAAGAAAAATTGGTGAGATTGAAAATGAGGATTCTAGTAGTGGAAATAATTATAAATCTTTTGATGAAGATAGGGGGCTTAGAATTGATCTTCCAGAATTTGATGGAGGTCATGATAGCGAATCATTTCTTGATTGGCTAAGGCAAATTGAAACCGTGTTTGAATATAAGGAGTATGATGATAAAAAGAAGTTTAAGCTTGCTGTTCTTAAACTCACTAAACTTGCTGCCTTATGGTACGAAAATGTTAAAGCAAATAGAAGAAGAGAAGGAAAAAATAAAATGGACTCTTGGGAAAAATTTAAAAAAAAGATGAGGGATAAATGGGTGAGTAAGGAGTATGAGCAGGAGCAATACTTGAAACTTACACATCTTTCACAAGAAAATGAGATGAGTGTGGAAGAATACATTAGAGAGTTTGAAAAACTATGTTTGATTTGTGATTTGCAAGAGAAGGAAGCCTTTAAAATTGCTCGTTTCATTAAAGGGCTGTCCAAAAATATTTGTAGAAAAGTGGAAGTTACTCATTATGCTTCTTTTAGTGATGTTTGCAAATTGGCTTTGAAATATGAAGCACAATCCAAGGAAGAGAAAGAGAAGGAAAAGCCTAAGTTTCCTTACAAAGGTACTTCGAAGTTTTCTCCTTCCAACTCAAAAGGGAGTACTTTTCAAAGTAAGGCTTTCCCATCTAGTTTTATAAGCGAAAAATCAAAAGAAAAGGCTGTTGTGTCGCCTAGTGAACTTGCAACAAGGAGGAAATGTTTTAAATGTCATGGAAGAGGACATATTGCTAGTGAATGTCCTAGCAAGGCTGTTTTAACATCTACTCAGTGTGCTATTATGGATGAAGAGGAAAAAATGTATAATTTTGTGGCAAATGAAGTGGAAGATTTGGAGGATGATTATGAGGAGGAAATACAACCAGAAGATGAGTACAATATGATGGTGGTTCGAAAAGTGCTATTTAGTGAGCCACAAGCTGATTTGAAGCAACGCCACAATTTGTTTCATACTAGATGCAAAATTGGAGAGAATACTTGCAATGTTATAGTTGATAGTGGTGCACAAACTGATGTAGTATCATCTGAAGTTGTGAGTAAGCTGAAGTTAGCTACTAGAGATCATGAAGAACCTTACAAGTTGAATTGGTTGAATGATAGCACTGGAATAAGGGTGAGGAAGCAAGCTTTGGTTTCTTATTCTATTGGAGGCTTTGAAGATGAAAGATGGTGCGATGTAATTCCCATGGATGCTTGTCACTTGCTGCTTGGAAGACCATGGCAATTTGATCACAATTCGGAGCATAGAGGAAAAAGTAATGAGTATATTGTAACAAAAAAAGATGGTAGAAAAGTCAAATTAATTCCCTTACCCCCTAAAGTTGCTAAGAAAGAAAAAGACAAAAGCAACTATCTTGTAACATGTAATGAGTTTGAAAAAATAGTGGATGAATATGGTGGTGGTTATGCTTTGGTTCTAAGGACCAAAGATCAGATTAGTACTTCTTGTGATAACTCATCTTCCTTAAATGAGTTATTAGAAGAGTACAAAGATGTATTTCCAAATGACTTGCCCAAGGGCCTCCCACCAATAAGAGGCATTGAGCACGCCATTGACTTGATTCCTGGAGCACCTTTGCCAAATAAAGCTGCTTATAGATGTAACCCCGAGGAAAGTAAAGAGCTTGAGAGGCAAGTGAGTGAGTTGATTGAAAGGGGCTACGTGAGAGAAAGTCTTAGTCCTTGTGTTGTCCCTGCCCTTTTAGTGCCTAAGAAAGATGGCACTTGGAGAATGTGTGTAGATAGTAGATCCATAAATAACATAACCATCAAATACCGTTTTCCTATGCCTAGGTTGCAAGATATGCTTGATGAATTAAGTGGAGCCTTAGTCTTTTCAAAAATAGATTTAAGGAGTGGTTATCATCAAATGAGAATAAGGGAAGGGGATGAATGGAAAACTGCTTTTAAAACAAAACAAGGGTTATATGAGTGGTTAGTGATGCCATTTGGGCTTTGCAATGCTCCAAGTTCTTTCATGAGGTTAATGAATGAGGTTCTCCGTCCTTTTCTTAATAATTTTGTTGTTGTTTACTTGGATGATATTCTAGTGTATAGTAAAAACAATGAAGACCATATGGTGCATTTGAAGAGGTTGTTTGAAAAATTGAGGGAAGTAAAGTTGTATGGAAAGCTTGAGAAGTGTTTTTTTATGACCCCTAGTGTGTCATTTTTGGGATACATTGTGACTAGAGAAGGAGTGCAAGTAGATCCAGAAAAGGTTAAGGCAGTTAAGTCTTGGTTGGCTCCAACCAATGTGCATGAGGTAAGGAGTTTTCATGGGCTTGCTTCTTTCTATAGGCGGTTCATTAGAAACTTCTCTTCTATTATGGCTCCCATTACCGAGTTAACAAAAAAGGGTGAATTTGAATGGACTGAAAATGCTCAAAGGGCTTTTGATAAAGTCAAATACATGCTTTGCAATGCACCTATACTTGTTCTCCCTGATTTTAACAACGTGTTTGAAGTAGAGTGTGATACAAGTGGGGTTGGAATAGGGGCTGTCCTTATTCAAGAAAAGAAGCCAGTAAGTTTCTTTAGTGAGAAGTTAAGTGAGGCTAAATTGAATTACTCTACTTATGATCGTGAATTTTATGCCATCGTTAGAGCTCTTGATCATTGGTCTCATTACCTTAGACCAAAACCCTTTGTTCTTCATTCTGATCATGAAGCTTTAAAATTCATAAATGGGCAACAAAAACTTAATAAAAGACATGCAAAGTGGGTAGAATTTCTTCAATCATTTACCTTTAGCTCCAAATATAAAGATGGAAAAAGTAATATTGTAGCTGATGCTTTATCTCGAAGAGCATACTTGCTTTCTATGGTGGATGCTAAGGTTTTGGGTTTTGAACAACTCAAGGAGTATTACAAAGATGATCCTGATTTTGCTAATGAATTTCCAAAGCCATCGAAAGATTACGTTGATCAAGATGGTTATCTTTTTAAAGGTAACAAGTTGTGTGTTCCTAAAAGTGGCATTCGTGAATTATTGGTAAGAGAAGTTCATAGTGGTGGATTGGCTGGTCATTTTGGCATTCAAAAGACTCTTGATATTCTTGGTGAGCATTTCTATTGGCCAAGGATGATCAGGGATGTTACTTTAGTTGTGGAGAGATGTGCTACATGTCAAAAGTCAAAAGGGCATTTCACAAAAGGGCTTTATACTCCATTACCTGTTCCAGATTCTCCTTGGGAAAGTGTTAGCATGGATTTCATTGTTGGGCTACCACGGACTCAAAGGGGTAGAGATAGCATTATGGTGGTGGTAGATAGATTTTCCAAAATGGCTCATTTTGTAGCTTGTAATAAAACAGATGATGCAGTAAAAGTGGCTGAATTGTACTTCAAGGAAATTGTCAAACTACATGGCATTCCTCGAAGTATAGTTTCGGATAGGGACTCCAAGTTTTTAAGTCACTTTTGGAGGACCCTATGGAAGTTGGTTGGTACCAAGTTACTATTTAGCACCTCTCATCATCCCCAAACTGATGGACAAACAGAGGTGACAAATAGAACTTTGGGTGCTTTGTTACGTGGTCTTGTGAGCAAAACGCAGAAAGATTGGGACATGAAACTAGCCCATGCGGAGTTTGCTTACAATAGGGCTCATTCTTTAACTACTTCTCGTTCTCCTTTTGAAGTAGTGTATGGAGTGAATCCATTTGTGCCTGTTGATTTGATTCCCTTGCTGAAAACTAATATGGTAGAAAAAGATGCAAAAAAGAGGGTGGAAACCTTTCAAAAAACCTGTGAGCAAGTAAAGAAAAGAATTGAGGAGATGAATAAAAAATACCAAGAGAGAGCAAACAAAAAAAGGAAACAACCCATATTTAACCCTGGGGATTTGGTTTGGCTTCATTTGAGAAAAGAGAGATTTCCGAAGCTTCGCAAAAACAAGCTCATGCCTCGTTCTGATGGTCCGTTTAAAGTACTTGAGAGGGTAAATGATAATGCATACAAGATTGAACTTCCTGATGAGTTGATGGGTGTTAGTGCTACTTTTAATGTGGGCGATTTGTCACCGTACTTGGATGATTCAAGTTTGAGGACAAACTCTTCAAAAGAAGGAGAGAATGATCCAAGATCAAATACGTTATCTCATGAGCCGATTGCTTTAGTTCTTGAAGTACTTGGTTTTAATCCTTTTAAATCTGAATTTGTTATATGTCTAACTTGGGTTGAAGATTAAGTAAAGCTACCTATATATTGGTTGGACGTCACTTTGATAGGTCCAAGTTTAGTTATGTTTTTTTAAAGTCTTTTACCACTTAACTCTGATTAATTAGCTACTGCATGCTTGGGGAACAACTTAAATCAGCCTAATGCATGCTTTGGAGGCTATTTAATGATGTTTTGTGAGTTCCAATGCTTGTTCCCCATGCTTGGACGTCCCACCTTAATTTCTCTTGCTTTTTTTTAGCTTCCTTTTGCTGTTGTAACTCTATTTAAAGAGAGCTATTCATGAATGAAAGTTCAGACTTGTTTTATGAATCAACCTTTGTGTTTTCTTCTTGCCTATCTTTGTGTTTGTCCAAGGTTAACAAGAGTTCTTTAATACTTTGAGTGTGTGCTTGAGTATTAAACTAGGGGAGATTGAGTTTGTCTTGTCTCTAGCCTAAATACTATTGCATTGAGTTTGTTCTTGTGCTTTGGTTGTCCTATTTTCATTCAAATATACATTCTGCCCAAATTACTTCTTCTTTCTTTTCTTTTGTCCTTCTCCTTCCTTAATCATTTAGGAAGTCTTGAGTTAGCATTTACATCATCCTTGTTCATTCTTCATCGTTCATTCTTCATTGATCATTGATCCTTGTTCATTCTTCATCGTTCATTCTTCATTGATCATTGATCCTTGTTCATTCTTCATCGTTCATTCTTCATTGATCATTGATCCTTGTTCATTCTTCATCGTTCATTCATCATTGACCATTAATCCTTGTTCATTCTTCATCGTTCATTCGTCATTGATCATTGATCCTTGTTCATTCTTCATCGTTAATTCTTCATTGATCATTGATCCTTGTTCATTCTTCATCTTTCATTCTTCATTGATCATTGATCCTTGTTCATTCTTCATCGTTCATTCGTCATTGATCATTGATCCTTGTTCATTCTTCATCTTTCATTCTTCATTGATCATTGATCCTTGTTCATTCTTCATCGTTCATTCTTCATTGATCATTGATCCTTGTTCATTCTTCGTCGTTCATTCTTCATTGACCATTGATCCTTGTTCATTCTTCATCGTTCATTCGTCATTGATCATTGATCCTTGTTCATTCTTCATCGTTCATTCGTCATTGATCATTGATCCTTGTTCATTCTTCATCATTCATTCTTCATTAATCATTGATCCTTGTTCATTCTTCATCATTCATTCGTCATTGATCATTGATCCTTGTTCATTCTTCATCGTTCATTCTTCATTGATCATTGATCCTTGTGCATTCTTCATCCTTCATTCTTCATTGATCATTGATCCTTGTTCATTCTTCATCGTTCATTCTTCATTGAGCATTGATCCTTGTTCATTCTTCATCGTTCATTCTTCATTGATCATTGATCCTTGTTCATTCTTCATCGTTCATTCTTCATTGATCCTTGTTCATTCTTCATCGTTCATTCGTCATTGATCATTGATCCTTGTTCATTCTTCATCGTTCATTCGTCATTGATCATTGATCCTTGTTCATTCTTCATCTTTCATTCTTCATTGATCATTGATCCTTGTTCATTCTTCATCGTTCATTCTTCATTGATCATTGATCCTTGTTCATTCTTCATCGTTCATTCTTCATTCATCATTGATCCTTGTTCATTCTTCATCGTTCATTCTTCATTGATCATTGATCCTTGTTCATTCTTCATCGTTCATTCGTCATTGACCATTAATCATTGTTCATTCTTCATCGTTCATACTTCATTGATCATTGATCCTTATTCATTCTTCATCGTTCAATCTTCATTGATCAATGATCCTTGTTCATTCTTCATCGTTCATTCTTCATTGATCATTGATCCTTGTTCATTCTTCATCGTTCAATCTTCATTGATCAATGATCCTTGTTCATTCTTCATTGATCATTGATCCTTGTTCATTCTTCATCGTTCATTCGTCATTGACCATTAATCATTGTTCATTCTTCATCGTTCATTCTTCATTGATCATTGATCCTTGTTCATTCTTCATCGTTCATTCTTCAATGATCATTGATCCTTGTTCATTCTTCATCGTTCATTCTTCATTGATCATTGATCCTTGTTCATTCTTCATCGTTCATTCGTCATTGACCATTAATCATTGTTCATTCTTCATCGTTCATACTTCATTGACCATTGATCCTTATTCATTCTTCATCGTTCAATCTTCATTGATCAATGATCCTTGTTCATTCTTCATCGTTCATTCTTCATTGATCATTGATCCTTGTTCATTCTTCATCTTTCATTCTTCATTGATCATTGATCCTTGTTCATTCTTCATCGTTCATTCTTCATTGATCATTGATCCTTGTTCATTCTTCATCGTTCATTGTTCATTGATCATTGATCCTTGTTCATTCTTCATCGTTCATTCTTCATTGATCATTGATCCTTGTTCATTCTTCATCGTTCATTCGTCATTGACCATTAATCCTTGTTCATTCTTCATCGTTCATTCGTCATTGATCATTGATCCTTGTTCATTCTTCATCGTTCATTCGTCATTGACCATTGATCCTTGTTCATTCTTCATCGTCCATTCGTCATTGATCATTGATCCTTGTTCATTCTTCATCGTTCATTCTTCATTGATCATTGATTCTTTTTCATTCTTCATCGTTTATTCTTCATTGATCATTGATCCTTGTTCATTCTTCATCGTTCATTCTTCATTGATCATTGATCCTTGTTCATTCTTCATCGTTCATTCGTCATTGACCATTAATCCTTGTTCATTCTTCATCGTTCATTCGTCATTGATCATTGATCCTTGTTCATTCTTCATCGTTCATTCGTCATTGATCATTGATCCTTGTTCATTCTTCATCGTTCATTCTTCATTGATCATTGATCCTTGTTCATTCTTCATCGTTCATTCTTCATTGATCATTGATCCTTGTTCATTCTTCGTCGTTCATTCTTCATTGATCATTGATCCTTGTTCATTCTTCATCGTTCATTCGACATTAATCATTGATCCTTGTTCATTCTTCATCATTCATTCTTCATTGATCATTGATCCTTGTTCATTCTTCATCGTTCATTCGTCATTGATCATTGATCCTTGTTCATTCTTCATCGTTCATTCTTCATTGATCATTGATCCTTGTTCATTCTTCATCGTTCATTGTTCATTGATCATTGATCCTTGTTCATTCTTCATCGTTCATTCTTCATTGATCATTGATCCTTGTTCATTCTTCATCGTTCATTCGTCATTGACCATTAATCCTTGTTCATTCTTCATCGTTCATTC
This sequence comes from Amaranthus tricolor, assembly GCF_026212465.1. NCBI lineage: Eukaryota > Viridiplantae > Streptophyta > Magnoliopsida > Caryophyllales > Amaranthaceae > Amaranthus > Amaranthus tricolor. The sequence continues at coordinate 24,096,796 of NC_080060.1, forward strand.
GTCATTGATCATTGATCCTTGTTCATTCTTCATCGTTCATTCGTCATTGACCATTGATCCTTGTTCATTCTTCATCGTCCATTCGTCATTGATCATTGATCCTTGTTCATTCTTCATCGTTCATTCTTCATTGATCATTGATTCTTGTTCATTCTTCATCGTTCATTCTTCATTGATCATTGATCCTTGTTCATTCTTCATCGTTCATTCTTCATTGATCATTGATCCTTGTTCATTCTTCATCGTTCATTCGTCATTGACCATTAATCCTTGTTCATTCTTCATCGTTCATTCGTCATTGATCATTGATCCTTGTTCATTCTTCATCGTTCATTCGTCATTGACCATTGATCCTTGTTCATTCTTCATCGTCCATTCGTCATTGATCATTGATCCTTGTTCATTCTTCATCGTTCATTCTTCATTGATCATTGATTCTTGTTCATTCTTCATCGTTCATTCTTCATTGATCATTGATCCTTGTTCATTCTTCATCGTTCATTCTTCATTGATCATTGATCCTTGTTCATTCTTCATCGTTCATTCGTCATTGACCATTAATCCTTGTTCATTCTTCATCGTTCATTCGTCATTGATCACTTATCCTTGTTCATTCTTCATCGTTCATTCGTCATTGATCTTTGATCCTTGTTCATTCTTCATCGTTCATTCTTCATTGATCATTGATCCTTGTTCATTCTTCATCGTTCATTCTTCATTGATCATTGATCCTTGTTCATTCTTCGTCGTTCATTCTTCATTGACCATTGATCCTTGTTCATTCTTCATCGTTCATTCGTCATTGATCATTGATCCTTGTTCATTCTTCATCGTTCATTCGTCATTGATCATTGATCCTTGTTCATTCTTCATCATTCATTCTTCATTAATCATTGATCCTTGTTCATTCTTCATCATTCATTCGTCATTGATCATTGATCCTTGTTCATTCTTCATCGTTCATTCTTCATTGATCATTGATCCTTGTGCATTCTTCATCCTTCATTCTTCATTGATCATTGATCCTTGTTCATTCTTCATCGTTCATTCTTCATTGAGCATTGATCCTTGTTCATTCTTCATCGTTCATTCTTCATTGATCATTGATCCTTGTTCATTCTTCATCGTTCATTCTTCATTGATCCTTGTTCATTCTTCATCGTTCATTCGTCATTGATCATTGATCCTTGTTCATTCTTCATCGTTCATTCGTCATTGATCATTGATCCTTGTTCATTCTTCATCTTTCATTCTTCATTGATCATTGATCCTTGTTCATTCTTCATCGTTCATTCTTCATTGATCATTGATCCTTGTTCATTCTTCATCGTTCATTCTTCATTCATCATTGATCCTTGTTCATTCTTCATCGTTCATTCTTCATTGATCATTGATCCTTGTTCATTCTTCATCGTTCATTCGTCATTGACCATTAATCATTGTTCATTCTTCATCGTTCATACTTCATTGATCATTGATCCTTATTCATTCTTCATCGTTCAATCTTCATTGATCAATGATCCTTGTTCATTCTTCATCGTTCATTCTTCATTGATCATTGATCCTTGTTCATTCTTCATCGTTCAATCTTCATTGATCAATGATCCTTGTTCATTCTTCATTGATCATTGATCCTTGTTCATTCTTCATCGTTCATTCGTCATTGACCATTAATCATTGTTCATTCTTCATCGTTCATTCTTCATTGATCATTGATCCTTGTTCATTCTTCATCGTTCATTCTTCAATGATCATTGATCCTTGTTCATTCTTCATCGTTCATTCTTCATTGATCATTGATCCTTGTTCATTCTTCATCGTTCATTCGTCATTGACCATTAATCATTGTTCATTCTTCATCGTTCATACTTCATTGACCATTGATCCTTATTCATTCTTCATCGTTCAATCTTCATTGATCAATGATCCTTGTTCATTCTTCATCGTTCATTCTTCATTGATCATTGATCCTTGTTCATTCTTCATCTTTCATTCTTCATTGATCATTGATCCTTGTTCATTCTTCATCGTTCATTCTTCATTGATCATTGATCCTTGTTCATTCTTCATCGTTCATTGTTCATTGATCATTGATCCTTGTTCATTCTTCATCGTTCATTCTTCATTGATCATTGATCCTTGTTCATTCTTCATCGTTCATTCGTCATTGACCATTAATCCTTGTTCATTCTTCATCGTTCATTCGTCATTGATCATTGATCCTTGTTCATTCTTCATCGTTCATTCGTCATTGACCATTGATCCTTGTTCATTCTTCATCGTCCATTCGTCATTGATCATTGATCCTTGTTCATTCTTCATCGTTCATTCTTCATTGATCATTGATTCTTGTTCATTCTTCATCGTTCATTCTTCATTGATCATTGATCCTTGTTCATTCTTCATCGTTCATTCTTCATTGATCATTGATCCTTGTTCATTCTTCATCGTTCATTCGTCATTGACCATTAATCCTTGTTCATTCTTCATCGTTCATTCGTCATTGATCATTGATCCTTGTTCATTCTTCATCGTTCATTCGTCATTGATCATTGATCCTTGTTCATTCTTCATCTTTCATTCTTCATTGATCATTGATCCTTGTTCATTCTTCATCGTTCATTCTTCATTGATCATTGATCCTTGTTCATTCTTCGTCGTTCATTCTTCATTGACCATTGATCATTGTTCATTCTTCATCGTTCATTCGTCATTGATCATTGATCCTTGTTCATTCTTCATCGTTCATTCGTCATTGATCATTGATCCTTGTTCATTCTTCATCATTCATTCTTCATTAATCATTGATCCTTGTTCATTCTTCATCATTCATTCGTCATTGATCATTGATCCTTGTTCATTCTTCATCGTTCATTCTTCATTGATCATTGATCCTTGTGCATTCTTCATCCTTCATTCTTCATTGATCATTGATCCTTGTTCATTCTTCATCGTTCATTCTTCATTGAGCATTTATCCTTGTTCATTCTTCATCGTTCATTCTTCATTGATCATTGATCCTTGTTCATTCTTCATCGTTCATTCGTCATTGATCATTGATCCTTGTTCATTCTTCATCTTTCATTCTTCATTGATCATTGATCCTTGTTCATTCTTCATCGTTCATTCTTCATTGATCATTGATCCTTGTTCATTCTTCATCGTTCATTCTTCATTCATCATTGATCCTTGTTCATTCTTCATCGTTCATTCTTCATTGATCATTGATCCTTGTTCATTCTTCATCGTTCATTCGTCATTGAGCATTAATCATTGTTCATTCTTCATCGTTCATACTTCATTGATCATTGATCCTTATTCATTCTTCATCGTTCAATCTTCATTGATCAATGATCCTTGTTCATTCTTCATCGTTCATTCTTCATTGATCATTGATCCTTGTTCATTCTTCATCGTTCAATCTTCATTGATCAATGATCCTTGTTCATTCTTCATTGATCATTGATCCTTGTTCATTCTTCATCGTTCATTCGTCATTGACCATTAATCATTGTTCATTCTTCATCGTTCATTCTTCATTGATCATTGATCCTTGTTCATTCTTCATCGTTCATTCTTCAATGATCATTGATCCTTGTTCATTCTTCATCGTTCATTCTTCATTGATCATTGATCCTTGTTCATTCTTCATCGTTCATTCGTCATTGACCATTAATCATTGTTCATTCTTCATCGTTCATACTTCATTGACCATTGATCCTTATTCATTCTTCATCGTTCAATCTTCATTGATCAATGATCCTTGTTCATTCTTCATCGTTCATTCTTCATTGATCATTGATCCTTGTTCATTCTTCATCTTTCATTCTTCATTGATCATTGATCCTTGTTCATTCTTCATCGTTCATTCTTCATTGATCATTGATCCTTGTTCATTCTTCATCGTTCATTGTTCATTGATCATTGATCCTTGTTCATTCTTCATCGTTCATTCTTCATTGATCATTGATCCTTGTTCATTCTTCATCGTTCATTCGTCATTGACCATTAATCCTTGTTCATTCTTCATCGTTCATTCGTCATTGATCATTGATCCTTGTTCATTCTTCATCGTTCATTCGTCATTGACCATTGATCCTTGTTCATTCTTCATCGTCCATTCGTCATTGATCATTGATCCTTGTTCATTCTTCATCGTTCATTCTTCATTGATCATTGATTCTTGTTCATTCTTCATCGTTCATTCTTCATTGATCATTGATCCTTGTTCATTCTTCATCGTTCATTCTTCATTGATCATTGATCCTTGTTCATTCTTCATCGTTCATTCGTCATTGACCATTAATCCTTGTTCATTCTTCATCGTTCATTCGTCATTGATCATTGATCCTTGTTCATTCTTCATCGTTCATTCGTCATTGATCAATGATCCTTGTTCATTCTTCATCGTTCATTCTTCATTGATCATTGATCTTTGTTCATTCTTCGTCGTTCAATCTTCATTGATCAATGATCCTTGTTCATTCTTCATTGATCATTGATCCTTGTTCATTCTTCATCGTTCATTCGTCATTGACCATTAATCATTGTTCATTCTTCATCGTTCATTCTTCATTGATCATTGATCCTTGTTCATTCTTCATCGTTCATTCTTCAATGATCATTGATCCTTGTTCATTCTTCATCGTTCATTCTTCATTGATCATTGATCCTTGTTCATTCTTCATCGTTCATTCGTCATTGACCATTAATCATTGTTCATTCTTCATCGTTCATACTTCATTGACCATTGATCCTTATTCATTCTTCATCGTTCAATCTTCATTGATCAATGATCCTTGTTCATTCTTCATCGTTCATTCTTCATTGATCATTGATCCTTGTTCATTCTTCATCTTTCATTCTTCATTGATCATTGATCCTTGTTCATTCTTCATCGTTCATTCTTCATTGATCATTGATCCTTGTTCATTCTTCATCGTTCATTGTTCATTGATCATTGATCCTTGTTCATTCTTCATCGTTCATTCTTCATTGATCATTGATCCTTGTTCATTCTTCATCGTTCATTCGTCATTGACCATTAATCCTTGTTCATTCTTCATCGTTCATTCGTCATTGATCATTGATCCTTGTTCATTCTTCATCGTTCATTCGTCATTGACCATTGATCCTTGTTCATTCTTCATCGTCCATTCGTCATTGATCATTGATCCTTGTTCATTCTTCATCGTTCATTCTTCATTGATCATTGATTCTTGTTCATTCTTCATCGTTCATTCTTCATTGATCATTGATCCTTGTTCATTCTTCATCGTTCATTCGTCATTGATCATTGATCCTTGTTCATTCTTCATCGTTCATTCGTCATTGATCATTGATCCTTGTTCATTCTTCATCTTTCATTCTTCATTGATCATTGATCCTTGTTCATTCTTCATCGTTCATTCTTCATTGATCATTGATCCTTGTTCATTCTTCATCGTTCATTCTTCATTCATCATTGATCCTTGTTCATTCTTCATCGTTCATTCTTCATTGATCATTGATCCTTGTTCATTCTTCATCGTTCATTCGTCATTGAGCATTAATCATTGTTCATTCTTCATCGTTCATACTTCATTGATCATTGATCCTTATTCATTCTTCATCGTTCAATCTTCATTGATCAATGATCCTTGTTCATTCTTCATCGTTCATTCTTCATTGATCATTGATCCTTGTTCATTCTTCATCGTTCAATCTTCATTGATCAATGATCCTTGTTCATTCTTCATTGATCATTGATCCTTGTTCATTCTTCATCGTTCATTCGTCATTGACCATTAATCATTGTTCATTCTTCATCGTTCATTCTTCATTGATCATTGATCCTTGTTCATTCTTCATCGTTCATTCTTCAATGATCATTGATCCTTGTTCATTCTTCATCGTTCATTCTTCATTGATCATTGATCCTTGTTCATTCTTCATCGTTCATTCGTCATTGACCATTAATCATTGTTCATTCTTCATCGTTCATACTTCATTGACCATTGATCCTTATTCATTCTTCATCGTTCAATCTTCATTGATCAATGATCCTTGTTCATTCTTCATCGTTCATTCTTCATTGATCATTGATCCTTGTTCATTCTTCATCTTTCATTCTTCATTGATCATTGATCCTTGTTCATTCTTCATCGTTCATTCTTCATTGATCATTGATCCTTGTTCATTCTTCATCGTTCATTGTTCATTGATCATTGATCCTTGTTCATTCTTCATCGTTCATTCTTCATTGATCATTGATCCTTGTTCATTCTTCATCGTTCATTCGTCATTGACCATTAATCCTTGTTCATTCTTCATCGTTCATTCGTCATTGATCATTGATCCTTGTTCATTCTTCATCGTTCATTCGTCATTGACCATTGATCCTTGTTCATTCTTCATCGTCCATTCGTCATTGATCATTGATCCTTGTTCATTCTTCATCGTTCATTCTTCATTGATCATTGATTCTTGTTCATTCTTCATCGTTCATTCTTCATTGATCCTTGTTCATTCTTCATCGTTCATTCTTCATTGATCATTGATCCTTGTTCATTCTTCATCGTTCATTCGTCATTGACCATTAATCCTTGTTCATTCTTCATCGTTCATTCGTCATTGATCATTGATCCTTGTTCATTCTTCATCGTTCATTCGTCATTGATCAATGATCCTTGTTCATTCTTCATCGTTCATTCTTCATTGATCATTGATCTTTGTTCATTCTTCATCGTTCAATCTTCATTGATCAATGATCCTTGTTCATTCTTCATTGATCATTGATCCTTGTTCATTCTTCATCGTTCATTCGTCATTGACCATTAATCATTGTTCATTCTTCATCGTTCATTCTTCATTGATCATTGATCCTTGTTCATTCTTCATCGTTCATTCTTCAATGATCATTGATCCTTGTTCATTCTTCATCGTTCATTCTTCATTGATCATTGATCCTTGTTCATTCTTCATCGTTCATTCGTCATTGACCATTAATCATTGTTCATTCTTCATCGTTCATACTTCATTGACCATTGATCCTTATTCATTCTTCATCGTTCAATCTTCATTGATCAATGATCCTTGTTCATTCTTCATCGTTCATTCTTCATTGATCATTGATCCTTGTTCATTCTTCATCTTTCATTCTTCATTGATCATTGATCCTTGTTCATTCTTCATCGTTCATTCTTCATTGATCATTGATCCTTGTTCATTCTTCATCGTTCATTGTTCATTGATCATTGATCCTTGTTCATTCTTCATCGTTCATTCTTCATTGATCATTGATCCTTGTTCATTCTTCATCGTTCATTCGTCATTGACCATTAATCCTTGTTCATTCTTCATCGTTCATTCGTCATTGATCATTGATCCTTGTTCATTCTTCATCGTTCATTCGTCATTGACCATTGATCCTTGTTCATTCTTCATCGTCCATTCGTCATTGATCATTGATCCTTGTTCATTCTTCATCGTTCATTCTTCATTGATCATTGATTCTTGTTCATTCTTCATCGTTCATTCTTCATTGATCATTGATCCTTGTTCATTCTTCATCGTTCATTCTTCATTGATCATTGATCCTTGTTCATTCTTCATCGTTCATTCGTCATTGACCATTAATCCTTGTTCATTCTTCATCGTTCATTCGTCATTGATCATTGATCCTTGTTCATTCTTCATCGTTCATTCGTCATTGATCATTGATCCTTGTTCATTCTTCATCGTTCATTCTTCATTGATCATTGATCCTTGTTCATTCTTCATCGTTCATTCTTCATTGATCATTGATCCTTGTTCATTCTTCGTCGTTCATTCTTCATTGATCATTGATCCTTGTTCATTCTTCATCGTTCATTCGACATTAATCATTGATCCTTGTTCATTCTTCATCATTCATTCTTCATTGATCATTGATCCTTGTTCATTCTTCATCGTTCATTCGTCATTGATCATTGATCCTTGTTCATTCTTCATCGTTCATTCTTCATTGATCATTGATCCTTGTTCATTCTTCATCCTCCATTCTTCATTGATCATTGATCCTTGTTCATTCTTCATCGTTCATTCTTCATTGATCATTGATCCTTGTTCATTCTTCATCGTTTATTCGTCATTGACCATTGATCCTTGTTCATTCTTCATCGTTTATTCTTCATTGATCATTGATCCTTGTTCATTCTTCATCCTTCATTCGTCATTGACCATTAATCCTTGTTCATTCTTCATCGTTCATTCTTCATTGATCATTGATCCTTGTTCATTCTTCATCGTTCAATCTTCATTGATCAATGATCGTTGTTCATTCTTCATTGATCATTGATCCTTGTTCATTCTTCATCGTTCATTCGTCATTGACCATTAATCATTGTTCAATCTTCATCGTTCATTCTTCATTGATCATTGATCCTTGTTCATTCTTCATCGTTCATTCTTCATTGATCATTGATCCTTGTTCATTCTTCATCGTTCATTCTTCATTGATCATTGATCCTTGTTCATTCTTCATCGTTCATTCTTCATTGATCATTGATCCTTGTTCATTCTTCATCGTTCATTCGTCATTGACCATTAATCCTTGTTCATTCTTCATCGTTCATTCGTCATTGATCATTGATCCTTGTTCATTCTTCATCGCTAATTCTTCATTGATCATTGATCCTTGTTCATTCTTCATCCTTCATTCTTCATTGATCATTGATCCTTGTTCATTCTTCATCGTTCATTCGTCATTGATCATTGATCCTTGTTCATTCTTCATCTTTCATTCTTCATTGATCATTTATCCTTGTTCATTCTTCATCGTTCATTCGTCATTGACCATTGATCCTTGTTCATTCTTCATCGTTCATTCTTCATTGATCATTGATCCTTGTTCATTCTTCATCGTTCATACTTCATTGATCATTGATCCTTATTCATTCTTCATCGTTCAATCTTCATTGATCAATGATCCTTGTTCATTCTTCATCGTTCATTCTTCATTGATCATTGATCCTTGTTCATTCTTCATCGTTCAATCTTCATTGATCAATGATCCTTGTTCATTCTTCATTGATCATTGATCCTTGTTCATTCTTCATCGTTCATTCGTCATTGACCATTAATCATTGTTCATTCTTCATCGTTCATTCTTCATTGATCATTGATCCTTGTTCATTCTTCATCGTTCATTTTTCAATGATCATTGATCCTTGTTCATTCTTCATCGTTCATTCTTCATTGATCATTGATCCTTGTTCATTCTTCATCGTTCATTCGTCATTGACCATTAATCATTGTTCATTCTTCATCGTTCATACTTCATTGACCATTGATCCTTATTCATTCTTCATCGTTCAATCTTCATTGATCAATGATCCTTGTTCATTCTTCATCGTTCATTCTTCATTGATCATTGATCCTTGTTCATTCTTCATCTTTCATTCTTCATTGATCATTGATCCTTGTTCATTCTTCATCGTTCATTCTTCATTGATCATTGATCCTTGTTCATTCTTCATCGTTCATTCTTCATTGATCATTGATCCTTGTTCATTCTTCATCGTTCATTCTTCATTGATCATTGATCCTTGTTCATTCTTCATCGTTCATTCGTCATTGACCATTAATCCTTGTTCATTCTTCATCGTTCATTCATCATTGATCATTGATCCTTGTTCATTCTTCATCGTTCATTCGTCATTGATCAATGATCCTTGTTCATTCTTCATCGTTCATTCTTCATTGATCATTGATCTTTGTTCATTCTTCATCGTTCAATCTTCATTGATCAATGATCCTTGTTCATTCTTCATTGATCATTGATCCTTGTTCATTCTTCATCGTTCATTCGTCATTGACCATTAATCATTGTTCATTCTTCATCGTTCATTCTTCATTGATCATTGATCCTTGTTCATTCTTCATCGTTCATTCTTCAATGATCATTGATCCTTGTTCATTCTTCATCGTTCATTCTTCATTGATCATTGATCCTTGTTCATTCTTCATCGTTCATTCGTCATTGACCATTAATCATTGTTCATTCTTCATCGTTCATACTTCATTGACCATTGATCCTTATTCATTCTTCATCGTTCAATCTTCATTGATCAATGATCCTTGTTCATTCTTCATCGTTCATTCTTCATTGATCATTGATCCTTGTTCATTCTTCATCTTTCATTCTTCATTGATCATTGATCCTTGTTCATTCTTCATCGTTCATTCTTCATTGATCATTGATCCTTGTTCATTCTTCATCGTTCATTGTTCATTGATCATTGATCCTTGTTCATTCTTCATCGTTCATTCTTCATTGATCATTGATCCTTGTTCATTCTTCATCGTTCATTCGTCATTGACCATTAATCCTTGTTCATTCTTCATCGTTCATTCGTCATTGATCATTGATCCTTGTTCATTCTTCATCGTTCATTCGTCATTGACCATTGATCCTTGTTCATTCTTCATCGTCCATTCGTCATTGATCATTGATCCTTGTTCATTCTTCATCGTTCATTCTTCATTGATCATTGATTCTTGTTCATTCTTCATCGTTCATTCTTCATTGATCATTGATCCTTGTTCATTCTTCATCGTTCATTCTTCATTGATCATTGATCCTTGTTCATTCTTCATCGTTCATTCGTCATTGACCATTAATCCTTGTTCATTCTTCATCGTTCATTCGTCATTGATCATTGATCCTTGTTCATTCTTCATCGTTCATTCGTCATTGATCATTGATCCTTGTTCATTCTTCATCGTTCATTCTTCATTGATCATTGATCCTTGTTCATTCTTCATCGTTCATTCTTCATTGATCATTGATCCTTGTTCATTCTTCGTCGTTCATTCTTCATTGATCATTGATCCTTGTTCATTCTTCATCGTTCATTCGACATTAATCATTGATCCTTGTTCATTCTTCATCATTCATTCTTCATTGATCATTGATCCTTGTTCATTCTTCATCGTTCATTCGTCATTGATCATTGATCCTTGTTCATTCTTCATCGTTCATTCTTCATTGATCATTGATCCTTGTTCATTCTTCATCCTCCATTCTTCATTGATCATTGATCCTTGTTCATTCTTCATCGTTCATTCTTCATTGATCATTGATCCTTGTTCATTCTTCATCGTTTATTCGTCATTGACCATTGATCCTTGTTCATTCTTCATCGTTTATTCTTCATTGATCATTGATCCTTGTTCATTCTTCATCCTTCATTCGTCATTGACCATTAATCCTTGTTCATTCTTCATCGTTCATTCTTCATTGATCATTGATCCTTGTTCATTCTTCATCGTTCAATCTTCATTGATCAATGATCGTTGTTCATTCTTCATTGATCATTGATCCTTGTTCATTCTTCATCGTTCATTCGTCATTGACCATTAATCATTGTTCAATCTTCATCGTTCATTCTTCATTGATCATTGATCCTTGTTCATTCTTCATCGTTCATTCTTCATTGATCATTGATCCTTGTTCATTCTTCATCGTTCATTCTTCATTGATCATTGATCCTTGTTCATTCTTCATCGTTCATTCTTCATTGATCATTGATCCTTGTTCATTCTTCATCGTTCATTCGTCATTGACCATTAATCCTTGTTCATTCTTCATCGTTCATTCGTCATTGATCATTGATCCTTGTTCATTCTTCATCGCTAATTCTTCATTGATCATTGATCCTTGTTCATTCTTCATCCTTCATTCTTCATTGATCATTGATCCTTGTTCATTCTTCATCGTTCATTCGTCATTGATCATTGATCCTTGTTCATTCTTCATCTTTCATTCTTCATTGATCATTTATCCTTGTTCATTCTTCATCGTTCATTCGTCATTGACCATTGATCCTTGTTCATTCTTCATCGTTCATTCTTCATTGATCATTGATCCTTGTTCATTCTTCATCGTTCATACTTCATTGATCATTGATCCTTATTCATTCTTCATCGTTCAATCTTCATTGATCAATGATCCTTGTTCATTCTTCATCGTTCATTCTTCATTGATCATTGATCCTTGTTCATTCTTCATCGTTCAATCTTCATTGATCAATGATCCTTGTTCATTCTTCATTGATCATTGATCCTTGTTCATTCTTCATCGTTCATTCGTCATTGACCATTAATCATTGTTCATTCTTCATCGTTCATTCTTCATTGATCATTGATCCTTGTTCATTCTTCATCGTTCATTTTTCAATGATCATTGATCCTTGTTCATTCTTCATCGTTCATTCTTCATTGATCATTGATCCTTGTTCATTCTTCATCGTTCATTCGTCATTGACCATTAATCATTGTTCATTCTTCATCGTTCATACTTCATTGACCATTGATCCTTATTCATTCTTCATCGTTCAATCTTCATTGATCAATGATCCTTGTTCATTCTTCATCGTTCATTCTTCATTGATCATTGATCCTTGTTCATTCTTCATCTTTCATTCTTCATTGATCATTGATCCTTGTTCATTCTTCATCGTTCATTCTTCATTGATCATTGATCCTTGTTCATTCTTCATCGTTCATTCTTCATTGATCATTGATCCTTGTTCATTCTTCATCGTTCATTCTTCATTGATCATTGATCCTTGTTCATTCTTCATCGTTCATTCGTCATTGACCATTAATCCTTGTTCATTCTTCATCGTTCATTCGTCATTGATCATTGATCCTTGTTCATTCTTCATCGTTCATTCGTCATTGATCAATGATCCTTGTTCATTCTTCATCGTTCATTCTTCATTGATCATTGATCTTTGTTCATTCTTCATCGTTCAATCTTCATTGATCAATGATCCTTGTTCATTCTTCATTGATCATTGATCCTTGTTCATTCTTCATCGTTCATTCGTCATTGACCATTAATCATTGTTCATTCTTCATCGTTCATTCTTCATTGATCATTGATCCTTGTTCATTCTTCATCGTTCATTCTTCAATGATCATTGATCCTTGTTCATTCTTCATCGTTCATTCTTCATTGATCATTGATCCTTGTTCATTCTTCATCGTTCATTCGTCATTGACCATTAATCATTGTTCATTCTTCATCGTTCATACTTCATTGACCATTGATCCTTATTCATTCTTCATCGTTCAATCTTCATTGATCAATGATCCTTGTTCATTCTTCATCGTTCATTCTTCATTGATCATTGATCCTTGTTCATTCTTCATCTTTCATTCTTCATTGATCATTGATCCTTGTTCATTCTTCATCGTTCATTCTTCATTGATCATTGATCCTTGTTCATTCTTCATCGTTCATTGTTCATTGATCATTGATCCTTGTTCATTCTTCATCGTTCATTCTTCATTGATCATTGATCCTTGTTCATTCTTCATCGTTCATTCGTCATTGACCATTAATCCTTGTTCATTCTTCATCGTTCATTCGTCATTGATCATTGATCCTTGTTCATTCTTCATCGTTCATTCGTCATTGACCATTGATCCTTGTTCATTCTTCATCGTCCATTCGTCATTGATCATTGATCCTTGTTCATTCTTCATCGTTCATTCTTCATTGATCATTGATTCTTGTTCATTCTTCATCGTTCATTCTTCATTGATCATTGATCCTTGTTCATTCTTCATCGTTCATTCTTCATTGATCATTGATCCTTGTTCATTCTTCATCGTTCATTCGTCATTGACCATTAATCCTTGTTCATTCTTCATCGTTCATTCGTCATTGATCATTGATCCTTGTTCATTCTTCATCGTTCATTCGTCATTGATCATTGATCCTTGTTCATTCTTCATCGTTCATTCTTCATTGATCATTGATCCTTGTTCATTCTTCATCGTTCATTCTTCATTGATCATTGATCCTTGTTCATTCTTCGTCGTTCATTCTTCATTGATCATTGATCCTTGTTCATTCTTCATCGTTCATTCGACATTAATCATTGATCCTTGTTCATTCTTCATCATTCATTCTTCATTGATCATTGATCCTTGTTCATTCTTCATCGTTCATTCGTCATTGATCATTGATCCTTGTTCATTCTTCATCGTTCATTCTTCATTGATCATTGATCCTTGTTCATTCTTCATCCTCCATTCTTCATTGATCATTGATCCTTGTTCATTCTTCATCGTTCATTCTTCATTGATCATTGATCCTTGTTCATTCTTCATCGTTTATTCGTCATTGACCATTGATCCTTGTTCATTCTTCATCGTTTATTCTTCATTGATCATTGATCCTTGTTCATTCTTCATCCTTCATTCGTCATTGACCATTAATCCTTGTTCATTCTTCATCGTTCATTCTTCATTGATCATTGATCCTTGTTCATTCTTCATCGTTCAATCTTCATTGATCAATGATCGTTGTTCATTCTTCATTGATCATTGATCCTTGTTCATTCTTCATCGTTCATTCGTCATTGACCATTAATCATTGTTCAATCTTCATCGTTCATTCTTCATTGATCATTGATCCTTGTTCATTCTTCATCGTTCATTCTTCATTGATCATTGATCCTTGTTCATTCTTCATCGTTCATTCTTCATTGATCATTGATCCTTGTTCATTCTTCATCGTTCATTCTTCATTGATCATTGATCCTTGTTCATTCTTCATCGTTCATTCGTCATTGACCATTAATCCTTGTTCATTCTTCATCGTTCATTCGTCATTGATCATTGATCCTTGTTCATTCTTCATCGCTAATTCTTCATTGATCATTGATCCTTGTTCATTCTTCATCCTTCATTCTTCATTGATCATTGATCCTTGTTCATTCTTCATCGTTCATTCGTCATTGATCATTGATCCTTGTTCATTCTTCATCTTTCATTCTTCATTGATCATTTATCCTTGTTCATTCTTCATCGTTCATTCGTCATTGACCATTGATCCTTGTTCATTCTTCATCGTTCATTCTTCATTGATCATTGATCCTTGTTCATTCTTCATCGTTCATACTTCATTGATCATTGATCCTTATTCATTCTTCATCGTTCAATCTTCATTGATCAATGATCCTTGTTCATTCTTCATCGTTCATTCTTCATTGATCATTGATCCTTGTTCATTCTTCATCGTTCAATCTTCATTGATCAATGATCCTTGTTCATTCTTCATTGATCATTGATCCTTGTTCATTCTTCATCGTTCATTCGTCATTGACCATTAATCATTGTTCATTCTTCATCGTTCATTCTTCATTGATCATTGATCCTTGTTCATTCTTCATCGTTCATTTTTCAATGATCATTGATCCTTGTTCATTCTTCATCGTTCATTCTTCATTGATCATTGATCCTTGTTCATTCTTCATCGTTCATTCGTCATTGACCATTAATCATTGTTCATTCTTCATCGTTCATACTTCATTGACCATTGATCCTTATTCATTCTTCATCGTTCAATCTTCATTGATCAATGATCCTTGTTCATTCTTCATCGTTCATTCTTCATTGATCATTGATCCTTGTTCATTCTTCATCTTTCATTCTTCATTGATCATTGATCCTTGTTCATTCTTCATCGTTCATTCTTCATTGATCATTGATCCTTGTTCATTCTTCATCGTTCATTGTTCATTGATCATTGATCCTTGTTCATTCTTCATCGTTCATTCTTCATTGATCATTGATCCTTGTTCATTCTTCATCGTTCATTCGTCATTGACCATTAATCCTTGTTCATTCTTCATCGTTCATTCGTCATTGATCATTGATCCTTGTTCATTCTTCATCGTTCATTCGTCATTGACCATTGATCCTTGTTCATTCTTCATCGTCCATTCGTCATTGATCATTGATCCTTGTTCATTCTTCATCGTTCATTCTTCATTGATCATTGATTCTTGTTCATTCTTCATCGTTCATTCTTCATTGATCATTGATCCTTGTTCATTCTTCATCGTTCATTCTTCATTGATCATTGATCCTTGTTCATTCTTCATCGTTCATTCGTCATTGACCATTAATCCTTGTTCATTCTTCATCGTTCATTCGTCATTGATCATTGATCCTTGTTCATTCTTCATCGTTCATTCGTCATTGATCATTGATCCTTGTTCATTCTTCATCGTTCATTCTTCATTGATCATTGATCCTTGTTCATTCTTCATCGTTCATTCTTCATTTATCATTGATCCTTGTTCATTCTTCGTCGTTCATTCTTCATTGATCATTGATCCTTGTTCATTCTTCATCGTTCATTCGACATTAATCATTGATCCTTGTTCATTCTTCATCATTCATTCTTCATTGATCATTGATCCTTGTTCATTCTTCATCGTTCATTCGTCATTGATCATTGATCCTTGTTCATTCTTCATCGTTCATTCTTCATTGATCATTGATCCTTGTTCATTCTTCATCCTCCATTCTTCATTGATCATTGATCCTTGTTCATTCTTCATCGTTGATTCTTCATTGATCATTGATCCTTGTTCATTCTTCATCGTTTATTCGTCATTGACCATTGATCCTTGTTCATTCTTCATCGTTCATTCTTCATTGATCATTGATCCTTGTTCATTCTTCATCCTTCATTCGTCATTGACCATTAATCCTTGTTCATTCTTCATCGTTCATTCTTCATTGATCATTGATCCTTGTTCATTCTTCATCGTTCAATCTTCATTGATCAATGATCGTTGTTCATTCTTCATTGATCATTGATCCTTGTTCATTCTTCATCGTTCATTCGTCATTGACCATTAATCATTGTTCAATCTTCATCGTTCATTCTTCATTGATCATTGATCCTTGTTCATTCTTCATCGTTCATTCTTCATTGATCATTGATCCTTGTTCATTCTTCATCGTTCATTCTTCATTGATCATTGATCCTTGTTCATTCTTCATCGTTCATTCTTCATTGATCATTGATCCTTGTTCATTCTTCATCGTTCATTCGTCATTGACCATTAATCCTTGTTCATTCTTCATCGTTCATTCGTCATTGATCATTGATCCTTGTTCATTCTTCATCGCTAATTCTTCATTGATCATTGATCCTTGTTCATTCTTCATCCTTCATTCTTCATTGATCATTGATCCTTGTTCATTCTTCATCGTTCATTCGTCATTGATCATTGATCCTTGTTCATTCTTCATCTTTCATTCTTCATTGATCATTTATCCTTGTTCATTCTTCATCGTTCATTCGTCATTGACCATTGATCCTTGTTAATTCTTCATCGTTCATTCGTCATTGATCATTGATCCTTGTTCATTCTTCATCGTTCATTCTTCATTGATCATTGATCCTTGTTCATTCTTCATCGTTCATTCTTCATTGATCATTGATCCTTGTTCATTCTTCATCGTTCATTCTTCATTGATCATTGATCCTTGTTCATTCTTCATCGTTCATTCGTCATTGATCATTGATCCTTGTTCATTCTTCATCGTTCATTCGTCATTGATCATTGATCCTTGTTCATTCTTCATCTTTCATTCTTCATTGATCATTGATCCTTGTTCATTCTTCATCGTTCATTCTTCATTGAGCATTGATCCTTGTTCATTCTTCATCGTTCAATCTTCATTGATCAATGATCCTTGTTCATTCTTCATTGATCATTGATCCTTGTTCATTCTTCATCGTTCATTCGTCATTGACCATTAATCATTGTTCATTCTTCATCGTTCATTCTTCATTGATCATTGATCCTTGTTCATTCTTCATCGTTCATTCTTCAATGATCATTGATCCTTGTTCATTCTTCATCGTTCATTCTTCATTGATCATTGATCCTTGTTCATTCTTCATCGTTCAATCTTCATTGATCAATGATCCTTGTTCATTCTTCATCGTTCATTCTTCATTGATCATTGATCCTTGTTCATTCTTCATCGTTCAATCTTCATTGATCAATGATCCTTGTTCATTCTTCATTGATCATTGATCCTTGTTCATTCTTCATCGTTCATTCGTCATTGACCATTAATCATTGTTCATTCTTCATCGTTCATTCTTCATTGATCATTGATCCTTGTTCATTCTTCATCGTTCATTCTTCAATGATCATTGATCCTTGTTCATTCTTCATCGTTCATTCTTCATTGATCATTGATCCTTGTTCATTCTTCATCGTTCATTCGTCATTGACCATTAATCATTGTTCATTCTTCATCGTTCATACTTCATTGACCATTGATCCTTATTCATTCTTCATCGTTCAATCTTCATTGATCAATGATCCTTGTTCATTCTTCATCGTTTATTCTTCATTGATCATTGATCCTTGTTCATTCTTCATCGTTCATTCGTCATTGACCATTAATCCTTGTTCATTCTTCATCGTTCATTCGTCATTGATCATTGATCCTTGTTCATTCTTCATCGCTAATTCTTCATTGATCATTGATCCTTGTTCATTCTTCATCCTTCATTCTTCATTGATCATTGATCCTTGTTCATTCTTCATCGTTCATTCGTCATTGATCATTGATCCTTGTTCATTCTTCATCGTTCATTCGTCATTGACCATTAATCCTTGTTCATTCTTCATCGTTCATTCGTCATTGATCATTGATCCTTGTTCATTCTTCATCGTTCATTCGTCATTGATCATTGATCCTTGTTCATTCTTCATCGTTCATTCTTCATTGATCATTGATCCTTGTTCATTCTTCATCGTTCATTCTTCATTGATCATTGATCCTTGTTCATTCTTCGTCGTTCATTCTTCATTGATCATTGATCCTTGTTCATTCTTCATCGTTCATTCGACATTAATCATTGATCCTTGTTCATTCTTCATCATTCATTCTTCATTGATCATTGATCCTTGTTCATTCTTCATCGTTCATTCGTCATTGATCATTGATCCTTGTTCATTCTTCATCGTTCATTCTTCATTGATCATTGATCCTTGTTCATTCTTCATCCTCCATTCTTCATTGATCATTGATCCTTGTTCATTCTTCATCGTTCATTCTTCATTGATCATTGATCCTTGTTCATTCTTCATCGTTTATTCGTCATTGACCATTGATCCTTGTTCATTCTTCATCGTTCATTCTTCATTGATCATTGATCCTTGTTCATTCTTCATCCTTCATTCGTCATTGACCATTAATCCTTGTTCATTCTTCATCGTTCATTCTTCATTGATCATTGATCCTTGTTCATTCTTCATCGTTCAATCTTCATTGATCAATGATCGTTGTTCATTCTTCATTGATCATTGATCCTTGTTCATTCTTCATCGTTCATTCGTCATTGACCATTAATCATTGTTCAATCTTCATCGTTCATTCTTCATTGATCATTGATCCTTGTTCATTCTTCATCGTTCATTCTTCATTGATCATTGATCCTTGTTCATTCTTCATCGTTCATTCTTCATTGATCATTGATCCTTGTTCATTCTTCATCGTTCATTCTTCATTGATCATTGATCCTTGTTCATTCTTCATCGTTCATTCGTCATTGATCATTGATCCTTGTTCATTCTTCATCGTTCATTCGTCATTGATCATTGATCCTTGTTCATTCTTCATCTTTCATTCTTCATTGATCATTGATCCTTGTTCATTCTTCATCGTTCATTCTTCATTGATCATTGATCCTTGTTCATTCTTCATCGTTCATTCTTCATTGATCATTGATCCTTGTTCATTCTTCATCGTTCATTCTTCATTGATCATTGATCCTTGTTCATTCTTCATCGTTCATTCGTCATTGACCATTAATCATTGTTCATTCTTCATCGTTCATACTTCATTGATCATTGATCCTTATTCATTCTTCATCGTTCAATCTTCATTGATCAATGATCCTTGTTCATTCTTCATCGTTCATTCTTCATTGATCATTGATCCTTGTTCATTCTTCATCGTTCAATCTTCATTGATCAATGATCCTTGTTCATTCTTCATTGATCATTGATCCTTGTTCATTCTTCATCGTTCATTCGTCATTGATCATTGATCCTTGTTCATTCTTCATCGTTCATTCGTCATTGATCATTGATCCTTGTTCATTCTTCATCTTTCATTCTTCATTGATCATTGATCCTTGTTCATTCTTCATCGTTCATTCGTCATTGATCATTGATCCTTGTTCATTCTTCATCGTTCATTCGTCATTGATCATTGATCCTTGTTCATTCTTCATCGTTCATTCTTCATTGATCATTGATCCTTGTTCATTCTTCATCGTTCATTCTTCATTGATCATTGATCCTTGTTCATTCTTCGTCGTTCATTCTTCATTGATCATTGATCCTTGTTCATTCTGCATCGTTCATTCGACATTAATCATTGATCCTTGTTCATTCTTCATCATTCATTCTTCATTGATCATTGATCCTTGTTCATTCTTCATCGTTCATTCGTCATTGATCATTGATCCTTGTTCATTCTTCATCGTTCATTCTTCATTGATCATTGATCCTTGTTCATTCTTCATCCTCCATTCTTCATTGATCATTGATCCTTGTTCATTCTTCATCGTTCATTCTTCATTGATCATTGATCCTTGTTCATTCTTCATCGTTTATTCGTCATTGACCATTGATCCTTGTTCATTCTTCATCGTTCATTCTTCATTGATCATTGATCCTTGTTCATTCTTCATCCTTCATTCGTCATTGACCATTAATCCTTGTTCATTCTTCATCGTTCATTCTTCATTGATCATTGATCCTTGTTCATTCTTCATCGTTCAATCTTCATTGATCAATGATCGTTGTTCATTCTTCATTGATCATTGATCCTTGTTCATTCTTCATCGTTCATTCGTCATTGACCATTAATCATTGTTCAATCTTCATCGTTCATTCTTCATTGATCATTGATCCTTGTTCATTCTTCATCGTTCATTCTTCATTGATCATTGATCCTTGTTCATTCTTCATCGTTCATTCTTCATTGATCATTGATCCTTGTTCATTCTTCATCGTTCATTCTTCATTGATCATTGATCCTTGTTCATTCTTCATCGTTCATTCGTCATTGATCATTGATCCTTGTTCATTCTTCATCGTTCATTCGTCATTGATCATTGATCCTTGTTCATTCTTCATCTTTCATTCTTCATTGATCATTGATCCTTGTTCATTCTTCATCGTTCATTCTTCATTGATCATTGATCCTTGTTCATTCTTCATCGTTCATTCTTCATTGATCATTGATCCTTGTTCATTCTTCATCGTTCATTCTTCATTGATCATTGATCCTTGTTCATTCTTCATCGTTCATTCGTCATTGACCATTAATCATTGTTCATTCTTCATCGTTCATACTTCATTGATCATTGATCCTTATTCATTCTTCATCGTTCAATCTTCATTGATCAATGATCCTTGTTCATTCTTCATCGTTCATTCTTCATTGATCATTGATCCTTGTTCATTCTTCATCGTTCAATCTTCATTGATCAATGATCCTTGTTCATTCTTCATTGATCATTGATCCTTGTTCATTCTTCATCGTTCATTCGTCATTGACCATTAATCATTGTTCATTCTTCATCGTTCATTCTTCATTGATCATTGATCCTTGTTCATTCTTCATCGTTCATTCTTCAATGATCATTGATCCTTGTTCATTCTTCATCGTTCATTCTTCATTGATCATTGATCCTTGTTCATTCTTCATCGTTCATTCGTCATTGACCATTAATCATTGTTCATTCTTCATCGTTCATACTTCATTGACCATTGATCCTTATTCATTCTTCATCGTTCAATCTTCATTGATCAATGATCCTTGTTCATTCTTCATCGTTCATTCTTCATTGATCATTGATCCTTGTTCATTCTTCATCGTTCATTCGTCATTGACCATTAATCCTTGTTCATTCTTCATCGTTCATTCGTCATTGATCATTGATCCTTGTTCATTCTTCATCGCTAATTCTTCATTGATCATTGATCCTTGTTCATTCTTCATCCTTCATTCTTCATTGATCATTGATCCTTGTTCATTCTTCATCGTTCATTCGTCATTGATCATTGATCCTTGTTCATTCTTCATCGTTCATTCTTCATTGATCATTGATCCTTGTTCATTCTTCATCGTTCATTCTTCATTGATCATTGATCCTTGTTCATTCTTCATCGTTCATTCGTCATTGACCATTAATCCTTGTTCATTCTTCATCGTTCATTCGTCATTGATCATTGATCCTTGTTCATTCTTCATCGTTCATTCGTCATTGATCATTGATCCTTGTTCATTCTTCATCGTTCATTCTTCATTGATCATTGATCCTTGTTCATTCTTCATCGTTCATTCTTCATTGATCATTGATCGTTGTTCATTCTTCGTCGTTCATTCTTCGTTGATCATTGATCCTTGTTCATTCTTCATCGTTCATTCGACATTAATCATTGATCCTTGTTCATTCTTCATCATTCATTCTTCATTGATCATTGATCCTTGTTCATTCTTCATCGTTCATTCGTCATTGATCATTGATCCTTGTTCATTCTTCATCGTTCATTCTTCATTGATCATTGATCCTTGTTCATTCTTCATCCTCCATTCTTCATTGATCATTGATCCTTGTTCATTCTTCATCGTTCATTCTTCATTGATCATTGATCCTTGTTCATTCTTCATCGTTTATTCGTCATTGACCATTGATCCTTGTTCATTCTTCATCGTTCATTCTTCATTGATCATTGATCCTTGTTCATTCTTCATCCTTCATTCGTCATTGACCATTAATCCTTGTTCATTCTTCATCGTTCATTCTTCATTGATCATTGATCCTTGTTCATTCTTCATCGTTCAATCTTCATTGATCAATGATCGTTGTTCATTCTTCATTGATCATTGATCCTTGTTCATTCTTCATCGTTCATTCGTCATTGACCATTAATCATTGTTCAATCATCATCGTTCATTCTTCATTGATCATTGATCCTTGTTCATTCTTCATCGTTCATTCTTCATTGATCATTGATCCTTGTTCATTCTTCATCGTTCATTCTTCATTGATCATTGATCCTTGTTCATTCTTCATCGTTCATTCTTCATTGATCATTGATCCTTGTTCATTCTTCATCGTTCATTCGTCATTGACCATTAATCCTTGTTCATTCTTCATCGTTCATTCGTCATTGATCATTGATCCTTGTTCATTCTTCATCGCTAATTCTTCATTGATCATTGATCCTTGTTCATTCTTCATCCTTCATTCTTCATTGATCATTGATCCTTGTTCATTCTTCATCGTTCATTCGTCATTGATCATTGATCCTTGTTCATTCTTCATCTTTCATTCTTCATTGATCATTTATCCTTGTTCATTCTTCATCGTTCATTCGTCATTGACCATTGATCCTTGTTCATTCTTCATCGTTCATTCGTCATTGATCATTGATCCTTGTTCATTCTTCATCGTTCATTCTTCATTGATCATTGATCCTTGTTCGTTCTTCATCGTTCATTCTTCATTGATCATTGATCCTTGTTCATTCTTCATCGTTCATTCTTCATTGATCATTGATCCTTGTTCATTCTTCATCGTTCATTCGTCATTGATCATTGATCCTTGTTCATTCTTCATCGTTCATTCGTCATTGATCATTGATCCTTGTTCATTCTTCATCTTTCATTCTTCATTGATCATTGATCCTTGTTCATTCTTCATCGTTCATTCTTCATTGATCATTGATCCTTGTTCATTCTTCATCGTTCATTCTTCATTGATCATTGATCCTTGTTCATTCTTCATCGTTCATTCTTCATTGATCATTGATCCTTGTTCATTCTTCATCGTTCATTCGTCATTGACCATTAATCATTGTTCATTCTTCATCGTTCATACTTCATTGATCATTGATCCTTATTCATTCTTCATCGTTCAATCTTCATTGATCAATGATCCTTGTTCATTCTTCATCGTTCATTCTTCATTGATCATTGATCCTTGTTCATTCTTCATCGTTCAATCTTCATTGATCAATGATCCTTGTTCATTCTTCATTGATCATTGATCCTTGTTCATTCTTCATCGTTCATTCGTCATTGACCATTAATCATTGTTCATTCTTCATCGTTCATTCTTCATTGATCATTGATCCTTGTTCATTCTTCATCGTTCATTCTTCAATGATCATTGATCCTTGTTCATTCTTCATCGTTCATTCTTCATTGATCAGTGATCCTTGTTCATTCTTCATCGTTCATTCGTCATTGACCATTAATCATTGTTCATTCTTCATCGTTCATACTTCATTGACCATTGATCCTTATTCATTCTTCATCGTTCAATCTTCATTCATCAATGATCCTTGTTCATTCTTCATCGTTCATTCTTCATTGATCATTGATCCTTGTTCATTCTTCATCTTTCATTCTTCATTGATCATTGATCCTTGTTCATTCTTCATCGTTCATTCTTCATTGATCATTGATCCTTGTTCATTCTTCATCGTTCATTCGTCATTGATCATTGATCCTTGTTCATTCTTCATCGTTCATTCGTCATTGACCATTAATCATTGTTCATTCTTCATCGTTCATACTTCATTGATCATTGATCCTTATTCATTCTTCATCGTTCAATCTTCATTGATCAATGATCCTTGTTCATTCTTCATCGTTCATTCTTCATTGATCATTGATCCTTGTTCATTCTTCATCGTTCAATCTTCATTGATCAATGATCCTTGTTCATTCTTCATTGATCATTGATCCTTGTTCATTCTTCATCGTTCATTCGTCATTGACCATTAATCATTGTTCATTCTTCATCGTTCATTCTTCATTGATCATTGATCCTTGTTCATTCTTCATCGTTCATTCTTCAATGATCATTGATCCTTGTTCATTCTTCATCGTTCATTCTTCATTGATCATTGATCCTTGTTCATTCTTCATCGTTCATTCGTCATTGACCATTAATCATTGTTCATTCTTCATCGTTCATACTTCATTGACCATTGATCCTTATTCATTCTTCATCGTTCAATCTTCATTGATCAATGATCCTTGTTCATTCTTCATCGTTCATTCTTCATTGATCATTGATCCTTGTTCATTCTTCATCGTTCATTCGTCATTGACCATTAATCCTTGTTCATTCTTCATCGTTCATTCGTCATTGATCATTGATCCTTGTTCATTCTTCATCGCTAATTCTTCATTGATCATTGATCCTTGTTCATTCTTCATCCTTCATTCTTCATTGATCATTGATCCTTGTTCATTCTTCATCGTTCATTCGTCATTGATCATTGATCCTTGTTCATTCTTCATCGTTCATTCTTCATTGATCATTGATCCTTGTTCATTCTTCATCATTCATTCTTCATTGATCATTGATCCTTGTTCATTCTTCATCGTTCATTCGTCATTGACCATTAATCCTTGTTCATTCTTCATCGTTCATTCGTCATTGATCATTGATCCTTGTTCATTCTTCATCGTTCATTCGTCATTGATCATTGATCCTTGTTCATTCTTCATCGTTCATTCTTCATTGATCATTGATCCTTGTTCATTCTTCATCGTTCATTCTTCATTGATCATTGATCCTTGTTCATTCTTCGTCGTTCATTCTTCATTGATCATTGATCCTTGTTCATTCTTCATCGTTCATTCGACATTAATCATTGATCCTTGTTCATTCTTCATCATTCATTCTTCATTGATCATTGATCCTTGTTCATTCTTCATCGTTCATTCGTCATTGATCATTGATCCTTGTTCATTCTTCATCGTTCATTCTTCATTGATCATTGATCCTTGTTCATTCTTCATCCTCCATTCTTCATTGATCATTGATCCTTGTTCATTCTTCATCGTTGATTCTTCATTGATCATTGATCCTTGTTCATTCTTCATCGTTTATTCGTCATTGACCATTGATCCTTGTTCATTCTTCATCGTTCATTCTTCATTGATCATTGATCCTTGTTCATTCTTCATCCTTCATTCGTCATTGACCATTAATCCTTGTTCATTCTTCATCGTTCATTCTTCATTGATCATTGATCCTTGTTCATTCTTCATCGTTCAATCTTCATTGATCAATGATCGTTGTTCATTCTTCATTGATCATTGATCCTTGTTCATTCTTCATCGTTCATTCGTCATTGACCATTAATCATTGTTCAATCTTCATCGTTCATTCTTCATTGATCATTGATCCTTGTTCATTCTTCATCGTTCATTCTTCATTGATCATTGATCCTTGTTCATTCTTCATCGTTCAATCTTCATTGATCAATGATCCTTGTTCATTCTTCATCGTTCATTCTTCATTGATCATTGATCCTTGTTCATTCTTCATCGTTCAATCTTCATTGATCAATGATCCTTGTTCATTCTTCATTGATCATTGATCCTTGTTCATTCTTCATCGTTCATTCGTCATTGACCATTAATCATTGTTCATTCTTCATCGTTCATTCTTCATTGATCATTGATCCTTGTTCATTCTTCATCGTTCATTCTTCAATGATCATTGATCCTTGTTCATTCTTCATCGTTCATTCTTCATTGATCATTGATCCTTGTTCATTCTTCATCGTTCATTCGTCATTGACCATTAATCATTGTTCATTCTTCATCGTTCATACTTCATTGACCATTGATCCTTATTCATTCTTCATCGTTCAATCTTCATTGATCAATGATCCTTGTTCATTCTTCATCGTTCATTCTTCATTGATCATTGATCCTTGTTCATTCTTCATCGTTCATTCGTCATTGACCATTAATCCTTGTTCATTCTTCATCGTTCATTCGTCATTGATCATTGATCCTTGTTCATTCTTCATCGCTAATTCTTCATTGATCATTGATCCTTGTTCATTCTTCATCCTTCATTCTTCATTGATCATTGATCCTTGTTCATTCTTCATCGTTCATTCGTCATTGATCATTGATCCTTGTTCATTCTTCATCGTTCATTCTTCATTGATCATTGATCCTTGTTCATTCTTCATCATTCATTCTTCATTGATCATTGATCCTTGTTCATTCTTCATCGTTCATTCGTCATTGACCATTAATCCTTGTTCATTCTTCATCGTTCATTCGTCATTGATCATTGATCCTTGTTCATTCTTCATCGTTCATTCGTCATTGATCATTGATCCTTGTTCATTCTTCATCGTTCATTCTTCATTGATCATTGATCCTTGTTCATTCTTCATCGTTCATTCTTCATTGATCATTGATCCTTGTTCATTCTTCGTCGTTCATTCTTCATTGATCATTGATCCTTGTTCATTCTTCATCGTTCATTCGACATTAATCATTGATCCTTGTTCATTCTTCATCATTCATTCTTCATTGATCATTGATCCTTGTTCATTCTTCATCGTTCATTCGTCATTGATCATTGATCCTTGTTCATTCTTCATCGTTCATTCTTCATTGATCATTGATCCTTGTTCATTCTTCATCCTCCATTCTTCATTGATCATTGATCCTTGTTCATTCTTCATCGTTGATTCTTCATTGATCATTGATCCTTGTTCATTCTTCATCGTTTATTCGTCATTGACCATTGATCCTTGTTCATTCTTCATCGTTCATTCTTCATTGATCATTGATCCTTGTTCATTCTTCATCCTTCATTCGTCATTGACCATTAATCCTTGTTCATTCTTCATCGTTCATTCTTCATTGATCATTGATCCTTGTTCATTCTTCATCGTTCAATCTTCATTGATCAATGATCGTTGTTCATTCTTCATTGATCATTGATCCTTGTTCATTCTTCATCGTTCATTCGTCATTGACCATTAATCATTGTTCAATCTTCATCGTTCATTCTTCATTGATCATTGATCCTTGTTCATTCTTCATCGTTCATTCTTCATTGATCATTGATCCTTGTTCATTCTTCATCGTTCAATCTTCATTGATCAATGATCCTTGTTCATTCTTCATCGTTCATTCTTCATTGATCATTGATCCTTGTTCATTCTTCATCGTTCAATCTTCATTGATCAATGATCCTTGTTCATTCTTCATTGATCATTGATCCTTGTTCATTCTTCATCGTTCATTCGTCATTGACCATTAATCATTGTTCATTCTTCATCGTTCATTCTTCATTGATCATTGATCCTTGTTCATTCTTCATCGTTCATTCTTCAATGATCATTGATCCTTGTTCATTCTTCATCGTTCATTCTTCATTGATCATTGATCCTTGTTCATTCTTCATCGTTCATTCGTCATTGACCATTAATCATTGTTCATTCTTCATCGTTCATACTTCATTGACCATTGATCCTTATTCATTCTTCATCGTTCAATCTTCATTGATCAATGATCCTTGTTCATTCTTCATCGTTCATTCTTCATTGATCATTGATCCTTGTTCATTCTTCATCGTTCATTCGTCATTGACCATTAATCCTTGTTCATTCTTCATCGTTCATTCGTCATTGATCATTGATCCTTGTTCATTCTTCATCGCTAATTCTTCATTGATCATTGATCCTTGTTCATTCTTCATCCTTCATTCTTCATTGATCATTGATCCTTGTTCATTCTTCATCGTTCATTCGTCATTGATCATTGATCCTTGTTCATTCTTCATCGTTCATTCTTCATTGATCATTGATCCTTGTTCATTCTTCATCATTCATTCTTCATTGATCATTGATCCTTGTTCATTCTTCATCGTTCATTCGTCATTGACCATTAATCCTTGTTCATTCTTCATCGTTCATTCGTCATTGATCATTGATCCTTGTTCATTCTTCATCGTTCATTCGTCATTGATCATTGATCCTTGTTCATTCTTCATCGTTCATTCTTCATTGATCATTGATCCTTGTTCATTCTTCATCGTTCATTCTTCATTGATCATTGATCCTTGTTCATTCTTCGTCGTTCATTCTTCATTGATCATTGATCCTTGTTCATTCTTCATCGTTCATTCGACATTAATCATTGATCCTTGTTCATTCTTCATCATTCATTCTTCATTGATCATTGATCCTTGTTCATTCTTCATCGTTCATTCGTCATTGATCATTGATCCTTGTTCATTCTTCATCGTTCATTCTTCATTGATCATTGATCCTTGTTCATTCTTCATCCTCCATTCTTCATTGATCATTGATCCTTGTTCATTCTTCATCGTTCATTCTTCATTGATCATTGATCCTTGTTCATTCTTCATCGTTTATTCGTCATTGACCATTGATCCTTGTTCATTCTTCATCGTTCATTCTTCATTGATCATTGATCCTTGTTCATTCTTCATCCTTCATTCGTCATTGACCATTAATCCTTGTTCATTCTTCATCGTTCATTCTTCATTGATCATTGATCCTTGTTCATTCTTCATCGTTCAATCTTCATTGATCAATGATCGTTGTTCATTCTTCATTGATCATTGATCCTTGTTCATTCTTCATCGTTCATTCGTCATTGACCATTAATCATTGTTCAATCTTCATCGTTGATTCTTCATTGATCATTGATCCTTGTTCATTCTTCATCGTTCATTCTTCATTGATCATTGATCCTTGTTCATTCTTCATCGTTCATTCTTCATTGATCATTGATCCTTGTTCATTCTTCATCGTTCATTCTTCATTGATCATTGATCCTTGTTCATTCTTCATCGTTCATTCGTCATTGACCATTAATCCTTGTTCATTCTTCATCGTTCATTCGTCATTGATCATTGATCCTTGTTCATTCTTCATCGCTAATTCTTCATTGATCATTGATCCTTGTTCATTCTTCATCCTTCATTCTTCATTGATCATTGATCCTTGTTCATTCTTCATCGTTCATTCGTCATTGATCATTGATCCTTGTTCATTCTTCATCTTTCATTCTTCATTGATCATTTATCCTTGTTCATTCTTCATCGTTCATTCGTCATTGACCATTGATCCTTGTTCATTCTTCATCGTTCATTCGTCATTGATCATTGATCCTTGTTCATTCTTCATCGTTCATTCTTCATTGATCATTGATCCTTGTTCATTCTTCATCGTTCATTCTTCATTGATCATTGATCCTTGTTCATTCTTCATCGTTCATTCTTCATTGATCATTGATCCTTGTTCATTCTTCATCGTTCATTCGTCATTGATCATTGATCCTTGTTCATTCTTCATCGTTCATTCGTCATTGATCATTGATCCTTGTTCATTCTTCATCTTTCATTCTTCATTGATCATTGATCCTTGTTCATTCTTCATCGTTCATTCTTCATTGATCATTGATCCTTGTTCATTCTTCATCGTTCATTCTTCATTGATCATTGATCCTTGTTCATTCTTCATCGTTCATTCTTCATTGATCATTGATCCTTGTTCATTCTTCATCGTTCATTCGTCATTGACCATTAATCATTGTTCATTCTTCATCGTTCATACTTCATTGATCATTGATCCTTATTCATTCTTCATCGTTCAATCTTCATTGATCAATGATCCTTGTTCATTCTTCATCGTTCATTCTTCATTGATCATTGATCCTTGTTCATTCTTCATCGTTCAATCTTCATTGATCAATGATCCTTGTTCATTCTTCATTGATCATTGATCCTTGTTCATTCTTCATCGTTCATTCGTCATTGACCATTAATCATTGTTCATTCTTCATCGTTCATTCTTCATTGATCATTGATCCTTGTTCATTCTTCATCGTTCATTCTTCAATGATCATTGATCCTTGTTCATTCTTCATCGTTCATTCTTCATTGATCATTGATCCTTGTTCATTCTTCATCGTTCATTCGTCATTGACCATTAATCATTGTTCATTCTTCATCGTTCATACTTCATTGACCATTGATCCTTATTCATTCTTCATCGTTCAATCTTCATTGATCAATGATCCTTGTTCATTCTTCATCGTTCATTCTTCATTGATCATTGATCCTTGTTCATTCTTCATCTTTCATTCTTCATTGATCATTGATCCTTGTTCATTCTTCATCGTTCATTCTTCATTGATCATTGATCCTTGTTCATTCTTCATCGTTCATTGTTCATTGATCATTGATCCTTGTTCATTCTTCATTGATCATTGATCCTTGTTCATTCTTCATCGTTCATTCGTCATTGACCATTAATCCTTGTTCATTCTTCATCGTTCATTCGTCATTGATCATTGATCCTTGTTCATTCTTCATCGTTCATTCGTCATTGACCATTGATCCTTGTTCATTCTTCATCGTTCATTCGTCATTGATCATTGATCCTTGTTCATTCTTCATCGTTCATTCTTCATTGATCATTGATCCTTGTTCATTCTTCATCGTTCATTCTTCATTGATCATTGATCCTTGTTCATTCTTCATCGTTCATTCTTCATTGATCATTGATCCTTGTTCATTCTTCATCGTTCATTCGTCATTGATCATTGATCCTTGTTCATTCTTCATCGTTCATTCGTCATTGATCATTGATCCTTGTTCATTCTTCATCGTTCATTCTTCATTGATCATTGATCCTTCTTCATTCTTCATCGTTCATTCTTCATTGATCATTGATCCTTGTTAATTCTTCGTCGTTCATTCTTCATTGATCATTGATCCTTGTTCATTCTTCATCGTTCATTCGACATTAATCATTGATCCTTGTTCATTCTTCATCATTCATTCTTCATTGATAATTGATCCTTGTTCATTCTTCATCGTTCATTCGTCATTGATCATTGATCCTTGTTCATTCTTCATCGTTCATTTTTCATTGATCATTGATCCTTGTTCATTCTTCATCCTCCATTCTTCATTGATCATTGATCCTTGTTCATTCTTCATCGTTCATTCTTCATTGATCATTGATCCTTGTTCATTCTTCATCGTTCATTCGTTATTCACCATTAATCCTTGTTCATTCTTCATCGTTCATTCTTCATTGATCATTGATCCTTGTTCATTCTTCATCGTTCATTCGTCATTGAGCATTAATCCTTGTTCATTCTTCATCGTTCATTCTTCATTGATCATTGATCCTTGTTCATTCTTCATCGTTCATTCTTCATTGATCATTCATCCTCGTTCATTCTTCATCGTTCATTCTTCATCGTTCATTCGTCATTGACCATTAATCCTTGGTCATTCTTCATCGTTCATTCTTCATTGATCATTGATCCTTGTTCATTCTTCATCATTCATTCGTCATTGATCATTGATCCTTGTTCGTTCTTCATCGTTCATTCTTCATTGATTATTGATCCTTGTTCATTCTTAATCGTTCATTCGTTATTGACCATTAATCCTTGTTCATTCTTCATTGTTCATTCTTCATTGATCATTGATCCTTGTTCATTCTTCATCGTTCATTCGTCCTTGATCATTGATCCTTGTTCATTCTTCATCGTTCATTCTTCATTGATCATTGATCCTTGTTCATTCTTCATCGTTCATTCTTCATTGATCATTGATCCTTGTTCATTCTTCATCGTTCATTCGTTATTCACCATTAATCCTTGTTCATTCTTCATCGTTCATTCTTCATTGATCATTGATCCTTGTTCATTCTTCATCGTTCATTCTTCATTGATCATTGATCCTTGTTCATTCTTCATCGTTCATTCTTCATTGATCATTGATCCTTGTTCATTCTTCATCGTTCATTCTTCATTGATCATTCATCCTCGTTCATTCTTCATCGTTCATTCTTCATCGTTCATTCGTCATTGACCATTAATCCTTGGTCATTCTTCATCGTTCATTCTTCATTGATCATTGATCCTTGTTCATTCTTCATCATTCATTCGTCATTGATCATTGATCCTTGTTCGTTCTTCATCGTTCATTCTTCATTGATTATTGATCCTTGTTCATTCTTCATCGTTCATTCGTTATTGACCATTAATCCTTGTTCATTCTTCATTGTTCATTCTTCATTGATCATTGATCCTTGTTCATTCTTCATCGTTCATTCGTCCTTGATCATTGATCCTTGTTCATTCTTCATCGTTCATTCTTCATTGATCATTGATCCTTGTTCATTCTTCATCGTTCATTCTTCATTGATCATTGATCCTTGTTCATTCTTCATCGTTCATTCGTTATTCACCATTAATCCTTGTTCATTCTTCATCGTTCATTCTTCATTGATCATTGATCCTTGTTCATTCTTCATCGTTCATTCTTCATTGATCATTGATCCTTGTTCATTCTTCATCGTTCATTCTTCATTGATCATTGATCCTTGTTCATTCTTCATCGTTCATTCTTCATTGATCATTCATCCTCGTTCATTCTTCATCGTTCATTCTTCATCGTTCATTCGTCATTGACCATTAATCCTTGGTCATTCTTCATCGTTCATTCTTCATTGATCATTGAGCCTTGTTCATTCTTCATCATTCATTCGTCATTGATCATTGATCCTTGTTCGTTCTTCATCGTTCATTCTTCATTGATTATTGATCCTTGTTCATTCTTCATCGTTCATTCGTTATTGACCATTAATCCTTGTTCATTCTTCATTGATCATTGATCCTTGTTCATTCTTCATCGTTCATTCGTCCTTGATCATTGATCCTTGTTCATTCTTCATCGTTCATTCTTCATTGATCATTGATCCTTGTTCATTCTTCATCGTTCATTCTTCATTGATCATTGATCCTTGTTCATTATTCATCGTTCATTCTTCATTGATCATTGATCCTTGTTCATTCTTCATCGTTCATTCTTCAATGATGATTGATCCTTGTTCATTCTTCATCTTTTATTCTTCAATGATCATTGATCCTTGTTCATTCTTTATCGTAGTTCTTCATTGATCATTGATTTTAGTTCATTCTTCATCGTTCATTCTTCAATGATTATTGATCCTTGTTCATTCTTCATCGTTCATTCTTCAATGATCATTGATCCTTGTTCATTCTAAATCGTTCATTCTTCATTGATCATTGATCCTTGTTCATTCTTCATTGTTCATTCTTCATCGTTCATTCGTTATTCACCATTAATCCTTGTTCATTCTTCATCGTTCATTCTTCATTGATTATTGATCCTTGTTCATTCTTCATCGTTCATTCTTCATTGATCATTGATCCTTGTTCATTCTTCATCGTTCATTCTTCATTGATCATTGACCTTGTTCATTCTTCAACGTTCATTCTTCATTGATCATTGATCCTTGTTCATTCTTCATCGTTCCTTCGTCATTGATCATTCATCCTTGTTCATTCTTCATCGTTCATTCTTCATTGATCATTGATCCTTGTTCATTCTTCATCGTTCATTCTTCATTGATCATTGATCCTTGTTCATTCTTCATCGTTCATTCTTCATTGATCCTTGATCCTTGTTCATTCTACATCGTTCATTCTTCATTGATCATTGATCCTTGTTCATTCTTCATCGTTCATTCTTCATTGATCATTGATCCTTGTTCATTCTTCGTCGTTCATTCGTCATTGACCATTGATCCTTGTTCATTCTTCATCGTTCATTCTTCATTGATCATTGACCTTGTTCATTCTTCAACGTTCATTCTTCATTGATCATTGATCCTTGTTCATTCTTCATCGTTCCTTCGTCACTGATCATTCATCCTTGTTCATTCTTCATCGTTCATTCTTCATTGATCATTGATCCTTGTTCATTCTTCATCGTTCATTCTTTATTGATCATTGATCCTTGTTCATTCTTCATCGTTCATTCTTCATTGATCATTGATCTTTGTTCATTCTTCATCGTTCATTCTTCATTGATCCTTAATCCTTGTTCATTCTTCATCGTTCATTCTTCATTGATCATTGATCCTTGTTCATTCTTCATCGTTCATTCGTCATTGATCATTGATCCTTGTTCATTCTTCATCGTTCATTCTTCATTGATCATTGATCCTTGTTCATTCTAAATCGTTCATTCTTCATTTATCATTGATCCTTGTTCATTCTTCATCGTTCATTCGTCATTGACCATTAATCCTTGGTCATTCTTCATCGTTCATTCTTCATTGATCATTCATCCTTGTTCATTCTTCATCGTTCATTCGTCATTGATCATTGATCCTTGTTCATTCTTCATCGTTCATTCTTCATTGATCATTGATCCTTGTTCATTCTTCATCGTTCATTCTTCATTGATCATTGATCCTTGTTCATTCTTCATCGTTCATTCGTTATTCACCATTAATCCTTGTTCATTCTTCATCGTTCATTCTTCATCGTTCATTCTTCATTGATCATTGATCCTTGTTCATTCTTCATCGTTCATTCGTGATTGACGATTGATCCTTGTTCATTCCTCATCGTTCATTCTTCATTGATCATTGATCCTTGTTCATTCTTCATCGTTCATTCTTCATTGATCATTGATACTTGTTCATTCTTCATCGTTCATTCTTCATTGATCATTGATCCTTGTTCATTCTTCATCGTTCATTCGTCATTGAGCATTAATCCTTGTTCATTATTCATCGTTCATTCTTCATTGATCATTGATCCTTGTTCATTCTTCATCGTTCATTCTTCATTGATCATTAATCCTTGTTCATTCTTCATCGTTCATTCTTCATCGTTCATTCGTTATTCACCATTAATCCTTGTTCATTCTTCATCGTTCATTCTTCATTGATCATTGATCCTTGTTCATTCTTCATCGTTCATTCTTCATTGATCATTGATCCTTGTTCATTCTTCATCGTTCATTCGTGATTGACGATTGATCCTTGTTCATTCCTCATCGTTCATTCTTCATTGATCATTGATCCTTGTTCATTCTTCATCGTTCATTCTTCATTGATCATTGATCTTTGTTCATTCTTCATCGTTCATTCTTCATTGATCATTGATCCTTGTTCATTCTTCATCGTTCATTCGTCATTGACCATTGATCCTTGTTCATTCTTCATCGTTCATTCTTCATTGATTATTGATCCTTGTTCATTCTTCATCGTTCATTCTTCATTGATCCTTGATCCTTGTTCATTCTTCATCGTTCATTCTTCATTGATCATTGATCCTTGTTCATTCTTCATCGTTCATTCGTCATTGAGCATTAATCCTTGTTCATTCTTCATCGTTCATTCTTCATTGATCATTGATCCTTGTTCATTCTTCATCGTTCATTCTTCATTGATCATTAATCCTTGTTCATTCTTCATCGTTCATTCTTCATTGATCATTGATCCTTGTTCATTCTTCATCGTTCATTCGTCATTGATCATTGATCCTTGTTCATTCTTCATCGTTCATTCTTCATTGATCATTGATCCTTGTTCATTCTAAATCGTTCATTCTTCATTTATCATTGATCCTTGTTCATTCTTCATCGTTCATTCGTCATTGACCATTAATCCTTGGTCATTCTTCATCGTTCATTCTTCATTGATCATTCATCCTTGTTCATTCTTCATCGTTCATTCGTCATTGATCATTGATCCTTGTTCATTCTTCATCGTTCATTCTTCATTGATCATTGATCCTTGTTCATTCTTCATCGTTCATTCTTCATTGATCATTGATCCTTGTTCATTCTTCATCGTTCATTCGTTATTCACCATTAATCCTTGTTCATTCTTCATCGTTCATTCTTCATTGATCATTGATCCTTGTTCATTCTTCATCGTTCATTCTTCATTGATCATTGATCCTTGTTCATTCTTCATCGTTCATTCGTGATTGACGATTGATCCTTGTTCATTCCTCATTGTTCATTCTTCATTGATCATTGATCCTTGTTCATTCTTCATCGTTCATTCTTGATGCAAATGCATCAAGTGTTAGATTGCTGACCAAGGATGTTTCCAAGGATTGTGGGAACAAGAAAGTCAAGGCTGCACCAGGGAACAGCATCACGCACAGGAAGATGGGAACAGACAGAAGAGCCCAGGCTACTGGGAACAGACAGCAGAACCCAAGCTAATGGGAACAGTTTAGCAGAATCTAAACTGCAGAGCAAACTAGCGACCAGGCCACCTTGCACGACACGTGGAGGCCAAACCTATGCATCCATGACCTGGGCTAAAGTGGAAATGGAATCTTGGTACTTGGAGCTAGCCATCAAGGGTCTAAGACCATGCTAAAGATCCACGTGGAGTCCTAGAAGATGAGCTGAAGGAAGGCTGCTCGAAGGATTTGCAGATCAGAATTTGTCTAAGTGTTTTGTTTCTGTTTTAAGTACCCATGTATTAGCACGTGCGTTTTAATTAGGCTCGTGACTTTATAGCTGTTATGATTAGTTGAGGACTCTATATAAGGAGGGCCTCCCCCATGTAATAGATGTTGAACATTGTTTTGATAAATCAAAGTAATTGAGGTATATTTCAGAAAAAGGGATTTTTCTGTTTTTTAGAAGTTTATTTGCAAACTTCATCAGAGTTGTGAGACAACTTTGGCCGGAGAGATTGAAGAGTTACATAGCAACTCGGATTCTCAAGGTAGCAATACAATCAAGGCTCTAAACGTCCTTGCATTGTACATATCATAGAGTAGTCATACAAGGCAGACAAAGTGCCTCAGTCATCAACATCGGAAAATCAAGAAGGGATTTCTTGGTTCGTTTTGAGTGACTGTGTGTTTGTTTGTGAAGTATTTTGGGCTTCCACGTGTGTAAGTGATTAAGGTTGTTAAACAACGAGAATCATTGCATAACAAAGGCCACAATCGGCCCTTCGTTTTGCATCAACTTGGTATCAGAGCACGGTTCACGAAGGGGACAAGGTACGCACAGAGGAACCGTTGTTCAGTTCTGTCAGTTTTTTGGGTTGGAAACGTGATCAATTTGGAGGACCGTTTGAGGGTATTTTTCAAAACTGTTTTCGCACCATATTCTTCATTGAGTTGGTGAACGTTTGGCGTTGGAATTATTGGATTTGATTGAGTAGTGAAGGAGATATGCATGATTCTTTGTAGACTGCGCACAGTTGATCATTTCTGGACACCATAGTAAGTTGTCTTCGAAAACCTATCAAGATTACTTTCTTTGGCCTTCATTTTCCATCACATTATCAATCACCATCCTATAATCATTAAACCATATCATTTGTGCACTTTATCTTACGTTTTATAGGTTTCTTGAAAGACCCATTCAGTGTGTTTTTTGCAACATACAGAATAGTTCAAGTTTCTTTAGTCTTTTGTATTTTACCTTTTCATCAGTCATTTTTGAGTCTTTTTCATTGTGTCTTTTTTTCACATTGATTCATTTTGAGTCTAGTTTTTGGTAAGCCTTTTTGTGTAGTCAGTGGGGTTGTGGAAAAAAAAAGATGCGTAAGTGTTTTTGACCAAAGGTCACAGAAATAATTCAAACTGTATGTGTGTAGTAAAATTTGATTTGTGATCAAATCACACAATATTTTTGAGTAATTTCAATTTGGAGTGTTTGTAGACATCTTTAGTTGTGTTGTCACCAATTTTCATCAGTATTGGAGTTGATTTGGTCGGGTTTACAGTAGCAAAAGTAGAGCACACAGATTCTGAATTGTGCTGTTTGCATTCTCTTTTGTTTCTGTTGCATTCTGTTTTGGTGCACACCAAAATTCCAAACCTCGTGTCTTTTCTTTCTTTTTCTTTTCACCCTTTATTAAGTCTAAAAGATGGAATCATCAAAGTTAAATGTGGACGAGCTTATACCATTCGATAAACTAGATCATGCATTAGAGGATAAAATCAAGCTACAATCATTGGAGGATGAGGAAGCCTATCTTGAACATTTAAAGGCGATTTTTGTACAACTTGGGTATTGGGAGGAAATTGACAAGTTGCAGAAACAATTGAGGAATATTTGGGGAAAAATATATGAATTAAAAAGGGAAATGTGGTGTTCTTATGGAAAGAGAACATTTCAACAAAACTTGCAAAAGGAGTATGGTGACTCAAAATTGGTGATTGTTCATGAGTATGATCCTTATGTTAAGCCGCCTTGGGTTAGAGTTGAGATCATTCCCAAGCATGTGGAAGAACAAACATCATTGGCTCCTTCTCATGATGATATTTCAGAATCAAAGAATGAAGTAGTTATTGAAGCATCTTGTGAAGAGATTGCTGAAACTCTTGAAGAAATGGTTGAAACACCTTCTATTGAAAATGTTGGAGAGCTTGAAGAGGTTGTTGAAGCATCTTGTGAAGAAATGATTGATGAGTATAAAGGAGATGTTGAAACGCCTTGTGGTGAGATTGGTGATGATCTTGAAAGCATGGTTGAAGAACAAACATCATTGGCTCTTTCTCATGATGATATTCAAGAACCAAATGATGGGATTGCTTCTAAACAAGAGGAACTTGACTTGTATTCAAATGTGGCTCCCATCTATGATGAGTATCCAGAATCAGATTGTGAAGAGTTTGTTGAAACATTTGAAGAAATTGTCGAAGCGCCTTGTGAAGAGATTGTTGAGACTCGTGAAGAAGTGGTTGAAATACCTTGTATGGAGAGCCATGAAGACTTTGAGGAGGTTGTTGAGACAGTTGGCATGGAGAATGTTGGTTCTACAATGGAGTGCTTTGAAAAAGTGGATTCTCATCCAAGATTGGAGGTTGGCTTGCAAGGAGAGCAAACTAGGAAGCATGAGTTTGCAAAGGTGTATTTTGTTGAGTATGTGCATGATAGTACGTTTGTGGAGTTTAACCCTACAAAAATTCGAGGTCGAATTTTTTCTAAGAAGGGGAGAATGATACAAGTTCATGGTGTTATGGGCAATACAAGCAAGCTAATCTTCTTGGTAAGCTTGTTTAACATATGGGTATGGTTAATTATGCAAGTGAGAACAAGGGCATTCATGCTTACATGTGTAATTACACGGAACAGTCCAGCAAATGGGAACAGAACAGTGTGTGTGTACAGTCCAGCAGGTCCATCAGCATACGTGTTGATCAGTGGGCATTTGCGCTGTACAAATGAATATTTGTAATACTTATGTAGTAACAGCAGTAGTGTAGTTGTGTAAAGTAGTGTAGTTGTGTAGTAGGTTCTTTTATGCAATAGAATCATGTAATAGAACAGCAATAAAACAACAGGTTGAAGGATGTGCAACGAGTTCTTTAAGACAGCAGTAGCAAGTGCATCGGGTGCAGCATAGTGTGTTCCTCTTGAAGCGAGCATATATGGGAAGTCAAGAATTGAGGACAATTCTTTTTCCAAGAGGGAGGAGTTGATGCAAATGCATCAAGTGTTAGATTGCTGACCAAGGATGTTTCCAAGGATTGTGGGAACAAGAAAGTCAAGGCAGCACCAGGGAACAGCATCACGCACAGGAAGATGGGAACAGACAGAAGAGCCCAGGCTACTGGGAACAGACAGCAGAACCCAAGCTAATGGGAACAGTTCAGCAGAATCTAAACTGCAGAGCAAACTAGCGACCAGGCCACCTTGCACGACACGTGGAGGCCAAACCTATGCATCCATGACCTGGGCTAAAGTGGAAATGGAATCTTGGTACTTGGAGCTAGCCATCAAGGGTCTAAGACCATGCTAAAGATCCACGTGGAGTCCTAGAAGATGAGCTGAAGGAAGGCTGCTCGAAGGATTTGCAGATCAGAATTTGTCTAAGTGTTTTGTTTCTGTTTTAAGTACCCATGTATTAGCACGTGCGTTTTAATTAGGCTCGTGACTTTATAGCTGTTATGATTAGTTGAGGACTCTATATAAGGAGGGCCTCCCCCATGTAATAGATGTTGAACATTGTTTTGATAAATCAAAGTAATTGAGGTATATTTCAGAAAAAGGGATTTTTCTGTTTTTTAGAAGTTTATTTGCAAACTTCATCAGAGTTGTGAGACAACTTTGGCCGGAGAGATTGAAGAGTTACATAGCAACTCGGATTCTCAAGGTAGCAATACAATCAAGGCTCTAAACGTCCTTGCATTGTACATATCATAGAGTAGTCATACAAGGCAGACAAAGTGCCTCAGTCATCAACATCGGAAAATCAAGAAGGGATTTCTTGGTTCGTTTTGAGTGACTGTGTGTTTGTTTGTGAAGTATTTTGGGCTTCCACGTGTGTAAGTGATTAAGGTTGTTAAACAACGAGAATCATTGCATAACAAAGGCCACAATCGGCCCTTCGTTTTGCATCAACTTGGTATCAGAGCACGGTTCACGAAGGGGACAAGGTACGCACAGAGGAACCGTTGTTCAGTTCTGTCAGTTTTTTGGGTTGGAAACGTGATCAATTTGGAGGACCGTTTGAGGGTATTTTTCAAAACTGTTTTCGCACCATATTCTTCATTGAGTTGGTGAACGTTTGGCGTTGGAATTATTGGATTTGATTGAGTAGTGAAGGAGATATGCATGATTCTTTGTAGACTGCGCACAGTTGATCATTTCTGGACACCATAGTAAGTTGTCTTCGAAAACCTATCAAGATTACTTTCTTTGGCCTTCATTTTCCATCACATTATCAATCACCATCCTATAATCATTAAACCATATCATTTGTGCACTTTATCTTACGTTTTATAGGTTTCTTGAAAGACCCATTCAGTGTGTTTTTTGCAACATACAGAATAGTTCAAGTTTCTTTAGTCTTTTGTATTTTACCTTTTCATCAGTCATTTTTGAGTCTTTTTCATTGTGTCTTTTTTTCACATTGATTCATTTTGAGTCTAGTTTTTGGTAAGCCTTTTTGTGTAGTCAGTGGGGTTGTGGAAAAAAAAAGATGCGTAAGTGTTTTTGACCAAAGGTCACAGAAATAATTCAAACTGTATGTGTGTAGTAAAATTTGATTTGTGATCAAATCACACAATATTTTTGAGTAATTTCAATTTGGAGTGTTTGTAGACATCTTTAGTTGTGTTGTCACCAATTTTCATCAGTATTGGAGTTGATTTGGTCGGGTTTACAGTAGCAAAAGTAGAGCACACAGATTCTGAATTGTGCTGTTTGCATTCTCTTTTGTTTCTGTTGCATTCTGTTTTGGTGCACACCAAAATTCCAAACCTCGTGTCTTTTCTTTCTTTTTCTTTTCACCCTTTATTAAGTCTAAAAGATGGAATCATCAAAGTTAAATGTGGACGAGCTTATACCATTCGATAAACTAGATCATGCATTAGAGGATAAAATCAAGCTACAATCATTGGAGGATGAGGAAGCCTATCTTGAACATTTAAAGGCGATTTTTGTACAACTTGGGTATTGGGAGGAAATTGACAAGTTGCAGAAACAATTGAGGAATATTTGGGGAAAAATATATGAATTAAAAAGGGAAATGTGGTGTTCTTATGGAAAGAGAACATTTCAACAAAACTTGCAAAAGGAGTATGGTGACTCAAAATTGGTGATTGTTCATGAGTATGATCCTTATGTTAAGCCGCCTTGGGTTAGAGTTGAGATCATTCCCAAGCATGTGGAAGAACAAACATCATTGGCTCCTTCTCATGATGATATTTCAGAATCAAAGAATGAAGTAGTTATTGAAGCATCTTGTGAAGAGATTGCTGAAACTCTTGAAGAAATGGTTGAAACACCTTCTATTGAAAATGTTGGAGAGCTTGAAGAGGTTGTTGAAGCATCTTGTGAAGAAATGATTGATGAGTATAAAGGAGATGTTGAAACGCCTTGTGGTGAGATTGGTGATGATCTTGAAAGCATGGTTGAAGAACAAACATCATTGGCTCTTTCTCATGATGATATTCAAGAACCAAATGATGGGATTGCTTCTAAACAAGAGGAACTTGACTTGTATTCAAATGTGGCTCCCATCTATGATGAGTATCCAGAATCAGATTGTGAAGAGTTTGTTGAAACATTTGAAGAAATTGTCGAAGCGCCTTGTGAAGAGATTGTTGAGACTCGTGAAGAAGTGGTTGAAATACCTTGTATGGAGAGCCATGAAGACTTTGAGGAGGTTGTTGAGACAGTTGGCATGGAGAATGTTGGTTCTACAATGGAGTGCTTTGAAAAAGTGGATTCTCATCCAAGATTGGAGGTTGGCTTGCAAGGAGAGCAAACTAGGAAGCATGAGTTTGCAAAGGTGTATTTTGTTGAGTATGTGCATGATAGTACGTTTGTGGAGTTTAACCCTACAAAAATTCGAGGTCGAATTTTTTCTAAGAAGGGGAGAATGATACAAGTTCATGGTGTTATGGGCAATACAAGCAAGCTAATCTTCTTGGTAAGCTTGTTTAACATATGGGTATGGTTAATTATGCAAGTGAGAACAAGGGCATTCATGCTTACATGTGTAATTACACGGAACAGTCCAGCAAATGGGAACAGAACAGTGTGTGTGTACAGTCCAGCAGGTCCATCAGCATACGTGTTGATCAGTGGGCATTTGCGCTGTACAAATGAATATTTGTAATACTTATGTAGTAACAGCAGTAGTGTAGTTGTGTAAAGTAGTGTAGTTGTGTAGTAGGTTCTTTTATGCAATAGAATCATGTAATAGAACAGCAATAAAACAACAGGTTGAAGGATGTGCAACGAGTTCTTTAAGACAGCAGTAGCAAGTGCATCGGGTGCAGCATAGTGTGTTCCTCTTGAAGCGAGCATATATGGGAAGTCAAGAATTGAGGACAATTCTTTTTCCAAGAGGGAGGAGTTGATGCAAATGCATCAAGTGTTAGATTGCTGACCAAGGATGTTTCCAAGGATTGTGGGAACAAGAAAGTCAAGGCAGCACCAGGGAACAGCATCACGCACAGGAAGATGGGAACAGACAGAAGAGCCCAGGCTACTGGGAACAGACAGCAGAACCCAAGCTAATGGGAACAGTTCAGCAGAATCTAAACTGCAGAGCAAACTAGCGACCAGGCCACCTTGCACG
Organism: Amaranthus tricolor; assembly: GCF_026212465.1. Lineage (NCBI taxonomy): Eukaryota > Viridiplantae > Streptophyta > Magnoliopsida > Caryophyllales > Amaranthaceae > Amaranthus > Amaranthus tricolor. The sequence goes on from NC_080060.1 coordinate 24,140,394, forward strand.
ACACGTGGAGGCCAAACCTATGCATCCATGACCTGGGCTAAAGTGGAAATGGAATCTTGGTACTTGGAGCTAGCCATCAAGGGTCTAAGACCATGCTAAAGATCCACGTGGAGTCCTAGAAGATGAGCTGAAGGAAGGCTGCTCGAAGGATTTGCAGATCAGAATTTGTCTAAGTGTTTTGTTTCTGTTTTAAGTACCCATGTATTAGCACGTGCGTTTTAATTAGGCTCGTGACTTTATAGCTGTTATGATTAGTTGAGGACTCTATATAAGGAGGGCCTCCCCCATGTAATAGATGTTGAACATTGTTTTGATAAATCAAAGTAATTGAGGTATATTTCAGAAAAAGGGATTTTTCTGTTTTTTAGAAGTTTATTTGCAAACTTCATCAGAGTTGTGAGACAACTTTGGCCGGAGAGATTGAAGAGTTACATAGCAACTCGGATTCTCAAGGTAGCAATACAATCAAGGCTCTAAACGTCCTTGCATTGTACATATCATAGAGTAGTCATACAAGGCAGACAAAGTGCCTCAGTCATCAACATCGGAAAATCAAGAAGGGATTTCTTGGTTCGTTTTGAGTGACTGTGTGTTTGTTTGTGAAGTATTTTGGGCTTCCACGTGTGTAAGTGATTAAGGTTGTTAAACAACGAGAATCATTGCATAACAAAGGCCACAATCGGCCCTTCGTTTTGCATCAATTCTTCATTGATCATTGATCCTTGTTCATTCTTCATGGTTCATTCTTCATTGATCATTGATCCTTGTTCATTCTTCATCGTTCATTCGTCATTGAGCATTAATCCTTGTTCATTCTTCATCGTTCATTCTTCATTGATCATTGATCCTTGTTCATTCTTCATCGTTCATTCTTCATTGATCATTAATCCTTGTTCATTCTTCATCGTTCATTCTTCATCGTTCATTCGTCATTGACCATTAACCCTTGGTCATTCTTCATCGTTCATTCTTCATTGATCATTGATCCTTGTTCATTCTTCATCGTTCATTCGTCATTGATCATTGATCCTTGTTCATTCTTCATCGTTCATTCTTCATTGATCATTGATCCTTGTTCATTCTTCATCGTTCATTCTTCTTTGATCATTGATCCTTGTTCATTCTTCATCGTTCATTCTTCATTGATCCTTGATCCTTGTTCATTCTTCATCGTTCATTCTTCATTGATCATTGATCCTTGTTCATTCTTCATCGTTCATTCGTCATTGAGCATTAATCCTTGTTCATTCTTCATCGTTCATTCTTCATTGATCATTGATCCTTGTTCATTCTTCATCGTTCATTCTTCATTGATCATTAATCCTTGTTCATTCTTCATCGTTCATTCTTCATCGTTCATTCGTCATTGACCATTAACCCTTGGTCATTCTTCATCGTTCATTCTTCATTGATCATTGATCCTTGTTCATTCTTCATCGTTCAATCGTCATTGATCATTGATCCTTGTTCATTCTTCATCGTTCATTCTTCATTGATCATTGATCCTTGTTCATTCTTCATCGTTCATTCTTCATTGATCATTGATCCTTGTTCATTCTTCATCGTTCATTCTTCATTGATCCTTGATCCTTGTTCATTCTTCATCGTTCATTCTTCATTGATCATTGATCCTTGTTCATTCTTCATCGTTCATTCGTCATTGAGCATTAATCCTTGTTCATTCTTCATCGTTCATTCTTCATTGATCATTGATCCTTGTTCATTCTTCATCGTTCATTCTTCATTGATCATTAATCCTTGTTCATTCTTCATCGTTCATTCTTCATTGATCATTGATCCTTGTTCATTCTTCATCGTTCATTCGTCATTGATCATTGATCCTTGTTCATTCTTCATCGTTCATTCTTCATTGATCATTGATCCTTGTTCATTCTAAATCGTTCATTGATCCTTGTTCATTCTTCATCGTTCATTCGTCATTGACCATTAATCCTTGGTCATTCTTCATCGTTCATTCTTCATTGATCATTCATCCTTGTTCATTCTTCATCGTTCATTCGTCATTGATCATTGATCCTTGTTCATTCTTCATCGTTCATTCTTCATTGATCATTGATCCTTGTTCATTCTTCATCGTTCATTCTTCATTGATCATTGATCCTTGTTCATTCTTCATCGTTCATTCGTTATTCACCATTAATCCTTGTTCATTCTTCATCGTTCATTCTTCATTGAAATTTGATCCTTGTTCATTCTTCATCGTTCATTCTTCATTGATCATTGATCCTTGTTCATTCTTCATCGTTCATTCGTGATTGACGATTGATCCTTGTTCATTCCTCATCGTTCATTCTTCATTGATCATTGATCCTTGTTCATTCTTCATCGTTCATTCTTCATTGATCATTGATCCTTGTTCATTCTTCATCGTTCATTCTTCATTGATCATTGATCCTTGTTCACTCTTCATCGTTCATTCGTCATTGAGCATTAATCCTTGTTCATTCTTCATCGTTCATTCTTCATTGATAATTGATCCTTGTTCATTCTTCATCGTTCATTCTTCATTGATCATTAATCCTTGTTCATTCTTCATCGTTCATTCTTCATCGTTCATTCGTCATTGACCATTAACCCTTGGTCATTCTTCATCGTTCATTCTTTATTGATCATTGATCCTTGTTCATTCTTCATCGTTCATTCGTCATTGATCATTGATCCTTGTTCATTCTTCATCGTTCATTCTTCATTGATCATTGATCCTTGTTAATTCTTCATCGTTCATTCTTCATTGATCATTGATCCTTGTTCATTCTTCATCGTTCATTCTTCATTGATCCTTGATCCTTGTTCATTCTTCATCGTTCATTGTTCATTGATCATTGATCCTTGTTCATTCTTCATCGTTCATTCGTCATTGAGCATTAATCCTTGTTCATTCTTCATCGTTCATTCTTCATTGATCATTGATCCTTGTTCATTCTTCATCGTTCATTCTTCATTGATCATTAATCCTTGTTCATTCTTCATCGTTCATTCTTCATTGATCATTGATCCTTGTTCATTCTTCATCGTTCATTCGTCATTGATCATTGATCCTTGTTCATTCTTCATCGTTCATTCTTCATTGATCATTGATCCTTGTTCATTCTAAATCGTTCATTCTTCATTTATCATTGATCCTTGTTCATTCTTCATCGTTCATTCGTCATTGACCATTAATCCTTGGTCATTCTTCATCGTTCATTCTTCATTGATCATTCATCCTTGTTCATTCTTCATCGTTCATTCGTCATTGATCATTGATCCTTGTTCATTCTTCATCGTTCATTCTTCATTGATCATTGATCCTTGTTCATTCTTCATCGTTCATTCTTCATTGATCATTGATCCTTGTTCATTCTTCATCGTTTATTCGTTATTCACCATTAATCCTTGTTCATTCTTCATCGTTCATTCTTCATTGATCATTGATCCTTGTTCATTCTTCATCGTTCATTCTTCATTGATCATTGATCCTTGTTCATTCTTCATCGTTCATTCGTGATTGACGATTGATCCTTGTTCATTCCTCATCGTTCATTCTTCATTGATCATTGATCCTTGTTCATTCTTCATCGTTCATTCTTCATTGATCATTGATCCTTGTTCATTCTTCATCGTTCATTCTTCGTTGATCATTGATCCTTGTTCATTCTTCATCGTTCATTCGTCATTGAGCATTAATCCTTGTTCATTCTTCATCGTTCATTCTTCATTGATCATTGATCCTTGTTCATTCTTCATCGTTCATTCTTCATTGATCATTGATCCTTGTTCATTCTAAATCGTTCATTCTTCATTTATCATTGATCCTTGTTCATTCTTCATCGTTCATTCGTCATTGACCATTAATCCTTGGTCATTCTTCATCGTTCATTCTTCATTGATCATTCATCCTTGTTCATTCTTCATCGTTCATTCGTCATTGATCATTGATCCTTGTTCATTCTTCATCGTTCATTCTTCATTGATCATTGATCCTTGTTCATTCTAAATCGTTCATTCTTCATTTATCATTGATCCTTGTTCATTCTTCATCGTTCATTCGTCATTGACCATTAATCCTTGGTCATTCTTCATCGTTCATTCTTCATTGATCATTCATCCTTGTTCATTCTTCATCGTTCATTCGTCATTGATCATTGATCCTTGTTCATTCTTCATCGTTCATTCTTCATTGATCATTGATCCTTGTTCATTCTTCATCGTTCATTCTTCATTGATCATTGATCCTTGTTCATTCTTCATCGTTCATTCGTTATTCACCATTAATCCTTGTTCATTCTTCATCGTTCATTCTTCATTGAAATTTGATCCTTGTTCATTCTTCATCGTTCATTCTTCATTGATCATTGATCCTTGTTCATTCTTCATCGTTCATTCGTGATTGACGATTGATCCTTGTTCATTCCTCATCGTTCATTCTTCATTGATCATTGATCCTTGTTCATTCTTCATCGTTCATTCTTCATTGATCATTGATCCTTGTTCATTCTTCATCGTTCATTCTTCATTGATCATTGATCCTTGTTCACTCTTCATCGTTCATTCGTCATTGAGCATTAATCCTTGTTCATTCTTCATCGTTCATTCTTCATTGATAATTGATCCTTGTTCATTCTTCATCGTTCATTCTTCATTGATCATTAATCCTTGTTCATTCTTCATCGTTCATTCTTCATCGTTCATTCGTCATTGACCATTAACCCTTGGTCATTCTTCATCGTTCATTCTTTATTGATCATTGATCCTTGTTCATTCTTCATCGTTCATTCGTCATTGATCATTGATCCTTGTTCATTCTTCATCGTTCATTCTTCATTGATCATTGATCCTTGTTAATTCTTCATCGTTCATTCTTCATTGATCATTGATCCTTGTTCATTCTTCATCGTTCATTCTTCATTGATCCTTGATCCTTGTTCATTCTTCATCGTTCATTGTTCATTGATCATTGATCCTTGTTCATTCTTCATCGTTCATTCGTCATTGAGCATTAATCCTTGTTCATTCTTCATCGTTCATTCTTCATTGATCATTGATCCTTGTTCATTCTTCATCGTTCATTCTTCATTGATCATTAATCCTTGTTCATTCTTCATCGTTCATTCTTCATTGATCATTGATCCTTGTTCATTCTTCATCGTTCATTCGTCATTGATCATTGATCCTTGTTCATTCTTCATCGTTCATTCTTCATTGATCATTGATCCTTGTTCATTCTAAATCGTTCATTCTTCATTTATCATTGATCCTTGTTCATTCTTCATCGTTCATTCGTCATTGACCATTAATCCTTGGTCATTCTTCATCGTTCATTCTTCATTGATCATTCATCCTTGTTCATTCTTCATCGTTCATTCGTCATTGATCATTGATCCTTGTTCATTCTTCATCATTCATTCTTCATTGATCATTGATCCTTGTTCATTCTTCATCGTTCATTCTTCATTGATCATTGATCCTTGTTCATTCTTCATCGTTTATTCGTTATTCACCATTAATCCTTGTTCATTCTTCATCGTTCATTCTTCATTGATCATTGATCCTTGTTCATTCTTCATCGTTCATTCTTCATTGATCATTGATCCTTGTTCATTCTTCATCGTTCATTCGTGATTGACGATTGATCCTTGTTCATTCCTCATCGTTCATTCTTCATTGATCATTGATCCTTGTTCATTCTTCATCGTTCATTCTTCATTGATCATTGATCCTTGTTCATTCTTCATCGTTCATTCTTCGTTGATCATTGATCCTTGTTCATTCTTCATCGTTCATTCGTCATTGAGCATTAATCCTTGTTCATTCTTCATCGTTCATTCTTCATTGATCATTGATCCTTGTACATTCTTCATCGTTCATTCTTCATTGATCATTGATCCTTGTTCATTATTCATCGTTCATTCTTCATTGATCATTGATCCTTGTTCATTCTTTATCGTTCATTCGTCATTGAGCATTAATCCTTGTTCATTCTTCATCGTTCATTCTTCATTGATCATTGATCCTTGTTCATTCTTCATCGTTCATTCTTCATTGATCATTGATCCTTGTTCATTCTTCATCGTTCATTCTTCATTGATCATTGATCCTTGTTCATTCTTCATCGTTCATTCGTTATTCACCATTAATCCTTGTTCATTCTTCATCGTTCATTCTTCATTGAAATTTGATCCTTGTTCATTCTTCATCGTTCATTCTTCATTGATCATTGATCCTTGTTCATTCTTCATCGTTCATTCGTGATTGACGATTGATCCTTGTTCATTCCTCATCGTTCATTCTTCATTGATCATTGATCCTTGTTCATTCTTCATCGTTCATTCTTCATTGATCATTGATCCTTGTTCATTATTCATCGTTCATTCTTCATTGATCATTAATCCTTGTTCGTTCTTCATCGTTCATTCTTCATCGTTCATTCGTCATTGACCATTAACCCTTGGTCATTCTTCATCGTTCATTCTTTATTGATCATTGATCCTTGTTCATTCTTCATCGTTCATTCGTCATTGATCATTGATCCTTGTTCATTCTTCATCGTTCATTCTTCATTGATCATTGATCCTTGTTCATTCTTCATCGTTCATTCTTCATTGATCATTGATCCTTGTTCATTCTTCATCGTTCATTCTTCATTGATCCTTGATCCTTGTTCATTCTTCATCGTTCATTGTTCATTGATCATTGATCCTTGTTCATTCTTCATCGTTCATTCGTCATTGAGCATTAATCCTTGTTCATTCTTCATCGTTCATTCTTCATTGATCATTGATCCTTGTTCATTCTTCATCGTTCATTCTTCATTGATCATTAATCATTGTTCATTCTTCATCGTTCATTCTTCATTGTTCATTGATACTTGTTCATTCTTCATCGTTCATTCGTCATTGATCATTGATCCTTGTTCATTCTTCATCGTTCATTCTTCATTGATCATTGATCCTTGTTCATTCTAAATCGTTCATTCTTCATTTATCATTGATCCTTGTTCATTCTTCATCGTTCATTCGTCATTGACCATTAATCCTTGGTCCTTCTTCATCGTTCATTCTTCATTGATCATTCATCCTTGTTCATTCTTCATCGTTCATTCGTCATTGATCATTGATCCTTGTTCATTCTTCATATTTCATTCTTCATTGATCATTGATCCTTGTTCATTCTTCATCGTTCATTCTTCATTGATCATTGATCCTTGTTCATTCTTCATCGTTTATTCGTTATTCACCATTAATCCTTGTTCATTCTTCATCGTTCATTCTTCATTGATCATTGATCCTTGTTCATTCTTCATCGTTCATTCTTCATTGATCATTGATCCTTGTTCATTCTTCATCGTTCATTCGTGATTGACGATTGATCCTTGTTCATTCCTCATCGTTCATTCTTCATTGATCATTGATCCTTGTTCATTCTTCATCGTTCATTCTTCATTGATCATTGATCCTTGTTCATTCTTCATCGTTCATTCTTCGTTGATCATTGATCCTTGTTCATTCTTCATCGTTCATTCGTCATTGAGCATTAATCCTTGTTCATTCTTCATCGTTCATTCTTCATTGATCATTGATCCTTGTTCATTCTTCATCGTTCATTCTTCATTGATCATTGATCCTTGTTCATTATTCATCGTTCATTCTTCATTGATCATTGATCCTTGTTCATTCTTTATCGTTCATTCGTCATTGAGCATTAATCCTTGTTCATTCTTAATCGTTCATTCTTCATTGATCATTGATCCTTGTTCATTCTTCATCGTTCATTCTTCATTGATCATTGATCCTTGTTCATTCTTCATCGTTCATTCTTCATTGATCATTGATCCTTGTTCATTCTTCATCGTTCATTCGTTATTCACCATTAATCCTTGTTCATTCTTCATCGTTCATTCTTCATTGAAATTTGATCCTTGTTCATTCTTCATCGTTCATTCTTCATTGATCATTGATCCTTGTTCATTCTTCATCGTTCATTCGTGATTGACGATTGATCCTTGTTCATTCCTCATCGTTCATTCTTCATTGATCATTGATCCTTGTTCATTCTTCATCGTTCATTCTTCATTGATCATTGATCCTTGTTCATTCTTCATCGTTCATTCTTCATTGATCATTGATCCTTGTTCATTCTTCATCGTTCATTCGTCATTGAGCATTAATCCTTGTTCATTCTTCATCGTTCATTCTTCATTGATCATTGATCCTTGTTCATTCTTCATCGTTCATTCTTCATTGATCATTGATCCTTGTTCATTATTCATCGTTCATTCTTCATTGATCATTGATCCTTGTTCATTCTTCATCGTTCATTCGTCATTGAGCATTAATCCTTGTTCATTCTTCATCGTTCATTCTTCATTGATCATTGATCCTTGTTCATTCTTCATCGTTCATTCTTCATTGATCATTAATCCTTGTTCATTCTTCATCGTTCATTCTTCATCGTTCATTTGTCATTGACCATTAACCCTTGGTCATTCTTCATCGTTCATTCTTTATTGATCATTGATCCTTGTTCATTCTTCATCGTTCATTCGTCATTGATCATTGATCCTTGTTCATTCTTCATCGTTCATTCTTCATTGATCATTGATCCTTGTTCATTCTTCATCGTTCATTCTTCATTGATCATTGATCCTTGTTCATTCTTCATCGTTCATTCTTCATTGATCCTTGATCCTTGTTCATTCTTCATCGTTCATTGTTCATTGATCATTGATCCTTGTTCATTCTTCATCGTTCATTCGTCATTGAGCATTAATCCTTGTTCATTCTTCATCGTTCATTCTTCATTGATCATTGATCCTTGTTCATTCTTCATCGTTCATTCTTCATTGATCATTAATCCTTGTTCATTCTTCATCGTTCATTCTTCATTGTTCATTGATCCTTGTTCATTCTTCATCGTTCATTCGTCATTGATCATTGATCCTTGTTCATTCTTCATCGTTCATTCTTCATTGATCATTGATCCTTGTTCATTCTAAATCGTTCATTCTTCATTTATCATTGATCCTTGTTCATTCTTCATCGTTCATTCGTCATTGACCATTAATCCTTGTTCATTTTTCATCGTTCATTCTTCATTGATCATTGATCCTTTTTCATTCTTCATCGTTCATTCGTCATTGATCATTGATCCTTGTTCATTCTTCATTGTTCATTCTTCATTGATCATTGATCCTTGTTCGTTCTTCATCGTTCATTCTTCATTGATCATTGATCCTCGTTCATTCTACATCGTTCATTCGTCATTGACCATTAATCCTTGTTCATTCTTCATCGTTTATTCTTCATTGATCATTAATCCTAGTTCATTCTTCATCGTTCATTCTTGATTCTTCATTGATCCTTGTTCATTCTTCATCGTTCTTTCGTCATTGATCATTGATCCTTGTTCATTCTTCATCGTTCATTCTTCATTGATCATTGATCCTTGTTCATTCTTCATCGTTCATTCTTCATTGATCATTGATCCTTGTTCATTATTCATCGTTCATTCTTCATTGATCATTGATCCTTGTTCATTCTTTATCGTTCATTCGTCATTGAGCATTAATCCTTGTTCATTCTTCATCGTTCATTCTTCATTGATCATTGATCCTTGTTCATTCTTCATCGTTCATTCTTCATTGATCATTAATCCTTGTTCATTCTTCATCGTTCATTCGTCATTGACCATTAACCCTTGGTCATTCTTCATCGTTCATTCTTCATTGATCATTGATCCTTGTTCATTCTTCATCGTTCATTCGTCATTTATCATTGATCCTTGTTCATTCTTCATCGTTCATTCGTTATTCACCATTAATCCTTGTTCATTCTTCATCGTTCATTCTTCATTGAAATTTGATCCTTGTTCATTCTTCATCGTTCATTCTTCATTGATCATTGATCCTTGTTCATTCTTCATCGTTCATTCGTGATTGACGATTGATCCTTGTTCATTCCTCATCGTTCATTCTTCATTGATCATCGATCCTTGTTCATTCTTCATCGTTCATTCTTCATTGATCATTGATCCTTGTTCATTCTTCATCGTTCATTCTTCATTGATCATTGATCCTTGTTCATTCTTCATCGTTCATTCGTCATTGAGCATTAATCCTTGTTCATTCTTCATCGTTCATTCTTCATTGATCATTGATCCTTGTTCATTCTTCATCGTTCATTCTTCATTGATCATTGATCCTTGTTCATTATTCATCGTTCATTCTTCATTGATCATTGATCCTTGTTCATTCTTCATCGTTCATTCGTCATTGAGCATTAATCCTTGTTCATTCTTCATCGTTCATTCTTCATTGATCATTGATCCTTGTTCATTCTTCATCGTTCATTCTTCATTGATCATTAATCCTTGTTCATTCTTCATCGTTCATTCTTCATCGTTCATTTGTCATTGACCATTAACCCTTGGTCATTCTTCATCGTTCATTCTTTATTGATCATTGATCCTTGTTCATTCTTCATCGTTCATTCGTCATTGATCATTGATCCTTGTTCATTCTTCATCGTTCATTCTTCATTGATCATTGATCCTTGTTCATTCTTCATCGTTCATTCTTCATTGATCATTGATCCTTGTTCATTCTTCATCGTTCATTCTTCATTGATCCTTGATCCTTGTTCATTCTTCATCGTTCATTGTTCATTGATCATTGATCCTTGTTCATTCTTCATCGTTCATTCGTCATTGAGCATTAATCCTTGTTCATTCTTCATCGTTCATTCTTCATTGATCATTGATCCTTGTTCATTCTTCATCGTTCATTCTTCATTGATCATTAATCCTTGTTCATTCTTCATCGTTCATTCTTCATTGTTCATTGATCCTTGTTCATTCTTCATCGTTCATTCGTCATTGATCATTGATCCTTGTTCATTCTTCATCGTTCATTCTTCATTGATCATTGATCCTTGTTCATTCTAAATCGTTCATTCTTCATTTATCATTGATCCTTGTTCATTCTTCATCGTTCATTCGTCATTCGTCATTGACCATTAATCCTTGTTAATTTTTCATCGTTCATTCTTCATTGATCATTGATCCTTTTTCATTCTTCATCGTTCATTCGTCATTGATCATTGATCCTTGTTCATTCTTCATTGTTCATTCTTCATTGATCATTGATCCTTGTTCGTTCTTCATCGTTCATTCTTCATTGATCATTGATCCTCGTTCATTCTACATCGTTCATTCGTCATTGACCATTAATCCTTGTTCATTCTTCATCGTTTATTCTTCATTGATCATTAATCCTAGTTCATTCTTCATCGTTCATTCTTGATTCTTCATTGATCCTTGTTCATTCTTCATCGTTCTTTCGTCATTGATCATTGATCCTTGTTCATTCTTCATCGTTCATTCTTCATTGATCATTGATCCTTGTTCATTCTTCATCGTTCATTCTTCATTGATCATTGATCCTTGTTCATTATTCATCGTTCATTCTTCATTGATCATTGATCCTTGTTCATTCTTTATCGTTCATTCGTCATTGAGCATTAATCCTTGTTCATTCTTCATCGTTCATTCTTCATTGATCATTGATCCTTGTTCATTCTTCATCGTTCATTCTTCATTGATCATTAATCCTTGTTCATTCTTCATCGTTCATTCGTCATTGACCATTAACCCTTGGTCATTCTTCATCGTTCATTCTTCATTGATCATTGATCCTTGTTCATTCTTCATCGTTCATTCGTCATTGATCATTGATCCTTGTTCATTCTTCATCGTTCATTCTTCATTGATCATTGATCCTTGTTCATTCTTCATCGTTCATTCTTCATTGATCATTGATCCTTGTTCATTCTTCATCGTTCATTCGTTATTCACCATTAATCCTTGTTCATTCTTCATCGTTTATTCTTCATTGATCATTAATCCTAGTTCATTCTTCATCGTTCATTCTTGATTCTTCATTGATCCTTGTTCATTCTTCATCGTTCTTTCGTTATTGATCATTGATCCTTGTTCATTCTTCATCGTTCATTCTTCATTGATCATTGATCCTTGTTCATTCTTCATCGTTCATTCTTCATTGATCATTGATCCTTGTTCATTATTCATCGTTCATTCTTCATTGATCATTGATCCTTGTTCATTCTTTATCGTTCATTCGTCATTGAGCATTAATCCTTGTTCATTCTTCATCGTTCATTCTTCATTGATCATTGATCCTTGTTCATTCTTCATCGTTCATTCGTCATTGACCATTAATGCTTGGTCATTCTTCATCGTTCATTCTTCATTGATCATTGATCCTTGTTCATTCTTCATCGTTCATTCGTCATTGACGATTGATCGTTGTTCATTCTTCATCGTTCATTCTTCAATGATCATTGATCCTTGTTCATTCTTCATCGTTCATTCTTCATTAATCATTGATCCTTGTTCATTCTTCATCGTTCATTCTTCATTGATCATTGATCCTTGTTCATTCTTCATCGTTCATTCGTCAATGAGCATTAATCCTTGTTCATTCTTCATCGTTCATTCTTCATTGATCATTGATCCTTGTTCATTCTTCATCGTTCATTCTTCATTGATCATTGATCCTTGTTCATTCTTCATCGTTCATTCTTCATTGATCATTGATCCTTGTTCATTCTTCATCGTTCATTCGTTATTCACCATTAATCCTTGTTCATTCTTCATCGTTCATTCTTCATTGAAATTTGATCCTTGTTCATTCTTCATCGTTCATTCTTCATTGATCATTGATCCTTGTTCATTCTTCATCGTTCATTCGTGATTGACGATTGATCCTTGTTCATTCCTCATCGTTCATTCTTCATTGATCATTGATCCTTGTTCATTCTTCATCGTTCATTCTTCATTGATCATTGATCCTTGTTCATTCTTCATCGTTCATTCTTCATTGATCATTGATCCTTGTTCATTCTTCATCGTTCATTCGTCATTGAGCATTAATCCTTGTTCATTCTTCATCGTTCATTCTTCATTGATCATTGATCCTTGTTCATTCTTCATCGTTCATTCTTCATTGATCATTGATCCTTGTTCATTATTCATCGTTCATTCTTCATTGATCATTGATCCTTGTTCATTCTTCATCGTTCATTCGTCATTGAGCATTAATCCTTGTTCATTCTTCATCGTTCATTCTTCATTGATCATTGATCCTTGTTCATTCTTCATCGTTCATTCTTCATTGATCATTAATCCTTGTTCATTCTTCATCGTTCATTCTTCATCGTTCATTCTTCATTGATCATTGATCCTTGTTCATTCTTCATCGTTCATTCTTCATTGATCCTTGATCCTTGTTCATTCTTCATCGTTCATTGTTCATTGATCATTGATCCTTGTTCATTCTTCATCGTTCATTCTTCATTGATCATTGATCCTTGTTCATTCTTCATCGTTCATTCTTCATTGATCATTGATCCTTGTTCATTCTTCATCGTTCATTCTTCATTGATCCTTGATCCTTGTTCATTCTTCATCGTTCATTGTTCATTGATCATTGATCCTTGTTCATTCTTCATCGTTCATTCGTCATTGAGCATTAATCCTTGTTCATTCTTCATCGTTCATTCTTCATTGATCATTGATCCTTGTTCATTCTTCATCGTTCATTCTTCATTGATCATTAATCCTTGTTCATTCTTCATCGTTCATTCTTCATTGTTCATTGATCCTTGTTCATTCTTTATCGTTCATTCGTCATTGATCATTGATCCTTGTTCATTCTTCATCGTTCATTCTTCATTGATCATTGATCCTTGTTCATTCTAAATCGTTCATTCTTCATTTATCATTGATCCTTGTTCATTCTTCATCGTTCATTCGTCATTGACCATTAATCCTTGTTCATTTTTCATCGTTCATTCTTCATTGATCATTGATCCTTTTTCATTCTTCATCGTTCATTCGTCATTGATCATTGATCCTTGTTCATTCTTCATTGTTCATTCTTCATTGATCATTGATCCTTGTTCGTTCTTCATCGTTCATTCTTCATTGATCATTGATCCTCGTTCATTCTACATCGTTCATTCGTCATTGACCATTAATCCTTGTTCATTCTTCATCGTTTATTCTTCATTGATCATTAATCCTAGTTCATTCTTCATCGTTCATTCTTGATTCTTCATTGATCCTTGTTCATTCTTCATCGTTCTTTCGTCATTGATCATTGATCCTTGTTCATTCTTCATCGTTCATTCTTCATTGATCATTGATCCTTGTTCATTCTTCATCGTTCATTCTTCATTGATCATTGATCCTTGTTCATTATTCATCGTTCATTCTTCATTGATCATTGATCCTTGTTCATTCTTTATCGTTCATTCGTCATTGAGCATTAATCCTTGTTCATTCTTCATCGTTCATTCTTCATTGATCATTGATCCTTGTTCATTCTTCATCGTTCATTCTTCATTGATCATTAATCCTTGTTCATTCTTCATCGTTCATTCGTCATTGACCATTAACCCTTGGTCATTCTTCATCGTTCATTCTTCATTGATCATTGATCCTTGTTCATTCTTCATCGTTCATTCGTCATTGATCATTGATCCTTGTTCATTCTTCATCGTTCATTCGTTATTCACCATTAATCCTTGTTCATTCTTCATCGTTCATTCTTCATTGAAATTTGATCCTTGTTCATTCTTCATCGTTCATTCTTCATTGATCATTGATCCTTGTTCATTCTTCATCGTTCATTCGTGATTGACGATTGATCCTTGTTCATTCCTCATCGTTCATTCTTCATTGATCATTGATCCTTGTTCATTCTTCATCGTTCATTCTTCATTGATCATTGATCCTTGTTCATTCTTCATCGTTCATTCTTCATTGATCATTGATCCTTGTTCATTCTTCATCGTTCATTCGTCATTGAGCATTAATCCTTGTTCATTCTTCATCGTTCATTCTTCATTGATCATTGATCCTTGTTCATTCTTCATCGTTCATTCTTCATTGATCATTGATCCTTGTTCATTATTCATCGTTCATTCTTCATTGATCATTGATCCTTGTTCATTCTTCATCGTTCATTCGTCATTGAGCATTAATCCTTGTTCATTCTTCATCGTTCATTCTTCATTGATCATTGATCCTTGTTCATTCTTCATCGTTCATTCTTCATTGATCATTAATCCTTGTTCATTCTTCATCGTTCATTCTTCATCGTTCATTTGTCATTGACCATTAACCCTTGGTCATTCTTCATCGTTCATTCTTTATTGATCATTGATCCTTGTTCATTCTTCATCGTTCATTCGTCATTGATCATTGATCCTTGTTCATTCTTCATCGTTCATTCTTCATTGATCATTGATCCTTGTTCATTCTTCATCGTTCATTCTTCATTGATCATTGATCCTTGTTCATTCTTCATCGTTCATTCTTCATTGATCCTTGATCCTTGTTCATTCTTCATCGTTCATTGTTCATTGATCATTGATCCTTGTTCATTCTTCATCGTTCATTCGTCATTGAGCATTAATCCTTGTTCATTCTTCATCGTTCATTCTTCATTGATCATTGATCCTTGTTCATTCTTCATCGTTCATTCTTCATTGATCATTAATCCTTGTTCATTCTTCATCGTTCATTCTTCATTGTTCATTGATCCTTGTTCATTCTTTATCGTTCATTCGTCATTGATCATTGATCCTTGTTCATTCTTCATCGTTCATTCTTCATTGATCATTGATCCTTGTTCATTCTAAATCGTTCATTCTTCATTTATCATTGATCCTTGTTCATTCTTCATCGTTCATTCGTCATTGACCATTAATCCTTGTTCATTTTTCATCGTTCATTCTTCATTGATCATTGATCCTTTTTCATTCTTCATCGTTCATTCGTCATTGATCATTGATCCTTGTTCATTCTTCATTGTTCATTCTTCATTGATCATTGATCCTTGTTCGTTCTTCATCGTTCATTCTTCATTGATCATTGATCCTCGTTCATTCTACATCGTTCATTCGTCATTGACCATTAATCCTTGTTCATTCTTCATCGTTTATTCTTCATTGATCATTAATCCTAGTTCATTCTTCATCGTTCATTCTTGATTCTTCATTGATCCTTGTTCATTCTTCATCGTTCTTTCGTCATTGATCATTGATCCTTGTTCATTCTTCATCGTTCATTCTTCATTGATCATTGATCCTTGTTCATTCTTCATCGTTCATTCTTCATTGATCATTGATCCTTGTTCATTATTCATCGTTCATTCTTCATTGATCATTGATCCTTGTTCATTCTTTATCGTTCATTCGTCATTGAGCATTAATCCTTGTTCATTCTTCATCGTTCATTCTTCATTGATCATTGATCCTTGTTCATTCTTCATCGTTCATTCTTCATTGATCATTAATCCTTGTTCATTCTTCATCGTTCATTCGTCATTGACCATTAACCCTTGGTCATTCTTCATCGTTCATTCTTCATTGATCATTGATCCTTGTTCATTCTTCATCGTTCATTCGTCATTGATCATTGATCCTTGTTCATTCTTCATCGTTCATTCGTTATTCACCATTAATCCTTGTTCATTCTTCATCGTTCATTCTTCATTGAAATTTGATCCTTGTTCATTCTTCATCGTTCATTCTTCATTGATCATTGATCCTTGTTCATTCTTCATCGTTCATTCGTGATTGACGATTGATCCTTGTTCATTCCTCATCGTTCATTCTTCATTGATCATTGATCCTTGTTCATTCTTCATCGTTCATTCTTCATTGATCATTGATCCTTGTTCATTCTTCATCGTTCATTCTTCATTGATCATTGATCCTTGTTCATTCTTCATCGTTCATTCGTCATTGAGCATTAATCCTTGTTCATTCTTCATCGTTCATTCTTCATTGATCATTGATCCTTGTTCATTCTTCATCGTTCATTCTTCATTGATCATTGATCCTTGTTCATTATTCATCGTTCATTCTTCATTGATCATTGATCCTTGTTCATTCTTCATCGTTCATTCGTCATTGAGCATTAATCCTTGTTCATTCTTCATCGTTCATTCTTCATTGATCATTGATCCTTGTTCATTCTTCATCGTTCATTCTTCATTGATCATTAATCCTTGTTCATTCTTCATCGTTCATTCTTCATCGTTCATTTGTCATTGACCATTAACCCTTGGTCATTCTTCATCGTTCATTCTTTATTGATCATTGATCCTTGTTCATTCTTCATCGTTCATTCGTCATTGATCATTGATCCTTGTTCATTCTTCATCGTTCATTCTTCATTGATCATTGATCCTTGTTCATTCTTCATCGTTCATTCTTCATTGATCATTGATCCTTGTTCATTCTTCATCGTTCATTCTTCATTGATCCTTGATCCTTGTTCATTCTTCATCGTTCATTGTTCATTGATCATTGATCCTTGTTCATTCTTCATCGTTCATTCGTCATTGAGCATTAATCCTTGTTCATTCTTCATCGTTCATTCTTCATTGATCATTGATCCTTGTTCATTCTTCATCGTTCATTCTTCATTGATCATTAATCCTTGTTCATTCTTCATCGTTCATTCTTCATTGTTCATTGATCCTTGTTCATTCTTCATCGTTCATTCGTCATTGATCATTGATCCTTGTTCATTCTTCATCGTTCATTCTTCATTGATCATTGATCCTTGTTCATTCTAAATCGTTCATTCTTCATTTATCATTGATCCTTGTTCATTCTTCATCGTTCATTCGTCATTCGTCATTGACCATTAATCCTTGTTAATTTTTCATCGTTCATTCTTCATTGATCATTGATCCTTTTTCATTCTTCATCGTTCATTCGTCATTGATCATTGATCCTTGTTCATTCTTCATTGTTCATTCTTCATTGATCATTGATCCTTGTTCGTTCTTCATCGTTCATTCTTCATTGATCATTGATCCTCGTTCATTCTACATCGTTCATTCGTCATTGACCATTAATCCTTGTTCATTCTTCATCGTTTATTCTTCATTGATCATTAATCCTAGTTCATTCTTCATCGTTCATTCTTGATTCTTCATTGATCCTTGTTCATTCTTCATCGTTCTTTCGTCATTGATCATTGATCCTTGTTCATTCTTCATCGTTCATTCTTCATTGATCATTGATCCTTGTTCATTCTTCATCGTTCATTCTTCATTGATCATTGATCATTGATCCTTGTTCATTATTCATCGTTCATTCTTCATTGATCATTGATCCTTGTTCATTCTTTATCGTTCATTCGTCATTGAGCATTAATCCTTGTTCATTCTTCATCGTTCATTCTTCATTGATCATTGATCCTTGTTCATTCTTCATCGTTCATTCTTCATTGATCATTAATCCTTGTTCATTCTTCATCGTTCATTCGTCATTGACCATTAACCCTTGGTCATTCTTCATCGTTCATTCTTCATTGATCATTGATCCTTGTTCATTCTTCATCGTTCATTCGTCATTGATCATTGATCCTTGTTCATTCTTCATCGTTCATTCTTCATTGATCATTGATCCTTGTTCATTCTTCATCGTTCATTCTTCATTGATCATTGATCCTTGTTCATTCTTCATCGTTCATTCGTTATTCACCATTAATCCTTGTTCATTCTTCATCGTTTATTCTTCATTGATCATTAATCCTAGTTCATTCTTCATCGTTCATTCTTGATTCTTCATTGATCCTTGTTCATTCTTCATCGTTCTTTCGTCATTGATCATTGAGCCTTGTTCATTCTTCATCGTTCATTCTTCATTGATCATTGATCCTTGTTCATTCTTCATCGTTCATTCTTCATTGATCATTGATCCTTGTTCATTATTCATCGTTCATTCTTCATTGATCATTGATCCTTGTTCATTCTTTATCGTTCATTCGTCATTGAGCATTAATCCTTGTTCATTCTTCATCGTTCATTCTTCATTGATCATTGATCCTTGTTCATTCTTCATCGTTCATTCATCATTGACCATTAATCCTTGGTCATTCTTCATCGTTCATTCTTCATTGATCATTGATCCTTGTTCATTCTTCATCGTTCATTCGTCATTGACGATTGATCGTTGTTCATTCTTCATCGTTCATTCTTCAATGATCATTGATCCTTGTTCATTCTTCATCGTTCATTCTTCATTAATCATTGATCCTTGTTCATTCTTCATCGTTCATTCTTCATTGATCATTGATCCTTGTTCATTCTTCATCGTTCATTCGTCAATGAGCATTAATCCTTGTTCATTCTTCATCGTTCATTCTTCATTGATCATTGATCCTTGTTCATTCTTCATCGTTCATTCTTCATGGATCATTAATCCTTGTTCATTCTTCATCGTTCATTCTTCATTGATCATTGATCCTTGTTCATTCTTCATCGTTCATTCGTCATTGATCATTGATCCTTGTTCATTCTTCATCGTTCATTCTTCATTGATCATTGATCCTTGTTCATTCTAAATCGTTCATTCTTCATTGATCATTGATCCTTGTTCATTCTTCATCGTTCATTCGTCATTGACCATTAATCCTTGGTCATTCTTCATCGTTCATTCTTCATTGATCATTCATCCTTGTTCATTCTTCATCGTTCATTCGTCATTGATCATTGATCCTTGTTCATTCTTCATCGTTCATTCTTCATTGATCATTGATCCTTGTTCATTCTTCATCGTTCATTCTTCATTGATCATTGATCCTTGTTCATTCTTCATTGTTCATTCGTTATTCACCATTAATCCTTGTTCATTCTTCATCGTTCATTCTTCATTGATCATTGATCCTTGTTCATTCTTCATTGATCATTGATCCTTGTTCATTATTCATCGTTCATTCTTCATTGATCATTGATCCTTGTTCATTCTTCATCGTTCATTCGTCATTGAGCATTAATCCTTGTTCATTCTTCATCGTTCATTCTTCATTGATCATTGATCCTTGTTCATTCTTCATCGTTCGTTCTTCATTGATCATTCATCCTCGTTCATTCTTCATCGTTCATTCTTCATCGTTCATTCGTCATTGACCATTAATCCTTGGTCATTCTTCATCGTTCATTCTTCATTGATCATTGATCCTTGTTCATTCTTCATCGTTCATTCTTCATTGATCATTGATCCTTGTTCATTCTTCATCGTTCATTCGTTATTCACCATTATTCCTTGTTCATTCTTCATCGTTCATTCTTCATTGATCATTGATCCTTGTTCATTCTTCATCGTTCATTCTTCATTGATCATTGATCCTTGTTCATTCTTCATCGTTCATTCTTCATCGTTTATTCTTCATTGATCATTAATCCTAGTTCATTCTTCATCGTTCATTCTTCATTCTTCATTGATCCTTGTTCATTCTTCATCGTTCTTTCGTCATTGATAATTGATCCTTGTTCATTTTTCATCGTTCATTCTTCATTGATCATTGATCCTTTTTCATTCTTCATCGTTCATTCGTCATTGATCATTGATCCTTGTTCATTCTTCATTGTTCATTCTTCATTGATCATTGATCCTTGTTCGTTCTTCATCGTTCATTCTTCATTGATCATTGATCCTCGTTCATTCTACATCGTTCATTCGTCATTGACCATTAATCCTTGTTCATTCTTCATCGTTTATTCTTCATTGATCATTAATCCTAGTTCATTCTTCATCGTTCATTCTTCATTCTTCATTGATCCTTGTTCATTCTTCATCGTTCTTTCGTCATTGATCATTGATCCTTGTTCATTCTTCATCGTTCATTCTTCATTGAGCATTGATCCTTGTTCATTCTTCATCGTTCATTCTTCATTGATCATTGATCCTTGTTCATTCTTCGTCGTTCATTCGTCATTGACCATTGATCCTTGTTCATTCTTCATCGTTCATTCTTCATTGATCATTGATCCTTGTTCATTCTTCATCGTTCATTCTTCATTGATCATTGATCCTTGTTCATTCTTCATCGTTCATTCTTCATTGATCCTTGATCCTTGTTCATTCTTCATCGTTCATTGTTCATTGATCATTGATCCCTGTTCATTCTTCATCGTTCATTCGTCATTGAGCATTAATCCTTGTTCATTCTTCATCGTTCATTCTTCATTGATCATTGATCCTTGTTCATTCTTCATCGTTCATTCTTCATTGATCATTAATCCTTGTTCATTCTTCATCGTTCATTCTTCATTGTTCATTGATCCTTGTTCATTCTTCATCGTTCATTCGTCATTCATCATTGATCCTTGTTCATTCTTCATCGTTCATTCTTCATTGATCATTGATCCTTGTTCATTCTAAATCGTTCATTCTTCATTTATCATTGATCCTTGTTCATTCTTCATCGTTCATTCGTCATTGACCATTAATCCTTGTTCATTTTTCATCGTTCATTCTTCATTGATCATTGATCCTTTTTCATTCTTCATCGTTCATTCGTCATTGATCATTGATCCTTGTTCATTCTTCATTGTTCATTCTTCATTGATCATTGATCCTTGTTCGTTCTTCATCGTTCATTCTTCATTGATCATTGATCCTCGTTCATTCTACATCGTTCATTCGTCATTGACCATTAATCCTTGTTCATTCTTCATCGTTTATTCTTCATTGATCATTAATCCTAGTTCATTCTTCATCGTTCATTCTTGATTCTTCATTGATCCTTGTTCATTCTTCATCGTTCTTTCGTCATTGATCATTGATCCTTGTTCATTCTTCATCGTTCATTCTTCATTGATCATTGATCCTTGTTCATTCTTCATCGTTCATTCTTCATTGATCATTGATCCTTGTTCATTATTCATCGTTCATTCTTCATTGATCATTGATCCTTGTTCATTCTTTATCGTTCATTCGTCATTGAGCATTAATCCTTGTTCATTCTTCATCGTTCATTCTTCATTGATCATTGATCCTTGTTCATTCTTCATCGTTCATTCTTCATTGATCATTAATCCTTGTTCATTCTTCATCGTTCATTCGTCATTGACCATTAACCCTTGGTCATTCTTCATCGTTCATTCTTCATTGATCATTGATCCTTGTTCATTCTTCATCGTTCATTCGTCATTGATCATTGATCCTTGTTCATTCTTCATCGTTCATTCTTCATTGATCATTGATCCTTGTTCATTCTTCATCGTTCATTCTTCATTGATCATTGATCCTTGTTCATTCTTCATCGTTCATTCGTTATTCACCATTAATCCTTGTTCATTCTTCATCGTTTATTCTTCATTGATCATTAATCCTAGTTCATTCTTCATCGTTCATTCTTGATTCTTCATTGATCCTTGTTCATTCTTCATCGTTCTTTCGTCATTGATCATTGATCCTTGTTCATTCTTCATCGTTCATTCTTCATTGATCATTGATCCTTGTTCATTCTTCATCGTTCATTCTTCATTGATCATTGATCCTTGTTCATTATTCATCGTTCATTCTTCATTGATCATTGATCCTTGTTCATTCTTTATCGTTCATTCGTCATTGAGCATTAATCCTTGTTCATTCTTCATCGTTCATTCTTCATTGATCATTGATCCTTGTTCATTCTTCATCGTTCATTCGTCATTGACCATTAATCCTTGGTCATTCTTCATCGTTCATTCTTCATTGATCATTGATCCTTGTTCATTCTTCATCGTTCATTCGTCATTGACGATTGATCGTTGTTCATTCTTCATCGTTCATTCTTCATTGTTCATTCTTCATCGTTCATTCTTCATTAATCATTGATCCTTGTTCATTCTTCATCGTTCATTCTTCATTGATCATTGATCCTTGTTCATTCTTCATCGTTCATTCTTCATTGATCATTAATCCTTGTTCATTCTTCATCGTTCATTCGTCATTGACCATTAACCCTTGGTCATTCTTCATCGTTCATTCTTCATTGATCATTGATCCTTGTTCATTCTTCATCGTTCATTCGTCATTGATCATTGATCCTTGTTCATTCTTCATCGTTCATTCTTCATTGATCATTGATCCTTGTTCATTCTTCATCGTTCATTCTTCATTGATCATTGATCCTTGTTCATTCTTCATCGTTCATTCGTTATTCACCATTAATCCTTGTTCATTCTTCATCGTTTATTCTTCATTGATCATTAATCCTAGTTCATTCTTCATCGTTCATTCTTGATTCTTCATTGATCCTTGTTCATTCTTCATCGTTCTTTCGTCATTGATCATTGATCCTTGTTCATTCTTCATCGTTCATTCTTCATTGATCATTGATCCTTGTTCATTCTTCATCGTTCATTCTTCATTGATCATTGATCCTTGTTCATTATTCATCGTTCATTCTTCATTGATCATTGATCCTTGTTCATTCTTTATCGTTCATTCGTCATTGAGCATTAATCCTTGTTCATTCTTCATCGTTCATTCTTCATTGATCATTGATCCTTGTTCATTCTTCATCGTTCATTCGTCATTGACCATTAATCCTTGGTCATTCTTCATCGTTCATTCTTCATTGATCATTGATCCTTGTTCATTCTTCATCGTTCATTCGTCATTGACGATTGATTGTTGTTCATTCTTCATCGTTCATTCTTCATTGTTCATTCTTCATCGTTCATTCTTCATTAATCATTGATCCTTGTTCATTCTTCATCGTTCATTCTTCATTGATCATTGATCCTTGTTCATTCTTCATCGTTCATTCGTCAATGAGCATTAATCCTTGTTCATTCTTCATCGTTCATTCTTCATTGATCATTGATCCTTGTTCATTCTTCATCGTTCATTCTTCATGGATCATTAATCCTTGTTCATTCTTCATCGTTCATTCTTCATTGATCATTGATCCTTGTTCATTCTTCATCGTTCATTCGTCATTGATCATTGATCCTTGTTCATTCTTCATCGTTCATTCTTCATTGATCATTGATCCTTGTTCATTCTAAATCGTTCATTCTTCATTGATCATTGATCCTTGTTCATTCTTCATCGTTCATTCGTCATTGACCATTAATCCTTGGTCATTCTTCATCGTTCATTCTTCATTGATCATTCATCCTTGTTCATTCTTCATCGTTCATTCGTCATTGATCATTGATCCTTGTTCATTCTTCATCGTTCATTCTTCATTGATCATTGATCCTTGTTCATTCTTCATCGTTCATTCTTCATTGATCATTGATCCTTGTTCATTCTTCATTGTTCATTCGTTATTCACCATTAATCCTTGTTCATTCTTCATCGTTCATTCTTCATTGATCATTGATCCTTGTTCATTCTTCATTGATCATTGATCCTTGTTCATTATTCATCGTTCATTCTTCATTGATCATTGATCCTTGTTCATTCTTCATCGTTCATTCGTCATTGAGCATTAATCCTTGTTCATTCTTCATCGTTCATTCTTCATTGATCATTGATCCTTGTTCATTCTTCATCGTTCGTTCTTCATTGATCATTCATCCTCGTTCATTCTTCATCGTTCATTCTTCATCGTTCATTCGTCATTGACCATTAATCCTTGGTCATTCTTCATCGTTCATTCTTCATTGATCATTGATCCTTGTTCATTCTTCATCGTTCATTCTTCATTGATCATTGATCCTTGTTCATTCTTCATCGTTCATTCGTTATTCACCATTATTCCTTGTTCATTCTTCATCGTTCATTCTTCATTGATCATTGATCCTTGTTCATTCTTCATCGTTCATTCTTCATTGATCATTGATCCTTGTTCATTCTTCATCGTTCATTCTTCATCGTTTATTCTTCATTGATCATTAATCCTAGTTCATTCTTCATCGTTCATTCTTCATTCTTCATTGATCCTTGTTCATTCTTCATCGTTCTTTCGTCATTGATAATTGATCCTTGTTCATTTTTCATCGTTCATTCTTCATTGATCATTGATCCTTTTTCATTCTTCATCGTTCATTCGTCATTGATCATTGATCCTTGTTCATTCTTCATTGTTCATTCTTCATTGATCATTGATCCTTGTTCGTTCTTCATCGTTCATTCTTCATTGATCATTGATCCTCGTTCATTCTACATCGTTCATTCGTCATTGACCATTAATCCTTGTTCATTCTTCATCGTTTATTCTTCATTGAACATTAATCCTAGTTCATTCTTCATTCTTCATTGATCCTTGTTCATTCTTCATCGTTCTTTCGTCATTGATCATTGATCCTTGTTCATTCTTCATCGTTCATTCTTCATTGAGCATTGATCCTTGTTCATTCTTCATCGTTCATTCTTCATTGATCATTGATCCTTGTTCATTCTTCGTCGTTCATTCGTCATTGACCATTGATCCTTGTTCATTCTTCATCGTTCATTCTTCATTGATCATTGATTCTTGTTCATTCTTCATCGTTCATTCTATATTGATCATTGTTCCTTGTTCATTCTTCATCGTCCATTCGTCATTGATCATTGATCCTTGTTCATTCTTCATCGTTCATTCTTCATTGATCATTGATCCTTGTTCATTCTTCATCGTTCATTCTTCATTGATCATTGACCTTGTTCATTCTTCAACGTTCATTCTTCATTGATCATTGATCCTTGTTCATTCTTCATCGTTCCTTCGTCATTGATCATTCATCCTTGTTCATTCTTCATCGTTCATTCTTCATTGATCATTGATCCTTGTTCATTCTTCATCGTTCATTCTTCATTGATCATTGATCCTTGTTCATTCTTCATCGTTCATTCTTTATTGATCATTGATCTTTGTTCATTCTTCATCGTTCATTCTTCATTGATCATTGATTCTTGTTCATTCTTCATCGTTCCTTCGTCATTGATCATTCATCCTTGTTCATTCTTCATCGTTCATTCTTCATTGATCATTGATCCTTGTTCATTCTTCATCGTTCATTCTTCATTGATCATTGATCCTTGTTCATTCTTCATCGTTCATTCTTCATTGATCATTGATCTTTGTTCATTCTTCATCTTTCATTCTTCATTGATCATTGATCCTTGTTCATTCTTCATCGTTCATTCGTCATTGACCATTGATCCTTGTTCATTCTTCATCGTTCATTCTTCATTGATCATTGATCCTTGTTCATTCTTCATCGTTCATTCTTCATTGATCATTGATCCTTGTTCATTCTTCATCGTTCATTCGTTATTCACCATTAATCCTTGTTCATTCTTCATCGTTCATTCTTCATTGATCATTGATCCTTGTTCATTCTTCATCGTTCATTCTTCATTGATCATTGATCCTTGTTCATTCTTCATCGTTCATTCGTGATTGACGATTGATCCTTGTTCATTCCTCATCGTTCATTCTTCATTGATCATTGATCCTTGTTCATTCTTCATCGTTCATTCTTCATTGATCATTGATCCTTGTTCATTCTTCATCGTTCATTCTTCATTGATCATTGATCCTTGTTCATTCTTCATCGTTCATTCGTCATTGAGCATTAATGCTTCTTCATTCTTCATCGTTCATTCTTCATTGATCATTGATCCTTGTTCATTCTTCATCGTTCATTCTTCATTGATCATTGATCCTTGTTCATTATTCATCGTTCATTCTTCATTGATCATTGATCCTTGTTCATTCATCATCGTTCATTCGTCATTGAGCATTAATCCTTGTTCATTCTTCATCGTTCATTCTTCATTGATCATTGATCCTTGTTCATTCTTCATCGTTCATTCTTCATTGATCATTAATCCTTGTTCATTCTTCATCGTTCATTCTTCATCGTTCATTCGTCATTGACCATTAATCCTTGGTCATTCTTCATCTTTCATTCTTCATTGATCATTGATCCTTGTTCATTCTTCATCGTTCACTCGTCATTGATCATTGATCCTTGTTTATTCTTCATCGTTCATTCTTCATTGATCATTGATCCTTGTTCATTCTTCATCGTTCATTCTTCATTGATCATTGATCCTTGTTCATTCTTCATCGTTCATTCGTTATTCACCATTAATCCTTGTTCATTCTTCATCGTTCATTCTTCATTGATCATTGATCCTTGTTCATTCTTCATCGTTCATTCTTCATTGATCATTGATCCTTGTTCATTCTTCATCGTTCATTCTTCATTGATCCTTGATCCTTGTTCATTCTTCATCGTTCATTGTTCATTGATCATTGATCCTTGTTCATTCTTCATCGTTCATTCGTCATTGAGCATTAATCCTTGTTCATTCTTCATCGTTCATTCTTCATTGATCATTGATCCTTGTTCATTCTTCATCGTTCATTCTTCATTGATCATTAGTCCTTGTTCATTCTTCATCGTTCATTCTTCATTGTTCATTGATCCTTGTTCATTCTTCATCGTTCATTCGTCATTGATCATTGATCCTTGTTCATTCTTCATCGTTCATTCTTCATTGATCATTGATCCTTGTTCATTCTAAATCGTTCATTCTTCATTTATCATTGATCCTTGTTCATTCTTCATCGTTCATTCGTCATTGACCATTAATCCTTGTTAATTTTTCATCGTTCATTCTTCATTGATCATTGATCCTTTTTCATTCTTCATCGTTCATTCGTCATTGATCATTGATCCTTGTTCATTCTTCATTGTTCATTCTTCATTGATCATTGATCCTTGTTCGTTCTTCATCGTTCATTCTTCATTGATCATTGATCCTCGTTCATTCTACATCGTTCATTCGTCATTGACAATTAATCCTTGTTCATTCTTCATCGTTTATTCTTCATTGATCATTAATCCTAGTTCATTCTTCATCGTTCATTCTTGATTCTTCATTGATCCTTGTTCATTCTTCATCGTTCTTTCGTCATTGATCATTGATCCTTGTTCATTCTTCATCGTTCATTCTTCATTGATCATTGATCCTTGTTCATTCTTCATCGTTCATTCTTCATTGATCATTGATCCTTGTTCATTATTCATCGTTCATTCTTCATTGATCATTGATCCTTGTTCATTCTTTATCGTTCATTCGTCATTGAGCATTAATCCTTGTTCATTCTTCATCGTTCATTCTTCATTGATCATTGATCCTTGTTCATTCTTCATCGTTCATTCTTCATTGATCATTAATCCTTGTTCATTCTTCATCGTTCATTCGTCATTGACCATTAACCCTTGGTCATTCTTCATCGTTCATTCTTCATTGATCATTGATCCTTGTTCATTCTTCATCGTTCATTCGTCATTGATCATTGATCCTTGTTCATTCTTCATCGTTCATTCTTCATTGATCATTGATCCTTGTTCATTCTTCATCGTTCATTCTTCATTGATCATTGATCCTTGTTCATTCTTCATCGTTCATTCGTTATTCACCATTAATCCTTGTTCATTCTTCATCGTTTATTCTTCATTGATCATTAATCCTAGTTCATTCTTCATCGTTCATTCTTGATTCTTCATTGATCCTTGTTCATTCTTCATCGTTCTTTCGTCATTGATCATTGATCCTTGTTCATTCTTCATCGTTCATTCTTCATTGATCATTGATCCTTGTTCATTCTTCATCGTTCATTCTTCATTGATCATTGATCCTTGTTCATTATTCATCGTTCATTCTTCATTGATCATTGATCCTTGTTCATTCTTTATCGTTCATTCGTCATTGAGCATTAATCCTTGTTCATTCTTCATCGTTCATTCTTCATTGATCATTGATCCTTGTTCATTCTTCATCGTTCATTCGTCATTGACCATTAATCCTTGGTCATTCTTCATCGTTCATTCTTCATTGATCATTGATCCTTGTTCATTCTTCATCGTTCATTCGTCATTGACGATTGATCGTTGTTCATTCTTCATCGTTCATTCTTCATTGATCATTGATCCTTGTTCATTCTTCATCGTTCATTCTTCATTAATCATTGATCCTTGTTCATTCTTCATCGTTCATTCTTCATTGATCATTGATCCTTGTTCATTCTTCATCGTTCATTCGTCAATGAGCATTAATCCTTGTTCATTCTTCATCGTTCATTCTTCATTGATCATTGATCCTTGTTCATTCTTCATCGTTCATTCTTCATGGATCATTAATCCTTGTTCATTCTTCATCGTTCATTCTTCATTGATCATTGATCCTTGTTCATTCTTCATCGTTCATTCGTCATTGATCATTGATCCTTGTTCATTCTTCATCGTTCATTCTTCATTGATCATTGATCCTTGTTCATTCTAAATCGTTCATTCTTCATTGATCATTGATCCTTGTTCATTCTTCATCGTTCATTCGTCATTGACCATTAATCCTTGGTCATTCTTCATCGTTCATTCTTCATTGATCATTCATCCTTGTTCATTCTTCATCGTTCATTCGTCATTGATCATTGATCCTTGTTCATTCTTCATCGTTCATTCTTCATTGATCATTGATCCTTGTTCATTCTTCATCGTTCATTCTTCATTGATCATTGATCCTTGTTCATTCTTCATTGTTCATTCGTTATTCACCATTAATCCTTGTTCATTCTTCATCGTTCATTCTTCATTGATCATTGATCCTTGTTCATTCTTCATTGATCATTGATCCTTGTTCATTCTTCATCGTTCATTCTTCATTGATCATTAATCCTTGTTCATTCTTCATCGTTCATTCGTCATTGACCATTAACCCTTGGTCATTCTTCATCGTTCATTCTTCATTGATCATTGATCCTTGTTCATTCTTCATCGTTCATTCGTCATTGATCATTGATCCTTGTTCATTCTTCATCGTTCATTCTTCATTGATCATTGATCCTTGTTCATTCTTCATCGTTCATTCTTCATTGATCATTGATCCTTGTTCATTCTTCATCGTTCATTCGTTATTCACCATTAATCCTTGTTCATTCTTCATCGTTTATTCTTCATTGATCATTAATCCTAGTTCATTCTTCATCGTTCATTCTTGATTCTTCATTGATCCTTGTTCATTCTTCATCGTTCTTTCGTCATTGATCATTGATCCTTGTTCATTCTTCATCGTTCATTCTTCATTGATCATTGATCCTTGTTCATTCTTCATCGTTCATTCTTCATTGATCATTGATCCTTGTTCATTATTCATCGTTCATTCTTCATTGATCATTGATCCTTGTTCATTCTTTATCGTTCATTCGTCATTGAGCATTAATCCTTGTTCATTCTTCATCGTTCATTCTTCATTGATCATTGATCCTTGTTCATTCTTCATCGTTCATTCGTCATTGACCATTAATCCTTGGTCATTCTTCATCGTTCATTCTTCATTGATCATTGATCCTTGTTCATTCTTCATCGTTCATTCGTCATTGACGATTGATCGTTGTTCATTCTTCATCGTTCATTCTTCATTGATCATTGATCCTTGTTCATTCTTCATCGTTCATTCTTCATTAATCATTAATCCTTGTTCATTCTTCATCGTTCATTCTTCATTGATCATTGATCCTTGTTCATTCTTCATCGTTCATTCGTCAATGAGCATTAATCCTTGTTCATTCTTCATCGTTCATTCTTCATTGATCATTGATCCTTGTTCATTCTTCATCGTTCATTCTTCATGGATCATTAATCCTTGTTCATTCTTCATCGTTCATTCTTCATTGATCATTGATCCTTGTTCATTCTTCATCGTTCATTCGTCATTGATCATTGATCCTTGTTCATTCTTCATCGTTCATTCTTCATTGATCATTGATCCTTGTTCATTCTAAATCGTTCATTCTTCATTGATCATTGATCCTTGTTCATTCTTCATCGTTCATTCGTCATTAACCATTAATCCTTGGTCATTCTTCATCGTTCATTCTTCATTGATCATTCATCCTTGTTCATTCTTCATCGTTCATTCGTCATTGATCATTGATCCTTGTTCATTCTTCATCGTTCATTCTTCATTGATCATTGATCCTTGTTCATTCTTCATCGTTCATTCTTCATTGATCATTGATCCTTGTTCATTCTTCATTGTTCATTCGTTATTCACCATTAATCCTTGTTCATTCTTCATCGTTCATTCTTCATTGATCATTGATCCTTGTTCATTCTTCATTGATCATTGATCCTTGTTCATTATTCATCGTTCATTCTTCATTGATCATTGATCCTTGTTCATTCTTCATCGTTCAGTCGTCATTGAGCATTAATCCTTGTTCATTCTTCATCGTTCATTCTTCATTGATCATTGATCCTTGTTCATTCTTCATCGTTCGTTCTTCATTGATCATTCATCCTCGTTCATTCTTCATCGTTCATTCTTCATCGTTCATTCGTCATTGACCATTAATCCTTGGTCATTCTTCATCGTTCATTCTTCATTGATCATTAATCCTTGTTCATTCTTCATCGTTCATTCTTCATTGATCATTGATCCTTGTTCATTCTTCATCGTTCATTCGTTATTCACCATTATTCCTTGTTCATTCTTCATCGTTCATTCTTCATTGATCATTGATCCTTGTTCATTCTTCATCGTTCATTCTTCATTGATCATTGATCCTTGTTCATTCTTCATCGTTCATTCTTCATCGTTTATTCTTCATTGATCATTAATCCTAGTTCATTCTTCATCGTTCATTCTTCATTCTTCATTGATCCTTGTTCATTCTTCATCGTTCTTTCGTCATTGATAATTGATCCTTGTTCATTTTTCATCGTTCATTCTTCATTGATCATTGATCCTTTTTCATTCTTCATCGTTCATTCGTCATTGATCATTGATCCTTGTTCATTCTTCATTGTTCATTCTTCATTGATCATTGATCCTTGTTCGTTCTTCATCGTTCATTCTTCATTGATCATTGATCCTCGTTCATTCTACATCGTTCATTCGTCATTGACCATTAATCCTTGTTCATTCTTCATCGTTTATTCTTCATTGATCATTAATCCTAGTTCATTCTTCATCGTTCATTCTTCATTCTTCATTGATCCTTGTTCATTCTTCATCGTTCTTTCGTCATTGATCATTGATCCTTGTTCATTCTTCATCGTTCATTCTTCATTGAGCATTGATCCTTGTTCATTCTTCATCGTTCATTCTTCATTGATCATTGATCCTTGTTCATTCTTCGTCGTTCATTCGTCATTGACCATTGATCCTTGTTCATTCTTCATCGTTCATTCTTCATTGATCATTGATCCTTGTTCATTCTTCATCGTTCATTCTTCATTGATCATTGATCCTTGTTCATTCTTCATCGTTCATTCTTCATTGATCCTTGATCCTTGTTCATTCTTCATCGTTCATTGTTCATTGATCATTGATCCTTGTTCATTCTTCATCGTTCATTCGTCATTGAGCATTAATCCTTGTTCATTCTTCATCGTTCATTCTTCATTGATCATTGATCCTTGTTCATTCTTCATCGTTCATTCTTCATTGATCATTAATCCTTGTTCATTCTTCATCGTTCATTCTTCATTGTTCATTGATCCTTGTTCATTCTTCATCGTTCATTCGTCATTCATCATTGATCCTTGTTCATTCTTCATCGTTCATTCTTCATTGATCATTGATCCTTGTTCATTCTAAATCGTTCATTCTTCATTTATCATTGATCCTTGTTCATTCTTCATCGTTCATTCGTCATTGACCATTAATCCTTGTTCATTTTTCATCGTTCATTCTTCATTGATCATTGATCCTTTTTCATTCTTCATCGTTCATTCGTCATTGATCATTGATCCTTGTTCATTCTTCATTGTTCATTCTTCATTGATCATTGATCCTTGTTCGTTCTTCATCGTTCATTCTTCATTGATCATTGATCCTCGTTCATTCTACATCGTTCATTCGTCATTGACCATTAATCCTTGTTCATTCTTCATCGTTTATTCTTCATTGATCATTAATCCTAGTTCATTCTTCATCGTTCATTCTTGATTCTTCATTGATCCTTGTTCATTCTTCATCGTTCTTTCGTCATTGATCATTGATCCTTGTTCATTCTTCATCGTTCATTCTTCATTGATCATTGATCCTTGTTCATTCTTCATCGTTCATTCTTCATTGATCATTGATCCTTGTTCATTATTCATCGTTCATTCTTCATTGATCATTGATCCTTGTTCATTCTTTATCGTTCATTCGTCATTGAGCATTAATCCTTGTTCATTCTTCATCGTTCATTCTTCATTGATCATTGATCCTTGTTCATTCTTCATCGTTCATTCTTCATTGATCATTAATCCTTGTTCATTCTTCATCGTTCATTCGTCATTGACCATTAACCCTTGGTCATTCTTCATGGTTCATTCTTCATTGATCATTGATCCTTGTTCATTCTTCATCGTTCATTCGTCATTGATCATTGATCCTTGTTCATTCTTCATCGTTCATTCTTCATTGATCATTGATCCTTGTTCATTCTTCATCGTTCATTCTTCATTGATCATTGATCCTTGTTCATTCTTCATCGTTCATTCGTTATTCACCATTAATCCTTGTTCATTCTTCATCGTTTATTCTTCATTGATCATTAATCCTAGTTCATTCTTCATCGTTCATTCTTGATTCTTCATTGATCCTTGTTCATTCTTCATCGTTCTTTCGTCATTGATCATTGATCCTTGTTCATTCTTCATCGTTCATTCTTCATTGATCATTGATCCTTGTTCATTCTTCATCGTTCATTCTTCATTGATCATTGATCCTTGTTCATTATTCATCGTTCATTCTTCATTGATCATTGATCCTTGTTCATTCTTTATCGTTCATTCGTCATTGAGCATTAATCCTTGTTCATTCTTCATCGTTCATTCTTCATTGATCATTGATCCTTGTTCATTCTTCATCGTTCATTCGTCATTGACCATTAATCCTTGGTCATTCTTCATCGTTCATTCTTCATTGATCATTGATCCTTGTTCATTCTTCATCGTTCATTCGTCATTGACGATTGATCGTTGTTCATTCTTCATCGTTCATTCTTCATTGATCATTGATCCTTGTTCATTCTTCATCGTTCATTCTTCATTAATCATTGATCCTTGTTCATTCTTCATCGTTCATTCTTCATTGATCATTGATCCTTGTTCATTCTTCATCGTTCATTCGTCAATGAGCATTAATCCTTGTTCATTCTTCATCGTTCATTCTTCATTGATCATTGATCCTTGTTCATTCTTCATCGTTCATTCTTCATGGATCATTAATCCTTGTTCATTCTTCATCGTTCATTCTTCATTGATCATTGATCCTTGTTCATTCTTCATCGTTCATTCGTCATTGATCATTGATCCTTGTTCATTCTTCATCGTTCATTCTTCATTGATCATTGATCCTTGTTCATTCTAAATCGTTCATTCTTCATTGATCATTGATCCTTGTTCATTCTTCATCGTTCATTCGTCATTGACCATTAATCCTTGGTCATTCTTCATCGTTCATTCTTCATTGATCATTCATCCTTGTTCATTCTTCATCGTTCATTCGTCATTGATCATTGATCCTTGTTCATTCTTCATCGTTCATTCTTCATTGATCATTGATCCTTGTTCATTCTTCATCGTTCATTCTTCATTGATCATTGATCCTTGTTCATTCTTCATTGTTCATTCGTTATTCACCATTAATCCTTGTTCATTCTTCATCGTTCATTCTTCATTGATCATTGATCCTTGTTCATTCTTCATTGATCATTTATCCTTGTTCATTATTCATCGTTCATTCTTCATTGATCATTGATCCTTGTTCATTCTTCATCGTTCATTCGTCATTGAGCATTAATCCTTGTTCATTCTTCATCGTTCATTCTTCATTGATCATTGATCCTTGTTCATTCTTCATCGTTCGTTCTTCATTGATCATTCATCCTCGTTCATTCTTCATCGTTCATTCTTCATCGTTCATTCGTCATTGACCATTAATCCTTGGTCATTCTTCATCGTTCATTCTTCATTGATCATTGATCCTTGTTCATTCTTCATCGTTCATTCTTCATTGATCATTGATCCTTGTTCATTCTTCATCATTCATTCGTTATTCACCATTATTCCTTGTTCATTCTTCATCGTTCATTCTTTATTGATCATTGATCCTTGTTCATTCTTCATCGTTCATTCTTCATTGATCATTGATCCTTGTTCATTCTTCATCGTTCATTCTTCATCGTTTATTCTTCATTGATCATTAATCCTAGTTCATTCTTCATCGTTCATTCTTCATTCTTCATTGATCCTTGTTCATTCTTCATCGTTCTTTCGTCATTGATAATTGATCCTTGTTCATTTTTCATCGTTCATTCTTCATTGATCATTGATCCTTTTTCATTCTTCATCGTTCATTCTACATCGTTCATTCGTCATTGACCATTAATCCTTGTTCATTCTTCATCGTTTATTCTTCATTGATCATTAATCCTAGTTCATTCTTCATTCTTCATTGATCCTTGTTCATTCTTCATCGTTCTTTCGTCATTGATCATTGATCCTTGTTCATTCTTCATCGTTCATTCTTCATTGAGCATTGATCCTTGTTCATTCTTCATCGTTCATTCTTCATTGATCATTGATCCTTGTTCATTCTTCGTCGTTCATTCGTCATTGACCATTGATCCTTGTTCATTCTTCATCGTTCATTCTTCATTGATCATTGATTCTTGTTCATTCTTCATCGTTCATTCTATATTGATCATTGTTCCTTGTTCATTCTTCATCGTCCATTCGTCATTGATCATTGATCCTTGTTCATTCTTCATCGTTCATTCTTCATTGATCATTGATCCTTGTTCATTCTTCATCGTTCATTCTTCATTGATCATTGACCTTGTTCATTCTTCAACGTTCATTCTTCATTGATCATTGATCCTTGTTCATTCTTCATCGTTCCTTCGTCATTGATCATTCATCCTTGTTCATTCTTCATCGTTCATTCTTCATTGATCATTGATCCTTGTTCATTCTTCATCGTTCATTCTTCATTGATCATTGATCCTTGTTCATTCTTCATCGTTCATTCTTTATTGATCATTGATCTTTGTTCATTCTTCATCGTTCATTCTTCATTGATCATTGATTCTTGTTCATTCTTCATCGTTCCTTCGTCATTGATCATTCATCCTTGTTCATTCTTCATCGTTCATTCTTCATTGATCATTGATCCTTGTTCATTCTTCATCGTTCATTCTTCATTGATCATTGATCCTTGTTCATTCTTCATCGTTCATTCTTCATTGATCATTGATCTTTGTTCATTCTTCATCTTTCATTCTTCATTGATCATTGATCCTTGTTCATTCTTCATCGTTCATTCGTCATTGACCATTGATCCTTGTTCATTCTTCATCGTTCATTCTTCATTGATCATTGATCCTTGTTCATTCTTCATCGTTCATTCTTCATTGATCATTGATCCTTGTTCATTCTTCATCGTTCATTCGTTATTCACCATTAATCCTTGTTCATTCTTCATCGTTCATTCTTCATTGATCATTGATCCTTGTTCATTCTTCATCGTTCATTCTTCATTGATCATTGATCCTTGTTCATTCTTCATCGTTCATTCGTGATTGACGATTGATCCTTGTTCATTCCTCATCGTTCATTCTTCATTGATCATTGATCCTTGTTCATTCTTCATCGTTCATTCTTCATTGATCATTGATCCTTGTTCATTCTTCATCGTTCATTCTTCATTGATCATTGATCCTTGTTCATTCTTCATCGTTCATTCGTCATTGAGCATTAATGCTTGTTCATTCTTCATCGTTCATTCTTCATTGATCATTGATCCTTGTTCATTCTTCATCGTTCATTCTTCATTGATCATTGATCCTTGTTCATTATTCATCGTTCATTCTTCATTGATCATTGATCCTTGTTCATTCATCATCGTTCATTCGTCATTGAGCATTAATCCTTGTTCATTCTTCATCGTTCATTCTTCATTGATCATTGATCCTTGTTCATTCTTCATCGTTCATTCTTCATTGATCATTAATCCTTGTTCATTCTTCATCGTTCATTCTTCATCGTTCATTCGTCATTGACCATTAATCCTTGGTCATTCTTCATCGTTCATTCTTCATTGATCATTGATCCTTGTTCATTCTTCATCGTTCACTCGTCATTGATCATTGATCCTTGTTCATTCTTCATCGTTCATTCTTCATTGATCATTGATCCTTGTTCATTCTTCATCGTTCATTCTTCATTGATCATTGATCCTTGTTCATTCTTCATCGTTCATTCGTTATTCACCATTAATCCTTGTTCATTCTTCATCGTTCATTCTTCATTGATCATTGATCCTTGTTCATTCTTCATCGTTCATTCTTCATTGATCATTGATCCTTGTTCATTCTTCATCGTTCATTCGTGATTGACGATTGATCCTTGTTCATTCCTCATCGTTCATTCTTCATTGATCATTGATGCTTGTTCATTCTTCATCGTTCATTCGTGATTGACGATTGATCCTTGTTCATTCCTCATCGTTCATTCTTCATTGATCATTGATCCTTGTTCATTCTAAATCGTTTATTCTTCATTGATCATTGATCCTTGTTCATTCTAAATCGTTTATTCTTCATTGATCATTGATCCTTGATCATTCTTCATCGTTCATTCGTCATTGACCATTAATCCTTGGTCATTCTTCATCGTTCATTCTTCATTGATCATTGATCCTTGTTCATTCTTCATCGTTCATTCTTCATTGATCATTGATCTTTGTTCATTCTTCATCTTTCATTCTTCATTGATCATTGATCCTTGTTCATTCTTCATCGTTCATTCGTCATTGACCATTGATCCTTGTTCATTCTTCATCGTTCATTCTTCATTGATCATTGATCCTTGTTCATTCTTCATCGTTCATTCTTCATTGATCATTGATCCTTGTTCATTCTTCATCGTTCATTCGTTATTCACCATTAATCCTTGTTCATTCTTCATCGTTCATTCTTCATTGATCATTGATCCTTGTTCATTCTTCATCGTTCATTCTTCATTGATCATTGATCCTTGTTCATTCTTCATCGTTCATTCGTGATTGACGATTGATCCTTGTTCATTCCTCATCGTTCATTCTTCATTGATCATTGATCCTTGTTCATTCTTCATCGTTCATTCTTCATTGATCATTGATCCTTGTTCATTCTTCATCGTTCATTCTTCATTGATCATTGATCCTTGTTCATTCTTCATCGTTCATTCGTCATTGAGCATTAATCCTTGTTCATTCTTCATCGTTCATTCTTCATTGATCATTGATCCTTGTTCATTCTTCATCGTTCATTCTTCATTGATCATTGATCCTTGTTCATTATTCATCGTTCATTCTTCATTGATCATTGATCCTTGTTCATTCATCATCGTTCATTCGTCATTGAGCATTAATCCTTGTTCATTCTTCATCGTTCATTCTTCATTGATCATTGATCCTTGTTCATTCTTCATCGTTCATTCTTCATTGATCATTAATCCTTGTTCATTCTTCATCGTTCATTCTTCATCGTTCATTCGTCATTGACCATTAATCCTTGGTCATTCTTCATCGTTCATTCTTCATTGATCATTGATCCTTGTTCATTCTTCATCGTTCACTCGTCATTGATCATTGATCCTTGTTCATTCTTCATCGTTCATTCTTCATTGATCATTGATCCTTGTTCATTTTTCGTCGTTCATTCTTCATTGATCATTGATCCTTGTTCATTCTTCATCGTTCATTCGTTATTCACCATTAATCCTTGTTCATTCTTCATCGTTCATTCTTCATTGATCATTGATCCTTGTTCATTCTTCATCGTTCATTCTTCATTGATCATTGATCCTTGTTCATTCTTCATCGTTCATTCGTGATTGACGATTGATCCTTGTTCATTCCTCATCGTTCATTCTTCATTGATCATTGATGCTTGTTCATTCTTCATCGTTCATTCGTGATTGACGATTGATCCTTGTTCATTCCTCATCGTTCATTCTTCATTGATCATTGATCCTTGTTCATTCTAAATCGTTTATTTTTCATTTATCATTGATCCTTGTTCATTCTAAATCGTTTATTCTTCATTGATCATTGATCCTTGATCATTCTTCATCGTTCATTCGTCATTGACCATTAATCCTTGGTCATTCTTCATCGTTCATTCTTCATTGATCATTGATCCTTGTTCATTCTTCATCGTTCATTCTTCATCGTTTATTCTTCATTGATCATTAATCCTAGTTCATTCTTCATCGTTCATTCTTCATTCTTCATTGATCCTTGTTCATTCTTCATCGTTTTTTCGTCATTGATAATTGATCCTTGTTCATTTTTCATCGTTCATTCTTCATTGATCATTGATCCTTTTTCATTCTTCATCGTTCATTCGTCATTGATCATTGATCCTTGTTCATTCTTCATTGTTCATTCTTCATTGATCATTGATCCTTGTTCGTTCTTCATCGTTCATTCTTCATTGATCATTGATCCTCGTTCATTCTACATCGTTCATTCGTCATTGACCATTAATCCTTGTTCATTCTTCATCGTTTATTCTTCATTGATCATTAATCCTAGTTCATTCTTCATCGTTCATTCTTCATTCTTCATTGATCCTTGTTCATTCTTCATCGTTCTTTCGTCATTGATCATTGATCCTTGTTCATTCTTCATCGTTCATTCTTCATTGAGCATTGATCCTTGTTCATTCTTCATCGTTCATTCTTCATTGATCATTGATCCTTGTTCATTCTTCGTCGTTCATTCGTCATTGACCATTGATCCTTGTTCATTCTTCATCGTTCATTCTTCATTGATCATTGATCCTTGTTCATTCTTCATCGTTCATTCTTCATTGATCATTGATCCTTGTTCATTCTTCATCGTTCATTCTTCATTGATCCTTGATCCTTGTTCATTCTTCATCGTTCATTGTTCATTGATCATTGATCCTTGTTCATTCTTCATCGTTCATTCGTCATTGAGCATTAATCCTTGTTCATTCTTCATCGTTCATTCTTCATTGATCATTGATCCTTGTTCATTCTTCATCGTTCATTCTTCATTGATCATTAATCCTTGTTCATTCTTCATCGTTCATTCTTCATTGTTCATTGATCCTTGTTCATTCTTCATCGTTCATTCGTCATTCATCATTGATCCTTGTTCATTCTTCATCGTTCATTCTTCATTGATCATTGATCCTTGTTCATTCTAAATCGTTCATTCTTCATTTATCATTGATCCTTGTTCATTCTTCATCGTTCATTCGTCATTGACCATTAATCCTTGTTCATTTTTCATCGTTCATTCTTCATTGATCATTGATCCTTTTTCATTCTTCATCGTTCATTCGTCATTGATCATTGATCCTTGTTCATTCTTCATTGTTCATTCTTCATTGATCATTGATCCTTGTTCGTTCTTCATCGTTCATTCTTCATTGATCATTGATCCTCGTTCATTCTACATCGTTCATTCGTCATTGACCATTAATCCTTGTTCATTCTTCATCGTTTATTCTTCATTGATCATTAATCCTAGTTCATTCTTCATCGTTCATTCTTGATTGATCATTGATCCTTGTTCATTCTTCATCGTTCATTCTTCATTGATCATTGATCCTTGTTCATTATTCATCGTTCATTCTTCATTGATCATTGATCCTTGTTCATTCTTTATCGTTCATTCGTCATTGAGCATTAATCCTTGTTCATTCTTCATCGTTCATTCTTCATTGATCATTGATCCTTGTTCATTCTTCATCGTTCATTCTTCATTGATCATTAATCCTTGTTCATTCTTCATCGTTCATTCGTCATTTACCATTAACCCTTGGTCATTCTTCATCGTTCATTCTTCATTGATCATTGATCCTTGTTCATTCTTCATCGTTCATTCGTCATTGATCATTGATCCTTGTTCATTCTTCATCGTTCATTCTTCATTGATCATTGATCCTTGTTCATTCTTCATCGTTCATTCTTCATTGATCATTGATCCTTGTTCATTCTTCATCGTTCATTCGTTATTCACCATTAATCCTTGTTCATTCTTCATCGTTTATTCTTCATTGATCATTAATCCTAGTTCATTCTTCATCGTTCATTCTTGATTCTTCATTGATCCTTGTTCATTCTT
Organism: Amaranthus tricolor; assembly: GCF_026212465.1. Taxonomy (NCBI): domain Eukaryota; kingdom Viridiplantae; phylum Streptophyta; class Magnoliopsida; order Caryophyllales; family Amaranthaceae; genus Amaranthus; species Amaranthus tricolor. The sequence goes on from NC_080060.1 coordinate 24,181,355, forward strand.
CATCGTTCTTTCGTCATTGATCATTGATCCTTGTTCATTCTTCATCGTTCATTCTTCATTGATCATTGATCCTTGTTCATTCTTCATCGTTCATTCTTCATTGATCATTGATCCTTGTTCATTATTCATCGTTCATTCTTCATTGATCATTGATCCTTGTTCATTCTTTATCGTTCATTCGTCATTGAGCATTAATCCTTGTTCATTCTTCATCGTTCATTCTTCATTGATCATTGATCCTTGTTCATTCTTCATCGTTCATTCGTCATTGACCATTAATCCTTGGTCATTCTTCATCGTTCATTCTTCATTGATCATTGATCCTTGTTCATTCTTCATCGTTCATTCGTCATTGACGATTGATCGTTGTTCATTCTTCATCGTTCATTCTTCATTGATCATTGATCCTTGTTCATTCTTCATCGTTCATTCTTCATTAATCATTGATCCTTGTTCATTCTTCATCGTTCATTCTTCATTGATCATTGATCCTTGTTCATTCTTCATCGTTCATTCGTCAATGAGCATTAATCCTTGTTCATTCTTCATCGTTCATTCTTCATTGATCATTGATCCTTGTTCATTCTTCATCGTTCATTCTTCATGGATCATTAATCCTTGTTCATTCTTCATCGTTCATTCTTCATTGATCATTGATCCTTGTTCATTCTTCATCGTTCATTCGTCATTGATCATTGATCCTTGTTCATTCTTCATCGTTCATTCTTCATTGATCATTGATCCTTGTTCATTCTAAATCGTTCATTCTTCATTGATCATTGATCCTTGTTCATTCTTCATCGTTCATTCGTCATTGACCATTAATCCTTGGTCATTCTTCATCGTTCATTCTTCATTGATCATTCATCCTTGTTCATTCTTCATCGTTCATTCGTCATTGATCATTGATCCTTGTTCATTCTTCATCGTTCATTCTTCATTGATCATTGATCCTTGTTCATTCTTCATCGTTCATTCTTCATTGATCATTGATCCTTGTTCATTCTTCATTGTTCATTCGTTATTCACCATTAATCCTTGTTCATTCTTCATCGTTCATTCTTCATTGATCATTGATCCTTGTTCATTCTTCATTGATCATTGATCCTTGTTCATTATTCATCGTTCATTCTTCATTGATCATTGATCCTTGTTCATTCTTCATCGTTCATTCGTCATTGAGCATTAATCCTTGTTCATTCTTCATCGTTCATTCTTCATTGATCATTGATCCTTGTTCATTCTTCATCGTTCGTTCTTCATTGATCATTCATCCTCGTTCATTCTTCATCGTTCATTCTTCATCGTTCATTCGTCATTGACCATTAATCCTTGGTCATTCTTCATCGTTCATTCTTCATTGATCATTGATCCTTGTTCATTCTTCATCGTTCATTCTTCATTGATCATTGATCCTTGTTCATTCTTCATCGTTCATTCTTCATCGTTTATTCTTCATTGATCATTAATCCTAGTTCATTCTTCATCGTTCATTCTTCATTCTTCATTGATCCTTGTTCATTCTTCATCGTTCTTTCGTCATTGATAATTGATCCTTGTTCATTTTTCATCGTTCATTCTTCATTGATCATTGATCCTTTTTCATTCTTCATCGTTCATTCTACATCGTTCATTCGTCATTGACCATTAATCCTTGTTCATTCTTCATCGTTTATTCTTCATTGATCATTAATCCTAGTTCATTCTTCATTCTTCATTGATCCTTGTTCATTCTTCATCGTTCTTTCGTCATTGATCATTGATCCTTGTTCATTCTTCATCGTTCATTCTTCATTGAGCATTGATCCTTGTTCATTCTTCATCGTTCATTCTTCATTGATCATTGATCCTTGTTCATTCTTCGTCGTTCATTCGTCATTGACCATTGATCCTTGTTCATTCTTCATCGTTCATTCTTCATTGATCATTGATTCTTGTTCATTCTTCATCGTTCATTCTATATTGATCATTGTTCCTTGTTCATTCTTCATCGTCCATTCGTCATTGATCATTGATCCTTGTTCATTCTTCATCGTTCATTCTTCATTGATCATTGATCCTTGTTCATTCTTCATCGTTCATTCTTCATTGATCATTGACCTTGTTCATTCTTCAACGTTCATTCTTCATTGATCATTGATCCTTGTTCATTCTTCATCGTTCCTTCGTCATTGATCATTCATCCTTGTTCATTCTTCATCGTTCATTCTTCATTGATCATTGATCCTTGTTCATTCTTCATCGTTCATTCTTCATTGATCATTGATCCTTGTTCATTCTTCATCGTTCATTCTTTATTGATCATTGATCTTTGTTCATTCTTCATCGTTCATTCTTCATTGATCATTGATTCTTGTTCATTCTTCATCGTTCCTTCGTCATTGATCATTCATCCTTGTTCATTCTTCATCGTTCATTCTTCATTGATCATTGATCCTTGTTCATTCTTCATCGTTCATTCTTCATTGATCATTGATCCTTGTTCATTCTTCATCGTTCATTCTTCATTGATCATTGATCTTTGTTCATTCTTCATCTTTCATTCTTCATTGATCATTGATCCTTGTTCATTCTTCATCGTTCATTCGTCATTGACCATTGATCCTTGTTCATTCTTCATCGTTCATTCTTCATTGATCATTGATCCTTGTTCATTCTTCATCGTTCATTCTTCATTGATCATTGATCCTTGTTCATTCTTCATCGTTCATTCGTTATTCACCATTAATCCTTGTTCATTCTTCATCGTTCATTCTTCATTGATCATTGATCCTTGTTCATTCTTCATCGTTCATTCTTCATTGATCATTGATCCTTGTTCATTCTTCATCGTTCATTCGTGATTGACGATTGATCCTTGTTCATTCCTCATCGTTCATTCTTCATTGATCATTGATCCTTGTTCATTCTTCATCGTTCATTCTTCATTGATCATTGATCCTTGTTCATTCTTCATCGTTCATTCTTCATTGATCATTGATCCTTGTTCATTCTTCATCGTTCATTCGTCATTGAGCATTAATGCTTGTTCATTCTTCATCGTTCATTCTTCATTGATCATTGATCCTTGTTCATTCTTCATCGTTCATTCTTCATTGATCATTGATCCTTGTTCATTATTCATCGTTCATTCTTCATTGATCATTGATCCTTGTTCATTCATCATCGTTCATTCGTCATTGAGCATTAATCCTTGTTCATTCTTCATCGTTCATTCTTCATTGATCATTGATCCTTGTTCATTCTTCATCGTTCATTCTTCATTGATCATTAATCCTTGTTCATTCTTCATCGTTCATTCTTCATCGTTCATTCGTCATTGACCATTAATCCTTGGTCATTCTTCATCGTTCATTCTTCATTGATCATTGATCCTTGTTCATTCTTCATCGTTCACTCGTCATTGATCATTGATCCTTGTTCATTCTTCATCGTTCATTCTTCATTGATCATTGATCCTTGTTCATTCTTCATCGTTCATTCTTCATTGATCATTGATCCTTGTTCATTCTTCATCGTTCATTCGTTATTCACCATTAATCCTTGTTCATTCTTCATCGTTCATTCTTCATTGATCATTGATCCTTGTTCATTCTTCATCGTTCATTCTTCATTGATCATTGATCCTTGTTCATTCTTCATCGTTCATTCGTGATTGACGATTGATCCTTGTTCATTCCTCATCGTTCATTCTTCATTGATCATTGATGCTTGTTCATTCTTCATCGTTCATTCGTGATTGACGATTGATCCTTGTTCATTCCTCATCGTTCATTCTTCATTGATCATTGATCCTTGTTCATTCTAAATCGTTTATTCTTCATTGATCATTGATCCTTGTTCATTCTAAATCGTTTATTCTTCATTGATCATTGATCCTTGATCATTCTTCATCGTTCATTCGTCATTGACCATTAATCCTTGGTCATTCTTCATCGTTCATTCTTCATTGATCATTGATCCTTGTTCATTCTTCATCGTTCATTCTTCATTGATCATTGATCTTTGTTCATTCTTCATCTTTCATTCTTCATTGATCATTGATCCTTGTTCATTCTTCATCGTTCATTCGTCATTGACCATTGATCCTTGTTCATTCTTCATCGTTCATTCTTCATTGATCATTGATCCTTGTTCATTCTTCATCGTTCATTCTTCATTGATCATTGATCCTTGTTCATTCTTCATCGTTCATTCGTTATTCACCATTAATCCTTGTTCATTCTTCATCGTTCATTCTTCATTGATCATTGATCCTTGTTCATTCTTCATCGTTCATTCTTCATTGATCATTGATCCTTGTTCATTCTTCATCGTTCATTCGTGATTGACGATTGATCCTTGTTCATTCCTCATCGTTCATTCTTCATTGATCATTGATCCTTGTTCATTCTTCATCGTTCATTCTTCATTGATCATTGATCCTTGTTCATTCTTCATCGTTCATTCTTCATTGATCATTGATCCTTGTTCATTCTTCATCGTTCATTCGTCATTGAGCATTAATCCTTGTTCATTCTTCATCGTTCATTCTTCATTGATCATTGATCCTTGTTCATTCTTCATCGTTCATTCTTCATTGATCATTGATCCTTGTTCATTATTCATCGTTCATTCTTCATTGATCATTGATCCTTGTTCATTCATCATCGTTCATTCGTCATTGAGCATTAATCCTTGTTCATTCTTCATCGTTCATTCTTCATTGATCATTGATCCTTGTTCATTCTTCATCGTTCATTCTTCATTGATCATTAATCCTTGTTCATTCTTCATCGTTCATTCTTCATCGTTCATTCGTCATTGACCATTAATCCTTGGTCATTCTTCATCGTTCATTCTTCATTGATCATTGATCCTTGTTCATTCTTCATCGTTCACTCGTCATTGATCATTGATCCTTGTTCATTCTTCATCGTTCATTCTTCATTGATCATTGATCCTTGTTCATTCTTCGTCGTTCATTCTTCATTGATCATTGATCCTTGTTCATTCTTCATCGTTCATTCGTTATTCACCATTAATCCTTGTTCATTCTTCATCGTTCATTCTTCATTGATCATTGATCCTTGTTCATTCTTCATCGTTCATTCTTCATTGATCATTGATCCTTGTTCATTCTTCATCGTTCATTCGTGATTGACGATTGATCCTTGTTCATTCCTCATCGTTCATTCTTCATTGATCATTGATGCTTGTTCATTCTTCATCGTTCATTCGTGATTGACGATTGATCCTTGTTCATTCCTCATCGTTCATTCTTCATTGATCATTGATCCTTGTTCATTCTAAATCGTTTATTTTTCATTGATCATTGATCCTTGTTCATTCTAAATCGTTTATTCTTCATTGATCATTGATCCTTGATCATTCTTCATCGTTCATTCGTCATTGACCATTAATCCTTGGTCATTCTTCATCGTTCATTCTTCATTGATCATTGATCCTTGTTCATTCTTCATCGTTCATTCGTCATTGACGATTGATCCTTGTTCATTCTTCATCGTTCATTCTTCATTGATCATTGATCCTTGTTCATTCTTCATCGTTCATTCTTCATTGATCATTGATCCTTGTTCATTCTTCATCGTTCATTCTTCATTGATCATTGATCCTTGTTCATTCTTCATCGTTCATTCGTCATTGAGCATTAATCCTTGTTCATTCTTCATCGTTCATTCTTCATTGATCATTGATCCTTGTTCATTCTTCATCGTTCATTCTTCATGGATCATTAATCCTTGTTCATTCTTCATCGTTCATTCTTCATTGATCATTGATCCTTGTTCATTCTTCATCGTTCATTCGTCATTGATCATTGATCCTTGTTCATTCTTCATTGTTCATTCTTCATTGATCATTGATCCTTGTTCATTCTAAATCGTTCATTCTTCATTGATCATTGATCCTTGTTCATTCTTCATCGTTCATTCGTCATTGACCATTAATCCTTGGTCATTCTTCATCGTTCATTCTTCATTGATCATTCATCCTTGTTCATTCTTCATCGTTCATTCGTCATTGATCATTGATCCTTGTTCATTCTTCATCGTTCATTCTTCATTGATCATTGATCCTTGTTCATTCTTCATCGTTCATTCTTCATTGATCATTGATCCTTGTTCATTCTTCATCGTTCATTCGTTATTCACCATTAATCCTTGTTCATTCTTCATCGTTCATTCTTCATTGATCATTGATCCTTGTTCATTCTTCATTGATCATTGATCCTTGTTCATTATTCATCGTTCATTCTTCATTGATCATTGATCCTTGTTCATTCTTCATCGTTCATTCGTCATTGAGCATTAATCCTTGTTCATTCTTCATCGTTCATTCTTCATTGATCATTGATCCTTGTTCATTCTTCATCGTTCATTCTTCTTTGATCATTCATCCTCGTTCATTCTTCATCGTTCATTCTTCATCGTTCATTCGTCATTGACCATTAATCCTTGGTCATTCTTCATCGTTCATTCTTCATTGATCATTGATCCTTGTTCATTCTTCATCGTTCATTCGTCATTGATCATTGATCCTTGTTCGTTCTTCATCGTTCATTCTTCATTGATTATTGATCCTTGTTCATTCTTCACCGTTCATTCGTTATTGACCATTAATCCTTGTTCATTCTTCATTGATCATTGATCCTTGTTCATTCTTCATCGTTCATTCGTCCTTGATCATTGATCCTTGTTCATTCTTCATCGTTCATTCTTCATTGATCATTGACCTTGTTCATTCTTCAACGTTCATTCTTCATTCTTCATTGATCATTGATCCTCGTTCATTCTTCATCGTTCATTCGTCATTGATCATTCATCCTTGTTCATTCTTCATCGTTCATTCTTCATTGATCATTGATCCTTGATCATTCTTCATCGTTCATTCTTCATTGATCATTGATCCTTGTTCATTCTTCATCGTTCATTCTTCATTGATCATTGATCCTTGTTCATTCTTCATCGTTCATTCTTCATTGATCATTGATCCTTGTTCATTCTTCATCGTTCATTCGTCATTGACCATTGATCCTTGTTTATTCTTCATCGTTCATTCTTTATTGATCATTAATCCTTGTTCATTCTTCATCGTTCATTCTTCATTGATCATTGATCCGTGTTCATTCTTCAATTATCATTGATCCTTGTTCATTCTTCATCGTTCATTCGTCATTGATCATTGATCCTTGTTCATTCTTCATTGTTCATTCTTCATTGATCATTGATCCTTGTTCATTCTTCATCGTTCATTCTTCATTGATCATTGATCCTTGTTCATTCTTCATTGTTCATTCGTTATTCACCATTAATCCTTGTTCATTCTTCATCTTTCATTCTTCATTGATCATTGATCCTTGTTCATTCTTCATTGATCATTGATCCTTGTTCATTATTCATCGTTCATTCTTCATTGATCATTGATCCTTGTTCATTCTTCATCGTTCATTCGTCATTGAGCATTAATCCTTGTTCATTCTTCATCGTTCATTCTTCATTGATCATTGATCCTTGTTCATTCTTCATCGTTCGTTCTTCATTGATCATTCATCCTCGTTCATTCTTCATCGTTCATTCTTCATCGTTCATTCGTCATTGACCATTAATCCTTGGTCATTCTTCATCGTTCATTCTTCATTGATCATTGATCCTTGTTCATTCTTCATCGTTCATTCTTCATTGATCATTGATCCTTGTTCATTCTTCATCGTTCATTCGTTATTCACCATTATTCCTTGTTCATTCTTCATCGTTCATTCGTTATTCACCATTAATCCTTGTTCATTCTTCATCGTTCATTCTTCATTGATCATTGATCCTTGTTCATTCTTCATTGATCATTGATCCTTGTTCATTATTCATCGTTCATTCTTCATTGATCATTGATCCTTGTTCATTCTTCATCGTTCATTCGTCATTGAGCATTAATCCTTGTTCATTCTTCATCGTTCATTCTTCATTGATCATTGATCCTTGTTCATTCTTCATCGTTCATTCTTCTTTGATCATTCATCCTCGTTCATTCTTCATCGTTCATTCTTCATCGTTCATTCGTCATTGACCATTAATCCTTGGTCATTCTTCATCGTTCATTCTTCATTGATCATTGATCCTTGTTCATTCTTCATCGTTCATTCGTCATTGATCATTGATCCTTGTTCGTTCTTCATCGTTCATTCTTCATTGATTATTGATCCTTGTTCATTCTTCACCGTTCATTCGTTATTGACCATTAATCCTTGTTCATTCTTCATTGATCATTGATCCTTGTTCATTCTTCATCGTTCATTCGTCCTTGATCATTGATCCTTGTTCATTCTTCATCGTTCATTCTTCATTGATCATTGACCTTGTTCATTCTTCAACGTTCATTCTTCATTCTTCATTGATCATTGATCCTCGTTCATTCTTCATCGTTCATTCGTCATTGATCATTCATCCTTGTTCATTCTTCATCGTTCATTCTTCATTGATCATTGATCCTTGATCATTCTTCATCGTTCATTCTTCATTGATCATTGATCCTTGTTCATTCTTCATCGTTCATTCTTCATTGATCATTGATCCTTGTTCATTCTTCATCGTTCATTCTTCATTGATCATTGATCCTTGTTCATTCTTCATCGTTCATTCGTCATTGACCATTGATCCTTGTTTATTCTTCATCGTTCATTCTTTATTGATCATTAATCCTTGTTCATTCTTCATCGTTCATTCTTCATTGATCATTGATCCGTGTTCATTCTTCAATTATCATTGATCCTTGTTCATTCTTCATCGTTCATTCGTCATTGATCATTGATCCTTGTTCATTCTTCATTGTTCATTCTTCATTGATCATTGATCCTTGTTCATTCTTCATCGTTCATTCTTCATTGATCATTGATCCTTGTTCATTCTTCATTGTTCATTCGTTATTCACCATTAATCCTTGTTCATTCTTCATCGTTCATTCTTCATTGATCATTGATCCTTGTTCATTCTTCATTGATCATTGATCCTTGTTCATTATTCATCGTTCATTCTTCATTGATCATTGATCCTTGTTCATTCTTCATCGTTCATTCGTCATTGAGCATTAATCCTTGTTCATTCTTCATCGTTCATTCTTCATTGATCATTGATCCTTGTTCATTCTTCATCGTTCGTTCTTCATTGATCATTCATCCTCGTTCATTCTTCATCGTTCATTCTTCATCGTTCATTCGTCATTGACCATTAATCCTTGGTCATTCTTCATCGTTCATTCTTCATTGATCATTGATCCTTGTTCATTCTTCATCGTTCATTCTTCATTGATCATTGATCCTTGTTCATTCTTCATCGTTCATTCGTTATTCACCATTATTCCTTGTTCATTCTTCATCGTTCATTCTTCATTGATCATTGATCCTTGTTCATTCTTCATCGTTCATTCTTCATTGATCATTGATCCTTGTTCATTCTTCATCGTTCATTCTTCATCGTTTATTCTTCATTGATCATTAATCCTAGTTCATTCTTCATCGTTCATTCTTCATTCTTCATTGATCCTTGTTCATTCTTCATCGTTCTTTCGTCATTGATAATTGATCCTTGTTCATTTTTCATCGTTCATTCTTCATTGATCATTGATCCTTTTTCATTCTTCATCGTTCATTCGTCATTGATCATTGATCCTTGTTCATTCTTCATTGTTCATTCTTCATTGATCATTGATCCTTGTTCGTTCTTCATCGTTCATTCTTCATTGATCATTGATCCTCGTTCATTCTACATCGTTCATTCGTCATTGACCATTAATCCTTGTTCATTCTTCATCGTTTATTCTTCATTGATCATTAATCCTAGTTCATTCTTCATCGTTCATTCTTCATTCTTCATTGATCCTTGTTCATTCTTCATCGTTCTTTCGTCATTGATCATTGATCCTTGTTCATTCTTCATCGTTCATTCTTCATTGAGCATTGATCCTTGTTCATTCTTCATCGTTCATTCTTCATTGATCATTGATCCTTGTTCATTCTTCGTCGTTCATTCGTCATTGACCATTGATCTTTGTTCATTCTTCATCGTTCATTCTTCATTGATCATTGATTCTTGTTCATTCTTCATCGTTCATTCTATATTGATCATTGTTCCTTGTTCATTCTTCATCGTCCATTCGTCATTGATCATTGATCCTTGTTCATTCTTCATCGTTCATTCTTCATTGATCGTTGATCCTTGTTCATTCTTCATCGTTCATTCTTCATTGATCATTGACCTTGTTCATTCTTCAACGTTCATTCTTCATTGATCATTGATCCTTGTTCATTCTTCATCGTTCCTTCGTCATTGATCATTCATCCTTGTTCATTCTTCATCGTTCATTCTTCATTGATCATTGATCCTTGTTCATTCTTCATCGTTCATTCTTCATTGATCATTGATCCTTGTTCATTCTTCATCGTTCATTCTTTATTGATCATTGATCTTTGTTCATTCTTCATCGTTCATTCTTCATTGATCATTGATTCTTGTTCATTCTTCATCGTTCCTTCGTCATTGATCATTCATCCTTGTTCATTCTTCATCGTTCATTCTTCATTGATCATTGATCCTTGTTCATTCTTCATCGTTCATTCTTCATTGATCATTGATCCTTGTTCATTCTTCATCGTTCATTCTTCATTGATCATTGATCTTTGTTCATTCTTCATCTTTCATTCTTCATTGATCATTGATCCTTGTTCATTCTTCATCGTTCATTCGTCATTGACCATTGATCCTTGTTCATTCTTCATCGTTCATTCTTCATTGATCATTGATCCTTGTTCATTCTTCATCGTTCATTCTTCATTGATCATTGATCCTTTTTCATTCTTCATCGTTCATTCGTTATTCACCATTAATCCTTGTTCATTCTTCATCGTTCATTTGTCATTGATCATTGATCCTTGTTCATTCTTCATCGTTCATTCTTCATTGATCATTGATCCTTGTTCATTCTTCATCGTTCATTCGTGATTGACGATTGATCCTTGTTCATTCCTCATCGTTCATTCTTCATTGATCATTGATCCTTGTTCATTCTTCATCGTTCATTCTTCATTGATCATTGATCCTTGTTCATTCTTCATCGTTCATTCTTCATTGATCATTGATCCTTGTTCATTCTTCATCGTTCATTCGTCATTGAGCATTAATGCTTGTTCATTCTTCATCGTTCATTCTTCATTGATCATTGATCCTTGTTCATTCTTCATCGTTCATTCTTCATTGATCATTGATCCTTGTTCATTATTCATCGTTCATTCTTCATTGATCATTGATACTTGTTCATTCATCATCGTTCATTCGTCATTGAGCATTAATCCTTGTTCATTCTTCATCGTTCATTCTTTATTGATCATTGATCCTTGTTCATTCTTCATCGTTCATTCTTCATTGATCATTAATCCTTGTTCATTCTTCATCGTTCATTCTTCATCGTTCATTCGTCATTGACCATTAATCCTTGGTCATTCTTCATCGTTCATTCTTCATTGATCATTGATCCTTGTTCATTCTTCATCGTTCACTCGTCATTGATCATTGATCCTTGTTCATTCTTCATCGTTCATTCTTCATTGATCATTGATCCTTGTTCATTCTTCATCGTTCATTCTTCATTGATCATTGATCCTTGTTCATTCTTCATCGTTCATTCGTTATTCACCATTAATCCTTGTTCATTCTTCATCGTTCATTCTTCATTGATCATTGATCCTTGTTCATTCTTCATCGTTCATTCTTCATTGATCATTGATCCTTGTTCATTCTTCATCGTTCATTCGTGATTGACGATTGATCCTTGTTCATTCCTCATCGTTCATTCTTCATTGATCATTGATGCTTGTTCATTCTTCATCGTTCATTCGTGATTGACGATTGATCCTTGTTCATTCCTCATCGTTCATTCTTCATTGATCATTGATCCTTGTTCATTCTAAATCGTTTATTCTTCATTGATCATTGATCCTTGTTCATTCTAAATCGTTTATTCTTCATTGATCATTGATCCTTGATCATTCTTCATCGTTCATTCGTCATTGACCATTAATCCTTGGTCATTCTTCATCGTTCATTCTTCATTGATCATTGATCCTTGTTCATTCTTCATCGTTCATTCTTCATTGATCATTGATCTTTGTTCATTCTTCATCTTTCATTCTTCATTGATCATTGATCCTTGTTCATTCTTCATCGTTCATTCGTCATTGACCATTGATCCTTGTTCATTCTTCATCGTTCATTCTTCATTGATCATTGATCCTTGTTCATTCTTCATCGTTCATTCTTCATTGATCATTGATCCTTGTTCATTCTTCATCGTTCATTCGTTATTCACCATTAATCCTTGTTCATTCTTCATCGTTCATTTGTCATTGATCATTGATCCTTGTTCATTCTTCATCGTTCATTCTTCATTGATCATTGATCCTTGTTCATTCTTCATCGTTCATTCGTGATTGACGATTGATCCTTGTTCATTCCTCATCGTTCATTCTTCATTGATCATTGATCCTTGTTCATTCTTCATCGTTCATTCTTCATTGATCATTGATCCTTGTTCATTCTTCATCGTTCATTCTTCATTGATCATTGATCCTTGTTCATTCTTCATCGTTCATTCGTCATTGAGCATTAATGCTTGTTCATTCTTCATCGTTCATTCTTCATTGATCATTGATCCTTGTTCATTCTTCATCGTTCATTCTTCATTGATCATTGATCCTTGTTCATTATTCATCGTTCATTCTTCATTGATCATTGATCCTTGTTCATTCATCATCGTTCATTCGTCATTGAGCATTAATCCTTGTTCATTCTTCATCGTTCATTCTTTATTGATCATAGATCCTTGTTCATTCTTCATCGTTCATTCTTCATTGATCATTAATCCTTGTTCATTCTTCATCGTTCATTCTTCATCGTTCATTCGTCATTGACCATTAATCCTTGGTCATTCTTCATCGTTCATTCTTCATTGATCATTGATCCTTGTTCATTCTTCATCGTTCACTCGTCATTGATCATTGATCCTTGTTCATTCTTCATCGTTCATTCTTCATTGATCATTGATCCTTGTTCATTCTTCATCGTTCATTCTTCATTGATCATTGATCCTTGATCATTCTTCATCGTTCATTCGTTATTCACCATTAATCCTTGTTCATTCTTCATCGTTCATTCTTCATTGATCATTGATCCTTGTTCATTCTTCATCGTTCATTCTTCATTGATCATTGATCCTTGTTCATTCTTCATCGTTCATTCGTGATTGACGATTGATCCTTGTTCATTCCTCATCGTTCATTCTTCATTGATCATTGATGCTTGTTCATTCTTCATCGTTCATTCGTGATTGACGATTGATCCTTGTTCATTCCTCATCGTTCATTCTTCATTGATCATTGATCCTTGTTCATTCTAAATCGTTTATTCTTCATTGATCATTGATCCTTGTTCATTCTAAATCGTTTATTCTTCATTGATCATTGATCCTTGATCATTCTTCATCGTTCATTCGTCATTGACCATTAATCCTTGGTCATTCTTCATCGTTCATTCTTCATTGATCATTGATCCTTGTTCATTCTTCATCGTTCATTCTTCATTGATCATTGATCTTTGTTCATTCTTCATCTTTCATTCTTCATTGATCATTGATCCTTGTTCATTCTTCATCGTTCATTCGTCATTGACCATTGATCCTTGTTCATTCTTCATCGTTCATTCTTCATTGATCATTGATCCTTGTTCATTCTTCATCGTTCATTCTTCATTGATCATTGATCCTTGTTCATTCTTCATCGTTCATTCGTTATTCACCATTAATCCTTGTTCATTCTTCATCGTTCATTTGTCATTGATCATTGATCCTTGTTCATTCTTCATCGTTCATTCGTCATTGACCATTAATCCTTGGTCATTCTTCATCGTTCATTCTTCATTGATCATTCATCCTTGTTCATTCTTCATCGTTCATTCGTCATTGATCATTGATCCTTGTTCATTCTTCATCGTTCATTCTTCATTGATCATTGATCCTTGTTCATTCTTCATCGTTCATTCTTCATTGATCATTGATCCTTGTTCATTCTTCATCGTTCATTCGTTATTCACCATTAATCCTTGTTCATTCTTCATCGTTCATTCTTCATTGATCATTGATCCTTGTTCATTCTTCATTGATCATTGATCCTTGTTCATTATTCATCGTTCATTCTTCATTGATCATTGATCCTTGTTCATTCTTCATCGTTCATTCGTCATTGAGCATTAATCCTTGTTCATTCTTCATCGTTCATTCTTCATTGATCATTGATCCTTGTTCATTCTTCATCGTTCATTCTTCTTTGATCATTCATCCTCGTTCATTCTTCATCGTTCATTCTTCATCGTTCATTCGTCATTGACCATTAATCCTTGGTCATTCTTCATCGTTCATTCTTCATTGATCATTGATCCTTGTTCATTCTTCATCGTTCATTCGTCATTGATCATTGATCCTTGTTCGTTCTTCATCGTTCATTCTTCATTGATTATTGATCCTTGTTCATTCTTCACCGTTCATTCGTTATTGACCATTAATCCTTGTTCATTCTTCATTGATCATTGATCCTTGTTCATTCTTCATCGTTCATTCGTCCTTGATCATTGATCCTTGTTCATTCTTCATCGTTCATTCTTCATTGATCATTGACCTTGTTCATTCTTCAACGTTCATTCTTCATTCTTCATTGATCATTGATCCTCGTTCATTCTTCATCGTTCATTCGTCATTGATCATTCATCCTTGTTCATTCTTCATCGTTCATTCTTCATTGATCATTGATCCTTGATCATTCTTCATCGTTCATTCTTCATTGATCATTGATCCTTGTTCATTCTTCATCGTTCATTCTTCATTGATCATTGATCCTTGTTCATTCTTCATCGTTCATTCTTCATTGATCATTGATCCTTGTTCATTCTTCATCGTTCATTCGTCATTGACCATTGATCCTTGTTTATTCTTCATCGTTCATTCTTTATTGATCATTAATCCTTGTTCATTCTTCATCGTTCATTCTTCATTGATCATTGATCCGTGTTCATTCTTCAATTATCATTGATCCTTGTTCATTCTTCATCGTTCATTCGTCATTGATCATTGATCCTTGTTCATTCTTCATTGTTCATTCTTCATTGATCATTGATCCTTGTTCATTCTTCATCGTTCATTCTTCATTGATCATTGATCCTTGTTCATTCTTCATTGTTCATTCGTTATTCACCATTAATCCTTGTTCATTCTTCATCGTTCATTCTTCATTGATCATTGATCCTTGTTCATTCTTCATTGATCATTGATCCTTGTTCATTATTCATCGTTCATTCTTCATTGATCATTGATCCTTGTTCATTCTTCATCGTTCATTCGTCATTGAGCATTAATCCTTGTTCATTCTTCATCGTTCATTCTTCATTGATCATTGATCCTTGTTCATTCTTCATCGTTCGTTCTTCATTGATCATTCATCCTCGTTCATTCTTCATCGTTCATTCTTCATCGTTCATTCGTCATTGACCATTAATCCTTGGTCATTCTTCATCGTTCATTCTTCATTGATCATTGATCCTTGTTCATTCTTCATCGTTCATTCTTCATTGATCATTGATCCTTGTTCATTCTTCATCGTTCATTCGTTATTCACCATTATTCCTTGTTCATTCTTCATCGTTCATTCTTCATTGATCATTGATCCTTGTTCATTCTTCATCGTTCATTCTTCATTGATCATTGATCCTTGTTCATTCTTCATCGTTCATTCTTCATCGTTTATTCTTCATTGATCATTAATCCTAGTTCATTCTTCATCGTTCATTCTTCATTCTTCATTGATCCTTGTTCATTCTTCATCGTTCTTTCGTCATTGATAATTGATCCTTGTTCATTTTTCATCGTTCATTCTTCATTGATCATTGATCCTTTTTCATTCTTCATCGTTCATTCGTCATTGATCATTGATCCTTGTTCATTCTTCATTGTTCATTCTTCATTGATCATTGATCCTTGTTCGTTCTTCATCGTTCATTCTTCATTGATCATTGATCCTCGTTCATTCTACATCGTTCATTCGTCATTGACCATTAATCCTTGTTCATTCTTCATCGTTTATTCTTCATTGATCATTAATCCTAGTTCATTCTTCATCGTTCATTCTTCATTCTTCATTGATCCTTGTTCATTCTTCATCGTTCTTTCGTCATTGATCATTGATCCTTGTTCATTCTTCATCGTTCATTCTTCATTGAGCATTGATCCTTGTTCATTCTTCATCGTTCATTCTTCATTGATCATTGATCCTTGTTCATTCTTCGTCGTTCATTCGTCATTGACCATTGATCTTTGTTCATTCTTCATCGTTCATTCTTCATTGATCATTGATTCTTGTTCATTCTTCATCGTTCATTCTATATTGATCATTGTTCCTTGTTCATTCTTCATCGTCCATTCGTCATTGATCATTGATCCTTGTTCATTCTTCATCGTTCATTCTTCATTGATCGTTGATCCTTGTTCATTCTTCATCGTTCATTCTTCATTGATCATTGACCTTGTTCATTCTTCAACGTTCATTCTTCATTGATCATTGATCCTTGTTCATTCTTCATCGTTCCTTCGTCATTGATCATTCATCCTTGTTCATTCTTCATCGTTCATTCTTCATTGATCATTGATCCTTGTTCATTCTTCATCGTTCATTCTTCATTGATCATTGATCCTTGTTCATTCTTCATCGTTCATTCTTTATTGATCATTGATCTTTGTTCATTCTTCATCGTTCATTCTTCATTGATCATTGATTCTTGTTCATTCTTCATCGTTCCTTCGTCATTGATCATTCATCCTTGTTCATTCTTCATCGTTCATTCTTCATTGATCATTGATCCTTGTTCATTCTTCATCGTTCATTCTTCATTGATCATTGATCCTTGTTCATTCTTCATCGTTCATTCTTCATTGATCATTGATCTTTGTTCATTCTTCATCTTTCATTCTTCATTGATCATTGATCCTTGTTCATTCTTCATCGTTCATTCGTCATTGACCATTGATCCTTGTTCATTCTTCATCGTTCATTCTTCATTGATCATTGATCCTTGTTCATTCTTCATCGTTCATTCTTCATTGATCATTGATCCTTTTTCATTCTTCATCGTTCATTCGTTATTCACCATTAATCCTTGTTCATTCTTCATCGTTCATTTGTCATTGATCATTGATCCTTGTTCATTCTTCATCGTTCATTCTTCATTGATCATTGATCCTTGTTCATTCTTCATCGTTCATTCGTGATTGACGATTGATCCTTGTTCATTCCTCATCGTTCATTCTTCATTGATCATTGATCCTTGTTCATTCTTCATCGTTCATTCTTCATTGATCATTGATCCTTGTTCATTCTTCATCGTTCATTCTTCATTGATCATTGATCCTTGTTCATTCTTCATCGTTCATTCGTCATTGAGCATTAATGCTTGTTCATTCTTCATCGTTCATTCTTCATTGATCATTGATCCTTGTTCATTCTTCATCGTTCATTCTTCATTGATCATTGATCCTTGTTCATTATTCATCGTTCATTCTTCATTGATCATTGATACTTGTTCATTCATCATCGTTCATTCGTCATTGAGCATTAATCCTTGTTCATTCTTCATCGTTCATTCTTTATTGATCATTGATCCTTGTTCATTCTTCATCGTTCATTCTTCATTGATCATTAATCCTTGTTCATTCTTCATCGTTCATTCTTCATCGTTCATTCGTCATTGACCATTAATCCTTGGTCATTCTTCATCGTTCATTCTTCATTGATCATTGATCCTTGTTCATTCTTCATCGTTCACTCGTCATTGATCATTGATCCTTGTTCATTCTTCATCGTTCATTCTTCATTGATCATTGATCCTTGTTCATTCTTCATCGTTCATTCTTCATTGATCATTGATCCTTGTTCATTCTTCATCGTTCATTCGTTATTCACCATTAATCCTTGTTCATTCTTCATCGTTCATTCTTCATTGATCATTGATCCTTGTTCATTCTTCATCGTTCATTCTTCATTGATCATTGATCCTTGTTCATTCTTCATCGTTCATTCGTGATTGACGATTGATCCTTGTTCATTCCTCATCGTTCATTCTTCATTGATCATTGATGCTTGTTCATTCTTCATCGTTCATTCGTGATTGACGATTGATCCTTGTTCATTCCTCATCGTTCATTCTTCATTGATCATTGATCCTTGTTCATTCTAAATCGTTTATTCTTCATTGATCATTGATCCTTGTTCATTCTAAATCGTTTATTCTTCATTGATCATTGATCCTTGATCATTCTTCATCGTTCATTCGTCATTGACCATTAATCCTTGGTCATTCTTCATCGTTCATTCTTCATTGATCATTGATCCTTGTTCATTCTTCATCGTTCATTCTTCATTGATCATTGATCTTTGTTCATTCTTCATCTTTCATTCTTCATTGATCATTGATCCTTGTTCATTCTTCATCGTTCATTCGTCATTGACCATTGATCCTTGTTCATTCTTCATCGTTCATTCTTCATTGATCATTGATCCTTGTTCATTCTTCATCGTTCATTCTTCATTGATCATTGATCCTTGTTCATTCTTCATCGTTCATTCGTTATTCACCATTAATCCTTGTTCATTCTTCATCGTTCATTTGTCATTGATCATTGATCCTTGTTCATTCTTCATCGTTCATTCTTCATTGATCATTGATCCTTGTTCATTCTTCATCGTTCATTCGTGATTGACGATTGATCCTTGTTCATTCCTCATCGTTCATTCTTCATTGATCATTGATCCTTGTTCATTCCTCATCGTTCATTCTTCATTGATCATTGATCCTTGTTCATTCTTCATCGTTCATTCTTCATTGATCATTGATCCTTGTTCATTCTTCATCGTTCATTCGTCATTGAGCATTAATGCTTGTTCATTCTTCATCGTTCATTCTTCATTGATCATTGATCCTTGTTCATTCTTCATCGTTCATTCTTCATTGATCATTGATCCTTGTTCATTATTCATCGTTCATTCTTCATTGATCATTGATCCTTGTTCATTCATCATCGTTCATTCGTCATTGAGCATTAATCCTTGTTCATTCTTCATCGTTCATTCTTTATTGATCATAGATCCTTGTTCATTCTTCATCGTTCATTCTTCATTGATCATTAATCCTTGTTCATTCTTCATCGTTCATTCTTCATCGTTCATTCGTCATTGACCATTAATCCTTGGTCATTCTTCATCGTTCATTCTTCATTGATCATTGATCCTTGTTCATTCTTCATCGTTCACTCGTCATTGATCATTGATCCTTGTTCATTCTTCATCGTTCATTCTTCATTGATCATTGATCCTTGTTCATTCTTCATCGTTCATTCTTCATTGATCATTGATCCTTGTTCATTCTTCATCGTTCATTCGTTATTCACCATTAATCCTTGTTCATTCTTCATCGTTCATTCTTCATTGATCATTGATCCTTGTTCATTCTTCATCGTTCATTCTTCATTGATCATTGATCCTTGTTCATTCTTCATCGTTCATTCGTGATTGACGATTGATCCTTGTTCATTCCTCATCGTTCATTCTTCATTGATCATTGATGCTTGTTCATTCTTCATCGTTCATTCGTGATTGACGATTGATCCTTGTTCATTCCTCATCGTTCATTCTTCATTGATCATTGATCCTTGTTCATTCTAAATCGTTTATTCTTCATTGATCATTGATCCTTGTTCATTCTAAATCGTTTATTCTTCATTGATCATTGATCCTTGATCATTCTTCATCGTTCATTCGTCATTGACCATTAATCCTTGGTCATTCTTCATCGTTCATTCTTCATTGATCATTGATCCTTGTTCATTCTTCATCGTTCATTCTTCATTGATCATTGATCTTTGTTCATTCTTCATCTTTCATTCTTCATTGATCATTGATCCTTGTTCATTCTTCATCGTTCATTCGTCATTGACCATTGATCCTTGTTCATTCTTCATCGTTCATTCTTCATTGATCATTGATCCTTGTTCATTCTTCATCGTTCATTCTTCATTGATCATTGATCCTTGTTCATTCTTCATCGTTCATTCGTTATTCACCATTAATCCTTGTTCATTCTTCATCGTTCATTTGTCATTGATCATTGATCCTTGTTCATTCTTCATCGTTCATTCTTCATTGATCATTGATCCTTGTTCATTCTTCATCGTTCATTCGTGATTGACGATTGATCCTTGTTCATTCCTCATCGTTCATTCTTCATTGATCATTGATCCTTGTTCATTCTTCATCGTTCATTCTTCATTGATCATTGATCCTTGTTCATTCTTCATCGTTCATTCTTCATTGATCATTGATCCTTGTTCATTCTTCATCGTTCATTCGTCATTGAGCATTAATGCTTGTTCATTCTTCATCGTTCATTCTTCATTGATCATTGATCCTTGTTCATTCTTCATCGTTCATTCTTCATTGATCATTGATCCTTGTTCATTATTCATCGTTCATTCTTCATTGATCATTGATCCTTGTTCATTCATCATCGTTCATTCGTCATTGAGCATTAATCCTTGTTCATTCTTCATCGTTCATTCTTTATTGATCATAGATCCTTGTTCATTCTTCATCGTTCATTCTTCATTGATCATTAATCCTTGTTCATTCTTCATCGTTCATTCTTCATCGTTCATTCGTCATTGACCATTAATCCTTGGTCATTCTTCATCGTTCATTCTTCATTGATCATTGAT
Source organism: Amaranthus tricolor (assembly GCF_026212465.1). Classification (NCBI taxonomy): domain Eukaryota; kingdom Viridiplantae; phylum Streptophyta; class Magnoliopsida; order Caryophyllales; family Amaranthaceae; genus Amaranthus; species Amaranthus tricolor. Next base: position 24,202,202 of record NC_080060.1, read on the forward strand.
CCTTGTTCATTCTTCATCGTTCACTCGTCATTGATCATTGATCCTTGTTCATTCTTCATCGTTCATTCTTCATTGATCATTGATCCTTGTTCATTCTTCATCGTTCATTCTTCATTGATCATTGATCCTTGTTCATTCTTCATCGTTCATTCGTTATTCACCATTAATCCTTGTTCATTCTTCATCGTTCATTCTTCATTGATCATTGATCCTTGTTCATTCTTCATCGTTCATTCTTCATTGATCATTGATCCTTGTTCATTCTTCATCGTTCATTCGTGATTGACGATTGATCCTTGTTCATTCCTCATCGTTCATTCTTCATTGATCATTGATGCTTGTTCATTCTTCATCGTTCATTCGTGATTGACGATTGATCCTTGTTCATTCCTCATCGTTCATTCTTCATTGATCATTGATCCTTGTTCATTCTAAATCGTTTATTCTTCATTGATCATTGATCCTTGTTCATTCTAAATCGTTTATTCTTCATTGATCATTGATCCTTGATCATTCTTCATCGTTCATTCGTCATTGACCATTAATCCTTGGTCATTCTTCATCGTTCATTCTTCATTGATCATTGATCCTTGTTCATTCTTCATCGTTCATTCTTCATTGATCATTGATCTTTGTTCATTCTTCATCTTTCATTCTTCATTGATCATTGATCCTTGTTCATTCTTCATCGTTCATTCGTCATTGACCATTGATCCTTGTTCATTCTTCATCGTTCATTCTTCATTGATCATTGATCCTTGTTCATTCTTCATCGTTCATTCTTCATTGATCATTGATCCTTGTTCATTCTTCATCGTTCATTCGTTATTCACCATTAATCCTTGTTCATTCTTCATCGTTCATTCTTCATTGATCATTGATCCTTGTTCATTCTTCATCGTTCATTCTTCATTGATCATTGATCCTTGTTCATTCTTCATCGTTCATTCGTGATTGACGATTGATCCTTGTTCATTCCTCATCGTTCATTCTTCATTGATCATTGATCCTTGTTCATTCTAAATCGTTTATTTTTCATTGATCATTGATCCTTGTTCATTCTAAATCGTTTATTCTTCATTGATCATTGATCCATGATCATTCTTCATCGTTCATTCGTCATTGACCATTAATCCTTGGTCATTCTTCATCGTTCATTCTTCATTGATCATTGATCCTTGTTCATTCTTCATCGTTCATTCGTCATTGACGATTGATCCTTGTTCATTCTTCATCGTTCATTCTTCATTGATCATTGATCCTTGTTCATTCTTCATCGTTCATTCTTCATTGATCATTGATCCTTGTTCATTCTTCATCGTTCATTCTTCATTGATCATTGATCCTTGTTCATTCTTCATCGTTCATTCGTCATTGAGCATTAATCCTTGTTCATTCTTCATCGTTCATTCTTCATTGATCATTGATCCTTGTTCATTCTTCATCGTTCATTCTTCATGGATCATTAATCCTTGTTCATTCTTCATCGTTCATTCTTCATTGATCATTGATCCTTGTTCATTCTTCATCGTTCATTCGTCATTGATCATTGATCCTTGTTCATTCTTCATTGTTCATTCTTCATTGATCATTGATCCTTGTTCATTCTAAATCGTTCATTCTTCATTGATCATTGATCCTTGTTCATTCTTCATCGTTCATTCGTCATTGACCATTAATCCTTGGTCATTCTTCATCGTTCATTCTTCATTGATCATTCATCCTTGTTCATTCTTCATCGTTCATTCGTCATTGATCATTGATCCTTGTTCATTCTTCATCGTTCATTCTTCATTGATCATTGATCCTTGTTCATTCTTCATCGTTCATTCTTCATTGATCATTGATCCTTGTTCATTCTTCATCGTTCATTCGTTATTCACCATTAATCCTTGTTCATTCTTCATCGTTCATTCTTCATTGATCATTGATCCTTGTTCATTATTCATCGTTCATTCTTCATTGATCATTGATCCTTGTTCATTCTTCATCGTTCATTCGTCATTGAGCATTAATCCTTGTTCATTCTTCATCGTTCATTCTTCATTGATCATTGATCCTTGTTCATTCTTCATCGTTCATTCTTCTTTGATCATTCATCCTCGTTCATTCTTCATCGTTCATTCTTCATCGTTCATTCGTCATTGACCATTAATCCTTGGTCATTCTTCATCGTTCATTCTTCATTGATCATTGATCCTTGTTCATTCTTCATCGTTCATTCGTCATTGATCATTGATCCTTGTTCGTTCTTCATCGTTCATTCTTCATTGATTATTGATCCTTGTTCATTCTTCACCGTTCATTCGTTATTGACCATTAATCCTTGTTCATTCTTCATTGATCATTGATCCTTGTTCATTCTTCATCGTTCATTCGTCCTTGATCATTGATCCTTGTTCATTCTTCATCGTTCATTCTTCATTGATCATTGACCTTGTTCATTCTTCAACGTTCATTCTTCATTCTTCATTGATCATTGATCCTCGTTCATTCTTCATCGTTCATTCGTCATTGATCATTCATCCTTGTTCATTCTTCATCGTTCATTCTTCATTGATCATTGATCCTTGATCATTCTTCATCGTTCATTCTTCATTGATCATTGATCCTTGTTCATTCTTCATCGTTCACTCTTCATTGATCATTGATCCTTGTTCATTCTTCATCGTTCATTCTTCATTGATCATTGATCCTTGTTCATTCTTCATCGTTCATTCGTCATTGACCATTGATCCTTGTTTATTCTTCATCGTTCATTCTTTATTGATCATTAATCCTTGTTCATTCTTCATCGTTCATTCTTCATTGATCATTGATCCGTGTTCATTCTTCAATTATCATTGATCCTTGTTCATTCTTCATCGTTCATTCGTCATTGATCATTGATCCTTGTTCATTCTTCATTGTTCATTCTTCATTGATCATTGATCCTTGTTCATTATTCATCGTTCATTCTTCATTGATCATTGATCCTTGTTCATTCTTCATCGTTCATTCGTCATTGATCATTGATCCTTGTTCATTCTTCATCGTTCATTCGTCATTGATCATTGATCCTTGTTCATTCTTCATCGTTCATTCGTCATTAATCATTGATCCTTGTTCATTCTTCATCGTTCATTCGTCATTGATCATTGATCCTTGTTCATTCTTCATCGTTCATTCTTCATTGATCATCGATCCTTGTTCATTCTAAATCGTTCATTCTTCATTGATCATTGATCCTTGTTCATTATTCATCGTTCATTCTTCATTGATCACTGATCCTTGTTCATTCTTCATCGTTCATTCGTTATTGACCATTAATCCTTGTTCATTCTTCATCGTTCATTCTTCATTGATCATTGATCCTTGTTCATTCTTCATCGTTCATTCTTCATTGATCATTGATCCTTGTTCATTCTTCATCGTTCATTCGTTATTGACCATTAATCCTTGTTCATTCTTCATCGTTCATTCTTAATTGATCATTGATCCTTGTTCATTCTTCATCGTTCATTCTTAATTGATCATTGATCCTTGTTCATTCTTCATCGTTCATTCTTCATTGATCATTGATCCTTGTTCATTCTTCATCGTTCATTCTTCATTGATCATTGATCCTTGTTCATTCTTCATCGTTCATTCTTCATTGATCATTGTTCCTTGTTCATTCTTCATTGTTCATTCTTCATTGATCATTGATCCTTGTTCATTCTTCATTGATCATTGATCCTTGTTCATTCTTCATCGTTCATTCGTCATTGACCATTTATCCTTGTTCATTCGTCATCGTTCATTCTTCATTGACCATTGATCCTTGTTCATTGTTCATCGTTCATTCTTCATTGCTGATTGATCCTTGTTCATTCTTCATCGTTCATTCGTCATTGATCATTGATCCTTGTTCATTCTTCATCGTTCATTCTTCATTGATCATTGATCCTTGTTCATTCTTCATCGTTCATTCTTCATTGATCATTGATCCTTGTTCATTCTTCATCGTTCATTCTTCATTGATCATTGATCCTTGTTCATTCTTCATCGTTCATTCGTCATTGAGCATTAATCCTTGTTCATTCTTCATCGTTCATTCTTCATTGATCATTGATCCTTGTTCATTCTTCATCGTTCATTCTTCACTGATCATTAATCCTTGTTCATTCTTCATCGTTCATTCTTCATTGATCATTGATCCTTGTTCATTATTCATCGTTCATTCGTCATTGATCATTGATCCTTGTTCATTCTTCATCGTTCATTCTTCATTGATCATTGATCCTTGTTCATTCTAAATCGTTCATTCTTCATTGATCATTGATCCTTGTTCATTCTTCATCGTTCATTCGTCATTGACCATTAATCCTTGGTCATTCTTCATCGTTCATTCTTCATTGATCATTCATCCTTGTTCATTCTTCATCGTTCATTCGTCATTGATCATTGATCATTGTTCATTCTTCATCGTTCATTCTTCATTGATCATTGATCCTTGTTCATTCTTCATCGTTCATTCGTGATTGACGATTGATCCTTGTTCATTCCTCATCGTTCATTCTTCATTGATCATTGATCCTTGTTCATTCTTCACCGTTCATTCTTCATTGATCATTGATCCTTGTTCATTCTTCATCGTTCATTGTTCATTGATCATTGATCATTGTTCATTCTTCATCGTTCATTCGTCATTGAGCATTAATCCTTGTTCATTCTTCATCGTTCATTCTTCATTGATCATTGATCCTTGTTCATTCTTCATCGCTCATTCTTCATTGATCATTGATCCTTGTTCATTCTTCATCGTTCATTCTTCATTGATCATTGATCCTTGTTCATTCTTCATCGCTCATTCTTCATTGATCATTGATCCTTGTTCATTCTTCATCGTTCATTCTTCATTGATCATTGATCCTTGTTCATTCTTCATCGTTCAATCTTCATTGATCATTGATCCTTGTTCATTCTTCATCGTTCATTCTTCATTGATCATTGATCCTTGTTCATTCTTCATCGTTCATTCGTCATTGACCATTAATCCTTGTTCATTCTTCATCATTCATTCTTCATTGATCATTGATCCTTGTTCATTCTTCATCGTTCATTCTTCATTGATCATTGATCCTTAATCATTCTTCATCGTTCATTCTTCATTGATCAATAATCCTTGTTCATTCTTCATCGTTCATTCTTCATTGATCATTGATCCTTGTTCATTCTTCATCGTTCATTCTTCATTGATCATTGATCCTTGTTCATTCTTCATCGCTCATTCTTCATTGATCATTGATCCTTGTTCATTCTTCATCGTTCATTCTTCATTGATCATTGATCCTTGTTCATTCTTCATCGTTCATTCTTCATTGATCATTGATCCTTGTTCATTCTTCATCGTTCATTCTTCATTGATCATTGTTCCTTGTTCATTCTTCATTGTTCATTCTTCATTGATCATTGATCCTTGTTCATTCTTCATTGATCATTGATCCTTGTTCATTCTTCATCGTTCATTCGTCATTGACCATTTATCCTTGTTCATTCGTCATCGTTCATTCTTCATTGACCATTGATCCTTGTTCATTGTTCATCGTTCATTCTTCATTGCTGATTGATCCTTGTTCATTCTTCATCGTTCATTCGTCATTGATCATTGATCCTTGTTCATTCTTCATCGTTCATTCTTCATTGATCATTGATCCTTGTTCATTCTTCATCGTTCATTCTTCATTGATCATTGATCCTTGTTCATTCTTCATCGTTCATTCTTCATTGATCATTGATCCTTGTTCATTCTTCATCGTTCATTCGTCATTGAGCATTAATCCTTGTTCATTCTTCATCGTTCATTCTTCATTGATCATTGATCCTTGTTCATTCTTCATCGTTCATTCTTCACTGATCATTAATCCTTGTTCATTCTTCATCGTTCATTCTTCATTGATCATTGATCCTTGTTCATTATTCATCGTTCATTCGTCATTAATCATTGATCCTTGTTCATTCTTCATCGTTCATTCTTCATTGATCATTGATCCTTGTTCATTCTAAATCGTTCATTCTTCATTGATCATTGATCCTTGTTCATTCTTCATCGTTCATTCGTCATTGACCATTAATCCTTGGTCATTCTTCATCGTTCATTCTTCATTGATCATTCATCCTTGTTCATTCTTCATCGTTCATTCGTCATTGATCATTGATCATTGTTCATTCTTCATCGTTCATTCTTCATTGATCATTGATCCTTGTTCATTCTTCATCGTTCATTCGTGATTGACGATTGATCCTTGTTCATTCCTCATCGTTCATTCTTCATTGATCATTGATCCTTGTTCATTCTTCACCGTTCATTCTTCATTGATCATTGATCCTTGTTCATTCTTCATCGTTCATTGTTCATTGATCATTGATCATTGTTCATTCTTCATCGTTCATTCGTCATTGAGCATTAATCCTTGTTCATTCTTCATCGTTCATTCTTCATTGATCATTGATCCTTGTTCATTCTTCATCGCTCATTCTTCATTGATCATTGATCCTTGTTCATTCTTCATCGTTCATTCTTCATTGATCATTGATCCTTGTTCATTCTTCATCGCTCATTCTTCATTGATCATTGATCCTTGTTCATTCTTCATCGTTCATTCTTCATTGATCATTGATCCTTGTTCATTCTTCATCGTTCAATCTTTATTGATCATTGATCCTTGTTCATTCTTCATCGTTCATTCTTCATTGATCATTGATCCTTGTTCATTCTTCATCGTTCATTCGTCATTGACCATTAATCCTTGTTCATTCTTCATCATTCATTCTTCATTGATCATTGATCCTTGTTCATTCTTCATCGTTCATTCTTTATTGATCATTGATCCTTAATCATTCTTCATCGTTCATTCTTCATTGATCAATAATCCTTGTTCATTCTTCATCGTTCATTCTTCATTGATCATTGATCCTTGTTCATTCTTCATCGTTCATTCGTCATTGATCATTGATCCTTGTTCATTCTTCATCGTTCATTCTTCATTGATCATTGATCCTTGTTCTTTCTAAATCATTCATTCTTCATTGATCATTGATCCTTGTTCATTCTAAATCGTACATTCTTCATTGATCATTGATCCTTGTTCATTCTTCATCGTTCATTCGTCATTGACCATTAATCCTTGGTCATTCTTCATCGTTCATTCTTCATTGATCATTCATCCTTGTTCATTCTTCATCGTTCATTCGTCATTGATCATTGATCCTTGTTCATTCTTCATCGTTCATTCTTCATTGATCATTGATCCTTGTTCATTCTAAATCGTTCATTCTTCATTGATCATTGATCCTTGTTCATTCTTCATCGTTCATTCGTCATTGACCATTAATCCTTGGTCATTCTTCATCGTTCATTCTTCATTGATCATTCATCCTTGTTCATTCTTCATCGTTCATTCGTCATTGATCATTGATCCTCGTTCATTCTTCATCGTTCATTCTTCATTGATCATTGATCCTTGTTCATTCTTCATTGATCATTGATCCTTGTTCATTCTTCATCGTTCATTCGTTATTGACCATTAATCGTTGTTCATTCTTCATCGTTCATTCTTCATTGATCATTGATCCTTGTTCATTCTTCATCGTTCATTCTTCATTGATCATTGATCCTTGTTCATTCTTCATCGTTCATTTGTGATTGACGATTGATCCTTGTTCATTCCTCATCGTTCATTCTTCATTGATCATTGATCCTTGTTCATTCTTCATCGTTCATTCTTCATTGATCATTGATCCTTGTTCATTCTTCATCGTTCATTCTTCATTGATCATTGATCCTTGTTCATTCTTCATCGTTCATTCGTCATTGAGCATTAATCCTTGTTCATTCTTCATCGTTCATTCTTCATTGATCATTGATCCTTGTTCATTCTTCATCGTTCATTCTTCATTGATCATTGATCCTTGTTCATTATTCATCGTTCATTCTTCATTGATCATTGATCCTTGTTCATTCTTCATCGTTCATTCGTCATTGAGCATTAATCCTTGTTCATTCTTCATCGTTCATTCTTCATTGATCATTGATCCTTGTTCATTCTTCATCGTTCATTCTTCATTGATCATTAATCCTCGTTCATTCTTCATCGTTCATTCGTCATTGACCATTAATCCTTGGTCATTCTTCATCGTTCATTCTTCATTGATCATTGATCCTTGTTCATTCTTCATCGTTCATTCGTCATTGATCATTGATCCTTGTTCATTCTTCATCGTTCATTCGTCATTGATCATTGATCCTTGTTCATTCTTCATCGTTCATTCTTCATTGATAATTGATCCTTGTTCATTATTCATCGTTCATTCTTCATTGATCATTGATGCTTGTTCATTCTTCATCGTTCATTCGTTATTGACCATTAATCGTTGTTCATTCTTCATCGTTCATTCTTCATTGATCATTGATCCTTGTTCATTCTTCATTGATCATTGATCCTTGTTTATTCTTCATCGTTCATTCTTCATTGATCATTGATCCTTGTTCATTCTTCATCGTTCATTCGTCATTGATCATTGATCCTTGTTCATTCTTCATCGTTCATTCTTCATTGATCATTGATCCTTGTTCATTCTAAATCGTTCATTCTTCATTGTTCATTGATCCTTGTTCATTCTAAATCGTACATTCTTCATTGATCATTGATCCTTGTTCATTCTTCATCGTTCATTCGTCATTGACCATTAATCCTTGGTCATTCTTCATCGTTCATTCTTCATTGATCATTCATCCTTGTTCATTCTTCATCGTTCATTCGTCATTGATCATTGATCCTCGTTCATTCTTCATCGTTCATTCTTCATTGATCATTGATCCTTGTTCATTCTTCATCGTTCATTCTTCTTTGATCATTGATCCTTGTTCATTCTTCATCGTTCATTCGTTATTGACCATTAATCGTTGTTCATTCTTCATCGTTCATTCTTCATTGATCATTGATCCTTGTTCATTCTTCATCGTTCATTCTTCATTGATCATTGATCCTTGTTCATTCTTCATCGTTCATTCTTCATTGATCATTGATCCTTGTTCATTCTTCATCGTTCATTCGTCATTGAGCATTAATCCTTGTTCATTCTTCATCGTTCATTCTTCATTGATCATTGATCCTTGTTCATTCTTCATCGTTCATTCTTCACTGATCATTAATCCTTGTTCATTCTTCATCGTTCATTCTTCATTGATCATTGATCCTTGTTCATTATTCATCGTTCATTCGTCATTAATCATTGATCCTTGTTCATTCTTCATCGTTCATTCTTCATTGATCATTGATCCTTGTTCATTCTAAATCGTTCATTCTTCATTGATCATTGATCCTTGTTCATTCTTCATCGTTCATTCGTCATTGACCATTAATCCTTGGTCATTCTTCATCGTTCATTCTTCATTGATCATTCATCCTTGTTCATTCTTCATCGTTCATTCGTCATTGATCATTGATCATTGTTCATTCTTCATCGTTCATTCTTCATTGATCATTGATCCTTGTTCATTCTTCATCGTTCATTCGTGATTGACGATTGATCCTTGTTCATTCCTCATCGTTCATTCTTCATTGATCATTGATCCTTGTTCATTCTTCACCGTTCATTCTTCATTGATCATTGATCCTTGTTCATTCTTCATCGTTCATTGTTCATTGATCATTGATCATTGTTCATTCTTCATCGTTCATTCGTCATTGAGCATTAATCCTTGTTCATTCTTCATCGTTCATTCTTCATTGATCATTGATCCTTGTTCATTCTTCATCGCTCATTCTTCATTGATCATTGATCCTTGTTCATTCTTCATCGTTCATTCTTCATTGATCATTGATCCTTGTTCATTCTTCATCGCTCATTCTTCATTGATCATTGATCCTTGTTCATTCTTCATCGTTCATTCTTCATTGATCATTGATCCTTGTTCATTCTTCATCGTTCAATCTTCATTGATCATTGATCCTTGTTCATTCTTCATCGTTCATTCTTCATTGATCATTGATCCTTGTTCATTCTTCATCGTTCATTCGTCATTGACCATTAATCCTTGTTCATTCTTCATCATTCATTCTTCATTGATCATTGATCCTTGTTCATTCTTCATCGTTCATTCTTTATTGATCATTGATCCTTAATCATTCTTCATCGTTCATTCTTCATTGATCAATAATCCTTGTTCATTCTTCATCGTTCATTCTTCATTGATCATTGATCCTTGTTCATTCTTCATCGTTCATTCGTCATTGATCATTGATCCTTGTTCATTCTTCATCGTTCATTCTTCATTGATCATTGATCCTTGTTCTTTCTAAATCATTCATTCTTCATTGATCATTGATCCTTGTTCATTCTAAATCGTACATTCTTCATTGATCATTGATCCTTGTTCATTCTTCATCGTTCATTCGTCATTGACCATTAATCCTTGGTCATTCTTCATCGTTCATTCTTCATTGATCATTCATCCTTGTTCATTCTTCATCGTTCATTCGTCATTGATCATTGATCCTTGTTCATTCTTCATCGTTCATTCTTCATTGATCATTGATCCTTGTTCATTCTAAATCGTTCATTCTTCATTGATCATTGATCCTTGTTCATTCTTCATCGTTCATTCGTCATTGACCATTAATCCTTGGTCATTCTTCATCGTTCATTCTTCATTGATCATTCATCCTTGTTCATTCTTCATCGTTCATTCGTCATTGATCATTGATCCTCGTTCATTCTTCATCGTTCATTCTTCATTGATCATTGATCCTTGTTCATTCTTCATTGATCATTGATCCTTGTTCATTCTTCATCGTTCATTCGTTATTGACCATTAATCGTTGTTCATTCTTCATCGTTCATTCTTCATTGATCATTGATCCTTGTTCATTCTTCATCGTTCATTCTTCATTGATCATTGATCCTTGTTCATTCTTCATCGTTCATTTGTGATTGACGATTGATCCTTGTTCATTCCTCATCGTTCATTCTTCATTGATCATTGATCCTTGTTCATTCTTCATCGTTCATTCTTCATTGATCATTGATCCTTGTTCATTCTTCATCGTTCATTCTTCATTGATCATTGATCCTTGTTCATTCTTCATCGTTCATTCGTCATTGAGCATTAATCCTTGTTCATTCTTCATCGTTCATTCTTCATTGATCATTGATCCTTGTTCATTCTTCATCGTTCATTCTTCATTGATCATTGATCCTTGTTCATTATTCATCGTTCATTCTTCATTGATCATTGATCCTTGTTCATTCTTCATCGTTCATTCGTCATTGAGCATTAATCCTTGTTCATTCTTCATCGTTCATTCTTCATTGATCATTGATCCTTGTTCATTCTTCATCGTTCATTCTTCATTGATCATTAATCCTCGTTCATTCTTCATCGTTCATTCGTCATTGACCATTAATCCTTGGTCATTCTTCATCGTTCATTCTTCATTGATCATTGATCCTTGTTCATTCTTCATCGTTCATTCGTCATTGATCATTGATCCTTGTTCATTCTTCATCGTTCATTCGTCATTGATCATTGATCCTTGTTCATTCTTCATCGTTCATTCTTCATTGATAATTGATCCTTGTTCATTATTCATCGTTCATTCTTCATTGATCATTGATGCTTGTTCATTCTTCATCGTTCATTCGTTATTGACCATTAATCGTTGTTCATTCTTCATCGTTCATTCTTCATTGATCATTGATCCTTGTTCATTCTTCATTGATCATTGATCCTTGTTTATTCTTCATCGTTCATTCTTCATTGATCATTGATCCTTGTTCATTCTTCATCGTTCATTCGTCATTGATCATTGATCCTTGTTCATTCTTCATCGTTCATTCTTCATTGATCATTGATCCTTGTTCATTCTAAATCGTTCATTCTTCATTGTTCATTGATCCTTGTTCATTCTAAATCGTACATTCTTCATTGATCATTGATCCTTGTTCATTCTTCATCGTTCATTCGTCATTGACCATTAATCCTTGGTCATTCTTCATCGTTCATTCTTCATTGATCATTCATCCTTGTTCATTCTTCATCGTTCATTCGTCATTGATCATTGATCCTCGTTCATTCTTCATCGTTCATTCTTCATTGATCATTGATCCTTGTTCATTCTTCATCGTTCATTCTTCTTTGATCATTGATCCTTGTTCATTCTTCATCGTTCATTCGTTATTGACCATTAATCGTTGTTCATTCTTCATCGTTCATTCTTCATTGATCATTGATCCTTGTTCATTCTTCATCGTTCATTCTTCATTGATCATTGATCCTTGTTCATTCTTCATCGTTCATTTGTGATTGACGATTGATCCTTGTTCATTCCTCATCGTTCATTCTTCATTGATCATTGATCCTTGTTCATTCTTCATCGTTCATTCTTCATTGATCATTGATCCTTGTTCATTCTTCATCGTTCATTCTTCATTGATCATTGATCCTTGTTCATTCTTCATCGTTCATTCGTCATTGAGCATTAATCCTTGTTCATTCTTCATCGTTCATTCTTCATTGATCATTGATCCTTGTTCATTCTTCATCGTTCATTCTTCATTGATCATTGATCCTTGTTCATTATTCATCGTTCATTCTTCATTGATCATTGATCCTTGTTCATTCTTCATCGTTCATTCGTCATTGAGCATTAATCCTTGTTCATTCTTCATCGTTCATTCTTCATTGATCATTGATCCTTGTTCATTCTTCATCGTTCATTCTTCATTGATCATTAATCCTCGTTCATTCTTCATCGTTCATTCGTCATTGACCATTAATCCTTGGTCATTCTTCATCGTTCATTCTTCATTGATCATTGATCCTTGTTCATTCTTCATCGTTCATTCGTCATTGATCATTGATCCTTGTTCATTCTTCATCGTTCATTCGTCATTGATCATTGATCCTTGTTCATTCTAAATCGTTCATTCTTCATTGTTCATTGATCCTTGTTCATTCTAAATCGTACATTCTTCATTGATCATTGATCCTTGTTCATTCTTCATCGTTCATTCGTCATTGACCATTAATCCTTGGTCATTCTTCATCGTTCATTCTTCATTGATCATTGATCCTTGTTCATTCTTCATCGTTCATTCGTCATTGATCATTGATCCTTGTTCATTCTTCATCGTTCATTCTTCATTGATCATTGATCCTTGTTCATTCTTCATCGTTCATTCGTCATTGACCATTAATCCTTGGTCATTCTTCATCATTCATCCTTCATTAATCATTGATCCTTGTTCATTCTTCATCGTTCATTCGTCATTGATCATTGATCCTTGTTCATTCTTCATCGTTCATTCTTCATTGATCATTGATCCTTGTTCATTCTTCATCGTTCATTCGTTATTCACCATTAATCCTTGTTCATTCTTCATCGTTCATTCTTCATTGATCATTGATCCTTGTTCATTCTTCATTGATCATTGATCCTTGTTCATTCTTCATCGTTCATTCGTTATTGACCATTAATCGTTGTTCATTCTTCATCGTTCATTCTTCATTGATCATTGATCCTTGTTCATTCTTCATCGTTCATTCTTCATTGATCATTGATCCTTGTTCATTCTTCATCGTTCATTTGTGATTGACGATTGATCCTTGTTCATTCCTCATCGTTCATTCTTCATTGATCATTGATCCTTGTTCATTCTTCATCGTTCATTCTTCATTGATCATTGATCCTTGTTCATTCTTCATCGTTCATTCTTCATTGATCATTGATCCTTGTTCATTCTTCATCGTTCATTCGTCATTGAGCATTAATCCTTGTTCATTCTTCATCGTTCATTCTTCATTGATCATTGATCCTTGTTCATTCTTCATCGTTCATTCTTCATTGATCATTGATCCTTGTTCATTATTCATCGTTCATTCTTCATTGATCATTGATCCTTGTTCATTCTTCATCGTTCATTCGTCATTGAGCATTAATCCTTGTTCATTCTTCATCGTTCATTCTTCATTGATCATTGATCCTTGTTCATTCTTCATCGTTCATTCTTCATTGATCATTAATCCTCGTTCATTCTTCATCGTTCATTCGTCATTGACCATTAATCCTTGGTCATTCTTCATCGTTCATTCTTCATTGATCATTGATCCTTGTTCATTCTTCATCGTTCATTCGTCATTGATCATTGATCCTTGTTCATTCTTCATCGTTCATTCGTCATTGATCATTGATCCTTGTTCATTCTTCATCGTTCATTCTTCATTGATAATTGATCCTTGTTCATTATTCATCGTTCATTCTTCATTGATCATTGATGCTTGTTCATTCTTCATCGTTCATTCGTTATTGACCATTAATCGTTGTTCATTCTTCATCGTTCATTCTTCATTGATCATTGATCCTTGTTCATTCTTCATTGATCATTGATCCTTGTTTATTCTTCATCGTTCATTCTTCATTGATCATTGATCCTTGTTCATTCTTCATCGTTCATTCGTCATTGATCATTGATCCTTGTTCATTCTTCATCGTTCATTCTTCATTGATCATTGATCCTTGTTCATTCTAAATCGTTCATTCTTCATTGTTCATTGATCCTTGTTCATTCTAAATCGTACATTCTTCATTGATCATTGATCCTTGTTCATTCTTCATCGTTCATTCGTCATTGACCATTAATCCTTGGTCATTCTTCATCGTTCATTCTTCATTGATCATTCATCCTTGTTCATTCTTCATCGTTCATTCGTCATTGATCATTGATCCTCGTTCATTCTTCATCGTTCATTCTTCATTGATCATTGATCCTTGTTCATTCTTCATCGTTCATTCTTCTTTGATCATTGATCCTTGTTCATTCTTCATCGTTCATTCGTTATTGACCATTAATCGTTGTTCATTCTTCATCGTTCATTCTTCATTGATCATTGATCCTTGTTCATTCTTCATCGTTCATTCTTCATTGATCATTGATCCTTGTTCATTCTTCATCGTTCATTTGTGATTGACGATTGATCCTTGTTCATTCCTCATCGTTCATTCTTCATTGATCATTGATCCTTGTTCATTCTTCATCGTTCATTCTTCATTGATCATTGATCCTTGTTCATTCTTCATCGTTCATTCTTCATTGATCATTGATCCTTGTTCATTCTTCATCGTTCATTCGTCATTGAGCATTAATCCTTGTTCATTCTTCATCGTTCATTCTTCATTGATCATTGATCCTTGTTCATTCTTCATCGTTCATTCTTCATTGATCATTGATCCTTGTTCATTATTCATCGTTCATTCTTCATTGATCATTGATCCTTGTTCATTCTTCATCGTTCATTCGTCATTGAGCATTAATCCTTGTTCATTCTTCATCGTTCATTCTTCATTGATCATTGATCCTTGTTCATTCTTCATCGTTCATTCTTCATTGATCATTAATCCTCGTTCATTCTTCATCGTTCATTCGTCATTGACCATTAATCCTTGGTCATTCTTCATCGTTCATTCTTCATTGATCATTGATCCTTGTTCATTCTTCATCGTTCATTCGTCATTGATCATTGATCCTTGTTCATTCTTCATCGTTCATTCGTCATTGATCATTGATCCTTGTTCATTCTAAATCGTTCATTCTTCATTGTTCATTGATCCTTGTTCATTCTAAATCGTACATTCTTCATTGATCATTGATCCTTGTTCATTCTTCATCGTTCATTCGTCATTGACCATTAATCCTTGGTCATTCTTCATCGTTCATTCTTCATTGATCATTGATCCTTGTTCATTCTTCATCGTTCATTCGTCATTGATCATTGATCCTTGTTCATTCTTCATCGTTCATTCTTCATTGATCATTGATCCTTGTTCATTCTTCATCGTTCATTCGTCATTGACCATTAATCCTTGGTCATTCTTCATCATTCATCCTTCATTAATCATTGATCCTTGTTCATTCTTCATCGTTCATTCGTCATTGATCATTGATCCTTGTTCATTCTTCATCGTTCATTCTTCATTGATCATTGATCCTTGTTCATTCTTCATCGTTCATTCGTTATTCACCATTAATCCTTGTTCATTCTTCATCGTTCATTCTTCATTGATCATTGATCCTTGTTCATTCTTCATCGTTCATTCTTCATTGATCATTATTCCTTGTTCATTCTTCATCGTTCATTCGTCATTGATCATTGATCCTTGTTCATTCTTCATCGTTCATTCTTCATTGATCATTGATCCTTGTTCATTATTCATCGTTCATTCTTCATTGATCATTGATCCTTGCTCACTCTTCATCGTTCATTCGTTATTGACCATTAATCGTTGTTCATTCTTCATCGTTCATTCTTCATTGATCATTGATCCTTGTTCATTCTTCATCGTTCATTCTTCATTGATCATTGATCCTTGTTCATTCTTCATCGTTCATTCTTCATTGATCATTGATCCTTGTTCATTCTTCATCGTTCATTCTTCATTGATCATTGATCCTTGTTCATTCTTCATCGTTCATTCGTTATTCACCATTAATCCTTGTTCATTCTTCATCGTTCATTCTTCATTGATCATTGATCCTTGTTCATTCTTCATCGTTCATTCTTCATTTATCATTGATCCTTGTTCATTCTTCATCGTTCATTTGTGATTGACGATTGATCCTTGTTCATTCCTCATCGTTCATTCTTCATTGATCATTGATCCTTGTTCATTCTTCATCGTTCATTCTTCATTGATCATTGATCCTTGTTCATTCTTCATCGTTCATTCTTCATTGATCATTGATCCTTGTTCATTCTTCATCGTTCATTCGTCATTAATCATTGATCCTTGTTCATTCTTCATCGTTCATTCTTCATTGATCATTGATCCTTGTTCATTCTAAATCGTTCATTCTTCATTGATCATTGATCCTTGTTCATTCTTCATCGTTCATTCGTCATTGACCATTAATCCTTGGTCATTCTTCATCGTTCATTCTTCATTGATCATTCATCCTTGTTCATTCTTCATCGTTCATTCGTCATTGATCATTGATCATTGTTCATTCTTCATCGTTCATTCTTCATTGATCATTGATCCTTGTTCATTCTTCATCGTTCATTCGTGATTGACGATTGATCCTTGTTCATTCCTCATCGTTCATTCTTCATTGATCATTTATCCTTGTTCATTCTTCACCGTTCATTCTTCATTGATCATTGATCCTTGTTCATTCTTCATCGTTCATTGTTCATTGATCATTGATCATTGTTCATTCTTCATCGTTCATTCGTCATTGAGCATTAATCCTTGTTCATTCTTCATCGTTCATTCTTCATTGATCATTGATCCTTGTTCATTCTTCATCGCTCATTCTTCATTGATCATTGATCCTTGTTCATTCTTCATCGTTCATTCTTCATTGATCATTGATCCTTGTTCATTCTTCATCGCTCATTCTTCATTGATCATTGATCCTTGTTCATTCTTCATCGTTCATTCTTCATTGATCATTGATCCTTGTTCATTCTTCATCGTTCAATCTTCATTGATCATTGATCCTTGTTCATTCTTCATCGTTCATTCTTCATTGATCATTGATCCTTGTTCATTCTTCATCGTTCATTCGTCATTGACCATTAAGCCTTGTTCATTCTTCATCATTCATTCTTCATTGATCATTGATCCTTGTTCATTCTTCATCGTTCATTCTTCATTGATCATTGATCCTTAATCATTCTTCATCGTTCATTCTTCATTGATCAATAATCCTTGTTCATTCTTCATCGTTCATTCTTCATTGATCATTGATCCTTGTTCATTCTTCATCGTTCATTCGTCATTGATCATTGATCCTTGTTCATTCTTCATCGTTCATTCTTCATTGATCATTGATCCTTGTTCTTTCTAAATCATTCATTCTTCATTGATCATTGATCCTTGTTCATTCTAAATCGTACATTCTTCATTGATCATTGATCCTTGTTCATTCTTCATCGTTCATTCGTCATTGACCATTAATCCTTGGTCATTCTTCATCGTTCATTCTTCATTGATCATTCATCCTTGTTCATTCTTCATCGTTCATTCGTCATTGATCATTGATCCTTGTTCATTCTTCATCGTTCATTCTTCATTGATCATTGATCCTTGTTCATTCTAAATCGTTCATTCTTCATTGATCATTGATCCTTGTTCATTCTTCATCGTTCATTCGTCATTGACCATTAATCCTTGGTCATTCTTCATCGTTCATTCTTCATTGATCATTCATCCTTGTTCATTCTTCATCGTTCATTCGTCATTGATCATTGATCCTCGTTCATTCTTCATCGTTCATTCTTCATTGATCATTGATCCTTGTTCATTCTTCATTGATCATTGATCCTTGTTCATTCTTCATCGTTCATTCGTTATTGACCATTAATCGTTGTTCATTCTTCATCGTTCATTCTTCATTGATCATTGATCCTTGTTCATTCTTCATCGTTCATTCTTCATTGATCATTGATCCTTGTTCATTCTTCATCGTTCATTTGTGATTGACGATTGATCCTTGTTCATTCCTCATCGTTCATTCTTCATTGATCATTGATCCTTGTTCATTCTTCATCGTTCATTCTTCATTGATCATTGATCCTTGTTCATTCTTCATCGTTCATTCTTCATTGATCATTGATCCTTGTTCATTCTTCATCGTTCATTCGTCATTGAGCATTAATCCTTGTTCATTCTTCATCGTTCATTCTTCATTGATCATTGATCCTTGTTCATTCTTCATCGTTCATTCTTCATTGATCATTGATCCTTGTTCATTATTCATCGTTCATTCTTCATTGATCATTGATCCTTGTTCATTCTTCATCGTTCATTCGTCATTGAGCATTAATCCTTGTTCATTCTTCATCGTTCATTCTTCATTGATCATTGATCCTTGTTCATTCTTCATCGTTCATTCTTCATTGATCATTAATCCTCGTTCATTCTTCATCGTTCATTCGTCATTGACCATTAATCCTTGGTCATTCTTCATCGTTCATTCTTCATTGATCATTGATCCTTGTTCATTCTTCATCGTTCATTCGTCATTGATCATTGATCCTTGTTCATTCTTCATCGTTCATTCGTCATTGATCATTGATCCTTGTTCATTCTTCATCGTTCATTCTTCATTGATAATTGATCCTTGTTCATTATTCATCGTTCATTCTTCATTGATCATTGATCCTTGTTCATTCTTCATCGTTCATTCGTTATTGACCATTAATCGTTGTTCATTCTTCATCGTTCATTCTTCATTGATCATTGATCCTTGTTCATTCTTCATTGATCATTGATCCTTGTTTATTCTTCATCGTTCATTCTTCATTGATCATTGATCCTTGTTCATTCTTCATCGTTCATTCGTCATTGATCATTGATCCTTGTTCATTCTTCATCGTTCATTCTTCATTGATCATTGATCCTTGTTCATTCTAAATCGTTCATTCTTCATTGTTCATTGATCCTTGTTCATTCTAAATCGTACATTCTTCATTGATCATTGATCCTTGTTCATTCTTCATCGTTCATTCGTCATTGACCATTAATCCTTGGTCATTCTTCATCGTTCATTCTTCATTGATCATTCATCCTTGTTCATTCTTCATCGTTCATTCGTCATTGATCATTGATCCTCGTTCATTCTTCATCGTTCATTCTTCATTGATCATTGATCCTTGTTCATTCTTCATCGTTCATTCTTCTTTGATCATTGATCCTTGTTCATTCTTCATCGTTCATTCGTTATTGACCATTAATCGTTGTTCATTCTTCATCGTTCATTCTTCATTGATCATTGATCCTTGTTCATTCTTCATCGTTCATTCTTCATTGATCATTGATCCTTGTTCATTCTTCATCGTTCATTTGTGATTGACGATTGATCCTTGTTCATTCCTCATCGTTCATTCTTCATTGATCATTGATCCTTGTTCATTCTTCATCGTTCATTCTTCATTGATCATTGATCCTTGTTCATTCTTCATCGTTCATTCTTCATTGATCATTGATCCTTGTTCATTCTTCATCGTTCATTCGTCATTGAGCATTAATCCTTGTTCATTCTTCATCGTTCATTCTTCATTGATCATTGATCCTTGTTCATTCTTCATCGTTCATTCTTCATTGATCATTGATCCTTGTTCATTATTCATCGTTCATTCTTCATTGATCATTGATCCTTGTTCATTCTTCATCGTTCATTCGTCATTGAGCATTAATCCTTGTTCATTCTTCATCGTTCATTCTTCATTGATCATTGATCCTTGTTCATTCTTCATCGTTCATTCTTCATTGATCATTAATCCTCGTTCATTCTTCATCGTTCATTCGTCATTGACCATTAATCCTTGGTCATTCTTCATCGTTCATTCTTCATTGATCATTGATCCTTGTTCATTCTTCATCGTTCATTCGTCATTGATCATTGATCCTTGTTCATTCTTCATCGTTCATTCGTCATTGATCATTGATCCTTGTTCATTCTAAATCGTTCATTCTTCATTGTTCATTGATCCTTGTTCATTCTAAATCGTACATTCTTCATTGATCATTGATCCTTGTTCATTCTTCATCGTTCATTCGTCATTGACCATTAATCCTTGGTCATTCTTCATCGTTCATTCTTCATTGATCATTGATCCTTGTTCATTCTTCATCGTTCATTCGTCATTGATCATTGATCCTTGTTCATTCTTCATCGTTCATTCTTCATTGATCATTGATCCTTGTTCATTCTTCATCGTTCATTCGTCATTGACCATTAATCCTTGGTCATTCTTCATCATTCATTCTTCATTAATCATTGATCCTTGTTCATTCTTCATCGTTCATTCGTCATTGATCATTGATCCTTGTTCATTCTTCATCGTTCATTCTTCATTGATCATTGATCCTTGTTCATTCTTCATCGTTCATTCGTTATTCACCATTAATCCTTGTTCATTCTTCATCGTTCATTCTTCATTGATCATTGATCCTTGTTCATTCTTCATCGTTCATTCTTCATTGATCATTATTCCTTGTTCATTCTTCATCGTTCATTCGTCATTGATCATTGATCCTTGTTCATTCTTCATCGTTCATTCTTCATTGATCATTGATCCTTGTTCATTATTCATCGTTCATTCTTCATTGATCATTGATCCTTGCTCACTCTTCATCGTTCATTCGTTATTGACCATTAATCGTTGTTCATTCTTCATCGTTCATTCTTCATTGATCATTGATCCTTGTTCATTCTTCATCGTTCATTCTTCATTGATCATTGATCCTTGTTCATTCTTCATCGTTCATTCTTCATTGATCATTGATCCTTGTTCATTCTTCATCGTTCATTCTTCATTGATCATTGATCCTTGTTCATTCTTCATCGTTCATTCGTTATTCACCATTAATCCTTGTTCATTCTTCATCGTTCATTCTTCATTGATCATTGATCCTTGTTCATTCTTCATCGTTCATTCTTCATTTATCATTGATCCTTGTTCATTCTTCATCGTTCATTTGTGATTGACGATTGATCCTTGTTCATTCCTCATCGTTCATTCTTCATTGATCATTGATCCTTGTTCATTCTTCATCGTTCATTCTTCATTGATCATTGATCCTTGTTCATTCTTCATCGTTCATTCTTCATTGATCATTGATCCTTGTTCATTCTTCATCGTTCATTCGTCATTGAGCATTAATCCTTGTTCATTCTTCATCGTTCATTCTTCATAGATCATTGATCCTTGTTCATTCTTCATCGTTCATTCTTCATTGATCATTGATCCTTGTTCATTATTCATCGTTCATTCTTCATTGATCATTGATCCTTATTCATTCTTCATCGTTCATTCGTCATTGAGCATTAATCCTTGTTCATTCTTCATCGTTCATTCTTCATTGATCATTGATCCTTGTTCATTCTTCATCGTTCATTCTTCATTGATCATTAATCCTCGTTCATTCTTCATCGTTCATTCGTCATTGACCATTAATCCTTGATCATTCTTCATCGTTCATTCTTCATTGATCATTGATCCTTGTTCATTCTTCATCGTTCATTCGTCATTGATCATTGATCCTTGTTCATTCTTCTTCGTTCATTCGTCATTGATCATTGATCCTTGTTCATTCTTCATCGTTCATTCTTCATTGATCATTGATCCTTGTTCATTATTCATCGTTCATTCTTCATTGATCATTGATCCTTGTTCATTCTTCATCGTTCATTCGTTATTGACCATTAATCGTTGTTCATTCTTCATCGTTCATTCTTCATTGATCATTGATCCTTGTTCATTCTTCATTGATCATTGATCCTTGTTTATTCTTCATCGTTCATTCTTCATTGATCATTGATCCTTGTTCATTCTTCATCGTTCATTCGTCATTGATCATTGATCCTTGTTCATTCTTCATCGTTCATTCTTCATTGATCATTGATCCTTGTTCATTCTAAATCGTTCATTCTTCATTGTTCATTGATCCTTGTTCATTCTAAATCGTACATTCTTCATTGATCATTGATCCTTGTTCATTCTTCATCGTTCATTCGTCATTGACCATTAATCCTTGGTCATTCTTCATCGTTCATTCTTCATTGATCATTGATCCTTGTTCATTCTTCATCGTTCATTCGTCATTGATCATTGATCCTTGTTCATTCTTCATCGTTCATTCTTCATTGATCATTGATCCTTGTTCATTCTTCATCGTTCATTCGTCATTGACCATTAATCCTTGGTCATTCTTCATCGTTCATCCTTCATTAATCATTGATCCTTGTTCATTCTTCATCGTTCATTCGTCATTGATCATTGATCCTTGTTCATTCTTCATCGTTCATTCTTCATTGATCATTCATCCTTGTTCATTCTTCATCGTTCATTCTTCATTGATCATTGATCCTTGTTCATTCTTCATCGTTCATTCGTCATTGAGCATTAATCCTGGTTCATTCTTCATCGTTCATTCTTCATTGATCATTGATCCTTGTTCATTCTTCATCGTTCATTCGTCATTGATCATTGATCCTTGTTCATTCTTCATCGTTCATTCTTCATTGATCATTGATCCTTGTTCATTATTCATCGTTCATTCTTCATTGATCATTGATCCTTGCTCACTCTTCATCGTTCATTCGTTATTGACCATTAATCGTTGTTCATTCTTCATCGTTCATTCTTCATTGATCATTGATCCTTGTTCATTCTTCATCGTTCATTCTTCATTGATCATTGATCCTTGTTCATTCTTCATCGTTCATTCTTCATTGATCATTGATCCTTGTTCATTCTTCATCGTTCATTCGTCATTGATCATTGATCCTTGTTCATTCTTCATCGTTCATTCTTCATTGATCATTGATCCTTGTTCATTATTCATCGTTCATTCTTCATTGATCATTGATCCTTGCTCACTCTTCATCGTTCATTCGTTATTGACCATTAATCGTTGTTCATTCTTCATCGTTCATTCTTCATTGATCATTGATCCTTGTTCATTCTTCATCGTTCATTCTTCATTGATCATTGATCCTTGTTCATTCTTCATCGTTCATTCTTCATTGATCATTGATCCTTGTTCATTCTTCATCGTTCATTCTTCATTGATCATTGATCCTTGTTCATTCTTCATCGTTCATTCGTCATTGATCATTGATCCTTGTTCAATCTTCATCGTTCATTCGTCATTGATCATTGATCCTTGTTCATTCTTCATCGTTCATTCTTCATTGATCATTGATCCTTGTTCATTCTTCATCGTTCATTCGTCATTGACCATTAATCCTTGGTCATTCATCATCGTTCATTCTTCATTGATCATTGATCCTTGTTCATTCTTCATCGTTCATTCGTCATTGATCATTGATCCTTGTTCATTCTTCATCGTTCATTCTTCATTGATCATTGATCCTTGTTCATTATTCATCGTTCATTCTTCATTGATCATTGATCCTTGCTCACTCTTCATCGTTCATTCGTTATTGATCATTAATCGTTGTTCATTCTTCATCGTTCATTCGTCATTGATCATTGATCCTTGTTCATTCTTCATCGTTCATTCTTCATTGATCATTGATCCTTGTTCATTCTAAATCGTTCATTCTTCATTGTTCATTGATCCTTGTTCATTCTAAATCGTACATTCTTCATTGATCATTGATCCTTGTTCATTCTTCATCGTTCATTCGTCATTGACCATTAATCCTTGGTCATTCTTCATCGTTCATTCTTCATTGATCATTGATCCTTGTTCATTCTTCATCGTTCATTCGTCATTGATCATTGATCCTTGTTCATTCTTCATCGTTCATTCTTCATTGATCATTGATCCTTGTTCATTCTTCATCGTTCATTCGTCATTGACCATTAATCCTTGGTCATTCTTCATCGTTCATCCTTCATTAATCATTGATCCTTGTTCATTCTTCATCGTTCATTCGTCATTGATCATTGATCCTTGTTCATTCTTCATCGTTCATTCGTCATTGATCATTGATCCTTGTTCATTCTTCATCGTTCATTCTTCATTGATCATTGATCCTTGTTCATTATTCATCTTTCATTCTTCATTGATCATTGATCCTTGCTCACTCTTCATCGTTCATTCGTTATTGACCATTAATCGTTGTTCATTCTTCATCGTTCATTCTTCATTGATCATTGATCCTTGTTCATTCTTCATCGTTCATTCTTCATTGATCATTGATCCTTGTTCATTCTTCATCGTTCATTCTTCATTGATCATTGATCCTTGTTCATTCTTCATCGTTCATTCTTCATTGATCATTGATCCTTGTTCATTCTTCATCGTTCATTCGTCATTGATCATTGATCCTTGTTCAATCTTCATCGTTCATTCGTCATTGATCATTGATCCTTGTTCATTCTTCATCGTTCATTCTTCATTGATCATTGATCCTTGTTCATTCTTCATCGTTCATTCGTCATTGACCATTAATCCTTGGTCATTCTTCATCGTTCATTCTTCATTGATCATTGATCCTTGTTCATTCTTCATCGTTCATTCGTCATTGACCATTAATCCTTGGTCATTCTTCATCGTTCATTCTTCATTGATCATTGATCCTTGTTCATTCTTCATCGTTCATTCTTCATTGATCATTGATCCTTGTTCATTCTTCATCGTTCATTCGTCATTGACCATTAATCCTTGGTCATTCTTCATCGTTCATCCTTCATTAATCATTGATCCTTGTTCATTCTTCATCGTTCATTCGTCATTGATCATTGATCCTTGTTCATTCTTCATCGTTCATTCTTCATTGATCATTGATCCTTGTTCATTCTTCATCGTTCATTCTTCATTGATCATTGATCCTTGTTCATTCTTCATCGTTCATTCTTCATTGATCATTGATCCTTGTTCATTCTTCATCGTTCATTCTTCATTGATCATTGATCCTTGTTCATTCTTCATCGTTCATTCTTCATTGATCATTGATCCTTGTTCATTCTTCATCGTTCATTCGTCATTGATCATTGATCCTTGTTCATTCTTCATCGTTCATTCTTCATTGATCATTGATCCTTGTTCATTATTCATCGTTCATTCTTCATTGATCATTGATCCTTGCTCACTCTTCATCGTTCATTCGTTATTGACCATTAATCGTTGTTCATTCTTCATCGTTCATTCTTCATTGATCATTGATCCTTGTTCATTCTTCATCGTTCATTCTTCATTGATCATTGATCCTTGTTCATTCTTCATCGTTCATTCTTCATTGATCATTGATCCTTGTTCATTCTTCATCGTTCATTCTTCATTGATCATTGATCCTTGTTCATTCTTCATCGTTCATTCGTCATTGATCATTGATCCTTGTTCAATCTTCATCGTTCATTCGTCATTGATCATTGATCCTTGTTCATTCTTCATCGTTCATTCTTCATTGATCATTGATCCTTGTTCATTCTTCATCGTTCATTCGTCATTGACCATTAATCCTTGGTCATTCATCATCGTTCATTCTTCATTGATCATTGATCCTTGTTCATTCTTCATCGTTCATTCGTCATTGATCATTGATCCTTGTTCATTCTTCATCGTTCATTCTTCATTGATCATTGATCCTTGTTCATTATTCATCGTTCATTCTTCATTGATCATTGATCCTTGCTCACTCTTCATCGTTCATTCGTTATTGATCATTAATCGTTGTTCATTCTTCATCGTTCATTCGTCATTGATCATTGATCCTTGTTCATTCTTCATCGTTCATTCTTCATTGATCATTGATCCTTGTTCATTCTAAATCGTTCATTCTTCATTGTTCATTGATCCTTGTTCATTCTAAATCGTACATTCTTCATTGATCATTGATCCTTGTTCATTCTTCATCGTTCATTCGTCATTGACCATTAATCCTTGGTCATTCTTCATCGTTCATTCTTCATTGATCATTGATCCTTGTTCATTCTTCATCGTTCATTCGTCATTGATCATTGATCCTTGTTCATTCTTCATCGTTCATTCTTCATTGATCATTGATCCTTGTTCATTCTTCATCGTTCATTCGTCATTGACCATTAATCCTTGGTCATTCTTCATCGTTCATCCTTCATTAATCATTGATCCTTGTTCATTCTTCATCGTTCATTCGTCATTGATCATTGATCCTTGTTCATTCTTCATCGTTCATTCGTCATTGATCATTGATCCTTGTTCATTCTTTATCGTTCATTCTTCATTGATCATTGATCCTTGTTCATTATTCATCTTTCATTCTTCATTGATCATTGATCCTTGCTCACTCTTCATCGTTCATTCGTTATTGACCATTAATCGTTGTTCATTCTTCATCGTTCATTCTTCATTGATCATTGATCCTTGTTCATTCTTCATCGTTCATTCTTCATTGATCATTGATCCTTGTTCATTCTTCATCGTTCATTCTTCATTGATCATTGATCCTTGTTCATTCTTCATCGTTCATTCTTCATTGATCATTGATCCTTGTTCATTCTTCATCGTTCATTCGTCATTGATCATTGATCCTTGTTCAATCTTCATCGTTCATTCGTCATTGATCATTGATCCTTGTTCATTCTTCATCGTTCATTCTTCATTTATCATTGATCCTTGTTCATTCTTCATCGTTCATTCGTCATTGACCATTAATCCTTGGTCATTCTTCATCGTTCATTCTTCATTGATCATTGATCCTCCTTGTTCATTCTTCATCGTTCATTCGTCATTGACCATTAATCCTTGGTCATTCTTCATCGTTCATTCTTCATTGATCATTGATCCTTGTTCATTCTTCATCGTTCATTCTTCATTGATCATTGATCCTTGTTCATTCTTCATCGTTCATTCGTCATTGACCATTAATCCTTGGTCATTCTTCATCGTTCATCCTTCATTAATCATTGATCCTTGTTCATTCTTCATCGTTCATTCGTCATTGATCATTGACCCTTGTTCATTCTTCATCGTTCATTCTTCATTGATCATTGATCCTTGTTCATTCTTCATCGTTCATTCGTTATTCACCATTAATCCTTGTTCATTCTTCATCGTTCATTCTTCATTGATCATTGATCCTTGTTCATTCTTCGTCGTTCATTCTTCATTGATCATTGATCCTTGTTCATTCTTCATCGTTCATTCGTCATTGATCATTGATCCTTGTTCATTCTTCATCGTTCATTCGTCATTGATCATTGATCCTTGTTCATTCTTCATCGTTCATTCGTCATTGATCATTGATCCTTGTTCATTCTTCATCGTTCATTCTTCATTGATCATTGATCCTTGTTCATTATTCATCGTTCATTCTTCATTGATCATTGATCCTTGTTCATTCTTCATCGTTCATTCGTCATTGATCATTGATCCTTGTTCATTCTTCATCGTTCATTCGTCATTGATCATTGATCCTTGTTCATTCTTCATCGTTCATTCTTCATTGATCATTGATCCTTGTTCATTATTCATCGTTCATTCTTCATTGATCATTGATCCTTGTTCATTCTTCATCGTTCATTCGTTATTGACCATTAATCGTTGTTCATTCTTCATCGTTCATTCTTCATTGATCATTGATCCTTGTTCATTCTTCATCGTTCATTCTTCATTGATCATTGATCCTTGTTCATTCTTCATCGTTCATTGTTCATTGATCATTGATCCTTGTTCATTCTTCATCGTTCATTCTTCATTGATCATTGATCCTTGTTCATTCTTCATCGTTCATTCGTCATTGATCATTGATCCTTGTTCATTCTTCATCGTTCATCCTTCATTAATCATTGATCCTTGTTCATTCTTCATCGTTCATTCGTCATTGATCATTGATCCTTGTTCATTCTTCATCGTTCATTCTTCATTGATCATTGATCCTTGTTCATTCTTCATCGTTCATTCGTTATTCACCATTAATCCTTGTTCATTCTTCATCGTTCATTCTTCATTGATCATTGATCCTTGTTCATTCTTCATCGTTCATTCGTCATTGATCATTGATCCTTGTTCATTCTTCATCGTTCATTCGTCATTGATCATTGATCCTTGTTCATTCTTCATCGTTCATTCTTCATTGATCATTGATCCTTGTTCATTATTCATCGTTCATTCTTCATTGATCATTGATCCTTGTTCGTTCTTCATCGTTCATTCGTTATTGACCATTAATCGTTGTTCATTCTTCATCGTTCATTCTTCATTGATCATTGATCCTTGTTCATTCTTCATCGTTCATTCTTCATTGATCATTGATCCTTGTTCATTCTTCATCGTTCATTCTTCATTGATCATTGATCCTTGTTCATTCTTCATCGTTCATTCTTCATTGATCATTGATCCTTGTTCATTCTTCATCGTTCATTCGTCATTGATCATTGATCCTTGTTCATTCTTCATCGTTCATTCTTCATTGATCATTGATCCTTGTTCATTCTTCATCGTTCATTCGTCATTGAGCATTAATCCTTGTTCATTCTTCATCGTTCATTCTTCATTGATCATTGATCCTTGTTCATTCTTCATCGTTCATTCGTCATTGATCATTGATCCTTGTTCATTCTTCATCGTTCATTCTTCATTGATCATTGATCCTTGTTCATTCTAAATCGTTCATTCTTCATTGATCATTGATCCTTGTTCATTCTTCATCGTACATTCGTCATTGACCATTAATCCTTGGTCATTCTTCATCGTTCATTCTTCATTGATCATTCATCCTTGTTCATTCTTCATCGTTCATTCGTCAATGAGCATTAATCCTTGTTCATTCTTCATCGTTCATTCTTCATTGATCATTGATCCTTGTTCATTCTTCATCGTTCATTCGTTATTGACCATTAATCCTTGTTCATTCTTCATCGTTCATTCTTCATTGATCATTGATCCTTGTTCATTCTTCATCGTTCATTCTTCATTGATCATTGATCCTTGTTCATTCTTCATCGTTCATTCTTCATCGTTCATTCTTCATTGATCATTGATCCTTGTTCATTCTTCATCGTTCATTCTTCATTGATCATTGATCCTTGTTCATTCTTCATCGTTCATTCGTCATTGATCATTGATCCTTGTTCATTCTTCCTCGTTCATTCTTCATTGATCATTGATCCTTGTTCATTCTTCATCGTTCATTCGTCATTGAGCATTAATCCTTGTTCATTCTTCATCGTTCATTCTTCATTGATCATTGATCCTTGTTCATTCTTCATCGTTCATTCGTCATTGATCATTGATCCTTGTTCATTCTTCATCGTTCATTCTTCATTGATCATTGATCCTTGTTCATTCTAAATCGTTCATTCTTCATTGATCATTGATCCTTGTTCATTCTTCATCGTTCATTCGTCATTGACCATTAATCCTTGGTCATTCTTCATCGTTCATTCTTCATTGATCATTCATCCTTGTTCATTCTTCATCGTTCATTCGTCATTGAGCATTAATCCTTGTTCATTCTTCATCGTTCATTCTTCATTGATCATTGACCCTTATTCATTCTTCATCGTTCATTCTTCATTGATCATTGATCCTTGTTCATCATTCATCGTTCATTCTTCATTGATCATTGATCCTTGTTCATTCTTCATCGTTCATTCGTCATTGAGCATTAATCCTTGTTAATTCTTCATCGTTCATTCTTCATTGATCATTGATCCTTGTTCATTCTTCGTCGTTCATTCTTCATTGATCATTAATGTTCGTTCATTCTTCATCGTTCATTCGTCATTGACCATTAATCCTTGGTCATTCTTCATCGTTCATTCTTCATTGATCATTGATCCTTGTTCATTCTTCATCGTTCATTCGTCATTGATCATTGATCCTTGTTCGTTCTTCATCGTTCATTCTTCATTGATTATTGATCCTTGTTCATTCTTCATCGTTCATTCGTTATTGACCATTAATCCTTGTTCATTCTTCATTGTTCATTCTTCATTGATCATTGATCCTTGTTCATTCTTCATCGTTCATTCGTCCTTGATCATTGATCCTTGTTCATTCTTCATCGTTCATTCTTCATTGATCATTGACCTTGTTCATTCTTCAACGTTCATTCTTCATTCTTCATTGATCATTGATCCTTGTTCATTCTTCATCGTTCATTCTTCATTGATCATTGATCCTTGTTCATTATTCATCGTTCATTCTTCATTGATCATTGATCCTTGTTCATTCTTCATCGTTCATTCGTTATTGACCATTAATCCTTGTTCATTCTTCATCGTTCATTCTTCATTGATCATTGATCCTTGTTCATTCTTCATCGTTCATTCTTCATTGATCATTGATCCTTGTTCATTCTTCATCGTTCATTCGTTATTGACCATTAATCCTTGTTCATTCTTCATCGTTCATTCTTAATTGATCATTGATCCTTGTTCATTCTTCATCGTTCATTCTTCATTGATCATTGATCCTTGTTCATTCTTCATCGTTCATTCTTCATTGATCATTGATCCTTGTTCATTCTTCATCGTTCATTCTTCATTGATCATTGATCCTTGTTCATTCTTCATTGTTCATTGTTCATTGATCATTGATCCTTGTTCATTCTTCATTGATCATTGATCCTTGTTCATTCTTCATCGTTCATTCGTCATTGACCATTTATCCTTGTTCATTCTTCATCGTTCATTCTTCATTGACCATTGATCCTTGTTCATTGTTCATCGTTCATTCTTCATTGCTGATTGATCCTTGTTCATTCTTCATCGTTCATTCGTCATTGAGCATTGATCCTTGTTCATTCTTCATCGTTCGTTCTTCATTGATCATTGATCCTTGTTCATTCTTCATCGTTCCTTCATTATTCACCATTAATCCTTGTTCATTCTTCATCGTTCATTCTTCATTGATCATTGATCCTTGTTCATTCGTCATCGTTCATTCTTCATTGATCATTGATCCTTGTTCATTCTTCATCGTTCATTCGTGATTGACATTTGATCCTTGTTCATTCCTCATCGTTCATTCTTCATTGATCATTGATCCTTGTTCATTCTTCATCGTTCATTCTTCATTGATCATTGATCCTTGTTCATTCTTCATCGTTCATTCTTCATTGATCATTGATCCTTGTTCATTCTTCATCGTTCATTCGTCATTGAGCATTAATCCTTGTTCATTCTTCATCGTTCATTCTTCATTGATCATTGATCCTTGTTCATTCTTCATTGTTCATTCTTCATTGATCATTGATCCTTGTTCATTATTCATCGTTCATTCTTCATTGATCATTGATCCTTGTTCATTCTTCATCGTTCATTCGTCATTGAGCATTAATCCTTGTTCATTCTTCATCGTTCATTCTTCATTGATCATTGATCCTTGTTCATTCTTCATCGTTCATTCTTCATTGATCATTAATCCTTGTTCATTCTTCATCGTTCATTCTTCATCGTTCATTCGTCATTGATCATTGATCCTTGTTCGTTCTTCATCGTTCATTCTTCATTGATTATTGATCCTTGTTCATTCTTCATCGTTCATTCGTTATTGACCATTAATCCTTGTTCATTCTTCATTGATCATTGATCCTTGTTCATTCTTCATCGTTCATTCGTCCTTGATCATTGATCCTTGTTCATTCTTCATCGTTCATTCTTCATTGATCATTGACCTTGTTCATTCTTCAACGTTCATTCTTCATTCTTCATTGATCATTGATCCTTGTGCATTCTTCATCGTTCATTCGTCATTGATCATTCATCCTTGTTCATTCTTCATCGTTCATTCTTCATTGATCATTGATCCTTGATCATTCTTCATCGTTCATTCTTCATTGATCATTGATCCTTGTTCATTCTTCATCGTTCATTCTTCATTGATCATTGATCCTTGTTCATTCTTCATCGTTCATTCTTCATTGATCATTGATCCTTGTTCATTCTTCATCGTTCATTCCTCATTGACCATTGATCCTTGTTTATTCTTCATCGTTCATTCTTTATTGATCATTAATCCTTGTTCATTCTTCATCGTTCATTCTTCATTGATCATTGATCCTTGTTCAATCATCATCGTTCATTTTTCATTGATCATTGATCGTAGTTCATTCTTCATCGTTCATTCGTGATTGACGATTGATCCTTGTTCATTCCTCATCGTTCATTCTTCATTGATCATTTATCCTTGTTCATTCTTCACCGTTCATTCTTCATTGATCATTGATCCTTGTTCATTCTTCATCGTTCATTGTTCATTGATCATTGATCCTTGTTCATTCTTCATCGTTCATTCGTCATTGATCATTGATCCTTGTTCATTCTTCAACTTTCATTCTTCATTGATCATTGATCCTTGTTCATTCTTCATCGTTCATTCTTCATTGATCATTGATCCTTGTTCATTCTTCATCGCTCATTCTTCATTGATCATTGATCCTTGTTCATTCTTCATGGTTCATTCTTCATTGATCATTGATCCTTGTTCATTCTTCATCGCTCATTCTTCATTGATCATTGATCCTTGTTCATTCTTCATCGTTCATTCTTCATTGATCATTGATCCTTGTTCATTCTTCATCGTTCATTCTTCATTGATCATTGATCCTTGTTCATTCTTCATCGTTCATTCTTCATTGATCATTGATCCTTGTTCATTCGTCATCGTTCATTCGTCATTGACCATTAATCCTTGTTCATTCTTCATCATTCATTCTTCATTGATCATTGATCCTTGTTCATTCTTCATCGCTCATTCTTCATTGATCATTGATCCTTGTTCATTCTTCATCGTTCATTCTTCATTGATCATTGATCCTTGTTCATTCTTCATCGTTCATTCTTCATTGATCATTGATCCTTGTTCATTCGTCATCGTTCATTCGTCATTGACCATTAATCCTTGTTCATTCTTCATCATTCATTCTTCATTGATCATTGATCCTTGTTCATTCTTCATTGATCATTGATCCTTAATCATTCTTCATCGTTCATTCTTCATTGATCATTAATCCTTGTTCATTCTTCATCGTTCATTCTTCATTGATCATTGATCCTTGTTCATTCTTCATCGTTCATTCGTCATTGATCATTGATCCTTGTTCATTCTTCATCGTTCATTCTTCATTGATCATTGATCCTTGTTCATTCTTCATCGTTCATTCGTCATTGACCATTAATCCTTGGTCATTCTTCATCGTTCATCCTTCATTAATCATTGATCCTTGTTCATTCTTCATCGTTCATTCGTCATTGATCATTCATCCTTGTTCATTCTTCATCGTTCATTCTTCATTGATCATTGATCCTTGATCATTCTTCATCGTTCATTCTTCATTGATCATTGATCCTTGTTCATTCTTCATCGTTCATTCCTCATTGATCATTGATCCTTGTTCATTCTTCATCGTTCATTCTTCATTGATCATTGATCCTTGTTCATTCTTCATCGTTCATTCGTCATTGACCATTGATCCTTGTTTATTCTTCATCGTTCATTCTTTATTGATCATTAATCCTTGTTCATTCTTCATCGTTCATTCTTCATTGATCATTGATCCTTGTTCATTCTTCAATTATCATTGATCCTTGTTCATTCTTCATCGTTCATTCGTCATTGATCATTGATCCTTGTTCATTCTTCATCGTTCATTCTTCATTGATCATTGATCCTTGTTCATTCTAAATCGTTCATTCTTCATTGATCATTGATCCTTGTTCATTATTCATCGTTCATTCTTCATTGATCATTGATCCTTGTTCATTCTTCATCGTTCATTCGTTATTGACCATTAATCCTTGTTCATTCTTCATCGTTCATTCTTCATTGATCATTGATCCTTGTTCATTCTTCATCGTTCATTCTTCATTGATCATTGATCCTTGTTCATTCTTCATCGTTCATTCGTCATTGACCATTAATCCTTGGTCATTCTTCATCGTTCATCCTTCATTAATCATTGATCCTTGTTCATTCTTCATCGTTCATTCTTAATTGATCATTGATCCTTGTTCATTCTTCATCGTTCATTCTTCATTGATCATTGATCCTTGTTCATTCTTCATCGTTCATTCTTTATTGATCATTGATCGTTGTTCATTCTTCATCGTTCATTCTTCATTGATCATTGATCCTTGTTCATTCTTCATTGTTCATTGTTCATTGATCATTGATCCTTGTTCATTCTTCATTGATCATTGATCCTTGTTCATTCTTCATCGTTCATTCGTCATTGACCATTTATCCTTGTTCATTCTTCATCGTTCATTCTTCATTGACCATTGATCCTTGTTCATTGTTCATCGTTCATTCTTCATTGCTGATTGATCCTTGTTCATTCTTCATCGTTCATTCGTCATTGAGCATTGATCCTTGTTCATTCTTCATCGTTCGTTCTTCATTGATCATTGATCCTTGTTCATTCTTCATCGTTCCTTCATTATTCACCATTAATCCTTGTTCATTCTTCATCGTTCATTCTTCATTGCTCATTGATCCTTGTTCATTCGTCATCGTTCATTCTTCATTGATCATTGATCCTTGTTCATTCTTCATCGTTCATTCGTGATTGACGATTGATCCTTGTTCATTCCTCATCGTTCATTCTTCATTGATCATTGATCCTTGTTCATTCTTCATCGTTCATTCTTCATTGATCATTGATCCTTGTTCATTCTTCATCGTTCATTCTTCATTGATCATTGATCCTTGTTCATTCTTCATCGTTCATTCGTCATTAAGCATTAATCCTTGTTCATTCTTCATCGTTCATTCTTCATTGATCATTGATCCTTGTTCATTCTTCATTGTTCATTCTTCATTGATCATTGATCCTTGTTCATTATTCATCGTTCATTCTTCATTGATCATTGATCCTTGTTCATTCTTCATCGTTCATTCGTCATTGAGCATTAATCCTTGTTCATTCTTCATCGTTCGTTCTTCATTGATCATTGATCCTTGTTCATTCTTCATCGTTCATTCTTCATTGATCATTAATCCTTGTTCATTCTTCATCGTTCATTCTTCATCGTTCATTCGTCATTGATCATTCATCCTTGTTCGTTCTTCATCGTTCATTCTTCATTGATTATTGATCCTTGTTCATTCTTCATCGTTCATTCGTTATTGACCATTAATCCTTGTTCATTCTTCATTGATCATTGATCCTTGTTCATTCTTCATCGTTCATTCGTCCTTGATCATTGATCCTTGTTCATTCTTCATCGTTCATTCTTCATTGATCATTGACCTTGTTCATTCTTCAACGTTCATTCTTCATTCTTCATTGATCATTGATCCTTGTTCATTCTTCATCGTTCATTCGTCATTGATCATTCATCCTTGTTCATTCTTCATCGTTCATTCTTCATTGATCATTGATCCTTGATCATTCTTCATCGTTCATTCTTCATTGATCATTGATCCTTGTTCATTCTTCATCATTCATTCTTCATTGATCATTGATCCTTGTTCATTCTTCATCGTTCATTCTTCATTGATCATTGATCCTTGTTCATTCTTCATCGTTCATTCCTCATTGACCATTGATCCTTGTTTATTCTTCATCGTTCATTCTTTATTGATCATTAATCCTTGTTCATTCTTCATCGTTCATTCTTCATTGATCATTGATCCTTGTTCAATCTTCATCGTTCATTTTTCATTGATCATTGATCGTAGTTCATTCTTCATCGTTCATTCGTGATTGACGATTGATCCTTGTTCATTCCTCATCGTTCATTCTTCATTGATCATTTATCCTTGTTCATTCTTCACCGTTCATTCTTCATTGATCATTGATCCTTGTTCATTCTTCATCGTTCATTGTTCATTGATCATTGATCCTTGTTCATTCTTCATCGTTCATTCGTCATTGATCATTGATCCTTGTTCATTCTTCATCGTTCATTCTTCATTGATCATTGATCCTTGTTCATTCTTCATCGTTCATTCTTCATTGATCATTGATCCTTGTTCATTCTTCATCGTTCATTCTTCATTGATCATTGATCCTTGTTCATTCGTCATCGTTCATTCGTCATTGACCATTAATCCTTGTTCATTCTTCATCATTCATTCTTCATTGATCATTGATCCTTGTTCATTCTTCATCGTTCATTCTTCATTGATCATTGATCCTTAATCATTCTTCATCGTTCATTCTTCATTGATCATTGATCCTTGTTCATTCTTCATCGTTCATTCTTCATTGATCATTGATCCTTAATCATTCTTCATCGTTCATTCTTCATTGATCATTAATCCTTGTTCATTCTTCATCGTTCATTCTTCATTGATCATTGATCCTTGTTCATTCTTCATCGTTCATTCGTCATTGATCATTGATCCTTGTTCATTCTTCATCGTTCATTCTTCATTGATCATTGATCCTTGTTCATTCTTCATCGTTCATTCGTCATTGACCATTAATCCTTGGTCATTCTTCATCGTTCATCCTTCATTAATCATTGATCCTTGTTCATTCTTCATCGTTCATTCGTCATTGATCATTCATCCTTGTTCATTCTTCATCGTTCATTCTTCATTGATCATTGATCCTTGATCATTCTTCATCGTTCATTCTTCATTGATCATTGATCCTTGTTCATTCTTCATCGTTCATTCTTCATTGATCATTGATCCTTGTTCATTCTTCATCGTTCATTCTTCATTGATCATTGATCCTTGTTCATTCTTCATCGTTCATTCGTCATTGACCATTGATCCTTGTTTATTCTTCATCGTTCATTCTTTATTGATCATTAATCCTTGTTCATTCTTCATCGTTCATTCTTCATTGATCATTGATCCTTGTTCATTCTTCAATTATCATTGATCCTTGTTCATTCTTCATCGTTCATTCGTCATTGATCATTGATCCTTGTTCATTCTTCATCGTTCATTCTTCATTGATCATTGATCCTTGTTCATTCTAAATCGTTCATTCTTCATTGATCATTGATCCTTGTTCATTATTCATCGTTCATTCTTCATTGATCATTGATCCTTGTTCATTCTTCATCGTTCATTCGTTATTGACCATTAATCCTTGTTCATTCTTCATCGTTCATTCTTAATTGATCATTGATCCTTGTTCATTCTTCATCGTTCATTCTTCATTGATCATTGATCCTTGTTCATTCTTCATCGTTCATTCTTCATTGATCATTGATCCTTGTTCATTCTTCATCGTTCATTCGTTATTGACCATTAATCCTTGTTCATTCTTCATCGTTCATTCTTAATTGATCATTGATCCTTGTTCATTCTTCATCGTTCATTCTTCATTGATCATTGATCCTTGTTCATTCTTCATCGTTCATTCTTTATTGATCATTGATCCTTGTTCATTCTTCATCGTTCATTCTTCATTGATCATTGATCCTTGTTCATTCTTCATTGTTCATTGTTCATTGATCATTGATCCTTGTTCATTCTTCATTGATCATTGATCCTTGTTCATTCTTCATCGTTCATTCGTCATTGACCATTTATCCTTGTTCATTCTTCATCGTTCATTCTTCATTGACCATTGATCCTTGTTCATTGTTCATCGTTCATTCTTCATTGCTGATTGATCCTTGTTCATTCTTCATCGTTCATTCGTCATTGAGCATTGATCCTTGTTCATTCTTCATCGTTCGTTCTTCATTGATCATTGATCCTTGTTCATTCTTCATCGTTCCTTCATTATTCACCATTAATCCTTGTTCATTCTTCATTGTTCATTCTTCATTGATCATTGATCCTTGTTCATTCGTCATCGTTCATTCTTCATTGATCATTGATCCTTGTTCATTCTTCATCGTTCATTCGTGATTGACGATTGATCCTTGTTCATTCCTCATCGTTCATTCTTCATTGATCATTGATCCTTGTTCATTCTTCATCGTTCATTCTTCATTGATCATTGATCCTTGTTCATTCTTCATCGTTCATTCGTCATTGAGCATTAATCCTTGTTCATTCTTCATCGTTCATTCTTCATTGATCATTGATCCTTGTTCATTCTTCATTGTTCATTCTTCATTGATCATTGATCCTTGTTCATTATTCATCGTTCATTCTTCATTGATCATTGATCCTTGTTCATTCTTCATCGTTCATTCGTCATTGAGCATTAATCCTTGTTCATTCTTCATCGTTCGTTCTGCATTGATCATTGATCCTTGTTCATTCTTCATCGTTCATTCTTCATTGATCATTAATCCTTGTTCATTCTTCATCGTTCATTCTTCATCGTTCATTCGTCATTGATCATTGATCCTTGTTCGTTCTTCATCGTTCATTCTTCATTGATTATTGATCCTTGTTCATTCTTCATCGTTCATTCGTTATTGACCATTAATCCTTGTTCATTCTTCATCGTTCATTCTTCAATTATCATTGATCCTTGTTCATTCTTCATCGTTCATTCGTCATTGATCATTGATCCTTGTTCATTCTTCATCGTTCATTCTTCATTGATCATTGATCCTTGTTCATTCTAAATCGTTCATTCTTCATTGATCATTGATCCTTGTTCATTATTCATCGTTCATTCTTCATTGATCATTGATCCTTGTTCATTCTTCATCGTTCATTCGTTTTTGACCATTAATCCTTGTTCATTCTTCATCGTTCATTCTTTATTGATCATTGATCCTTGTTCATTCTTCATCGTTCATTCTTCATTGATCATTGATCCTTGTTCATTCTTCATTGTTCATTGTTCATTGATCATTGATCCTTGTTCATTCTTCATTGATCATTGATCCTTGTTCATTCTTCATCGTTCATTCGTCATTGACCATTTATCCTTGTTCATTCTTCATCGTTCATTCTTCATTGACCATTGATCCTTGTTCATTGTTCATCGTTCATTCTTCATTGCTGATTGATCCTTGTTCATTCTTCATCGTTCATTCGTCATTGAGCATTGATCCTTGTTCATTCTTCATCGTTCGTTCTTCATTGATCATTGATCCTTGTTCATTCTTCATCGTTCCTTCATTATTCACCATTAATCCTTGTTCATTCTTCATCGTTCATTCTTCATTGATCATTGATCCTTGTTCATTCGTCATCGTTCATTCTTCATTGATCATTGATCCTTGTTCATTCTTCATCGTTCATTCGTGATTGACGATTGATCCTTGTTCATTCCTCATCGTTCATTCTTTATTGATCATTAATCCTTGTTCATTCTTCATCGTTCATTCTTCATTGATCATTGATCCTTGTTCATTCTTCATCGTTCATTCTTCATTGATCATTGATCCTTGTTCATTCTTCATCGTTCATTCGTCATTGAGCATTAATCCTTGTTCATTCTTCATCGTTCATTCTTCATTGATCATTGATCCTTGTTCATTCTTCATTGTTCATTCTTCATTGATCATTGATCCTTGTTCATTATTCATCGTTCATTCTTCATTGATCATTGATCCTTGTTCATTCTTCATCGTTCATTCGTCATTGAGCATTAATCCTTGTTCATTCTTCATCGTTCATTCTTCATTGATCATTGATCCTTGTTCATTCTTCATCGTTCATTCTTCATTGATCATTAATCCTTGTTCATTCTTCATCGTTCATTCTTCATCGTTCATTCGTCATTGATCATTCATCCTTGTTCGTTCTTCATCGTTCATTCTTCATTGATTATTGATGCTTGTTCATTCTTTATTGACCATTAATCCTTGTTCATTCTTCATTGATCATTGATCCTTGTTCATTCTTCATCGTTCATTCGTCCTTGATCATTGATCCTTGTTCATTCTTCATCGTTCATTCTTCATTGATCATTGACCTTGTTCATTCTTCAACGTTCATTCTTCATTCTTCATTGATCATTGATCCTTGTTCATTCTTCATCGTTCATTCGTCATTGATCATTCATCCTTGTTCATTCTTCATCGTTCATTCTTCATTGATCATTGATCCTTGATCATTCTTCATCGTTCATTCTTCATTGATCATTGATCCTTGTTCATTCTTCATCGTTCATTCTTCATTGATCATTGATGCTTGTTCATTCTTCATCGTTCATTCTTCATTGATCATTGATCCTTGTTCATTCTTCATCGTTCATTCCTCATTGACCATTGATCCTTGTTTATTCTTCATCGTTCATTCTTTATTGATCATTAATCCTTGTTCATTCTTCATCGTTCATTCTTCATTGATCATTGATCCTTGTTCATTCTTCATCGTTCATTCGTCATTGATCATTCATCCTTGTTCATTCTTCATCGTTCATTCTTCATTGATCATTGATCCTTGATCATTCTTCATCGTTCATTCTTCATTGATCATTGATCCTTGTTCATTCTTCATCGTTCATTCTTCATTGATCATTGATCCTTGTTCATTCTTCATCGTTCATTCTTCATTGATCATTGATCCTTGTTCATTCTTCATCGTTCATTCGTCATTGACCATTGATCCTTGTTTATTCTTCATCGTTCATTCTTTATTGATCATTAATCCTTGTTCATTCTTCATCGTTCATTCTTCATTGATCATTGATCCTTGTTCATTCTTCAATTATCATTGATCCTTGTTCATTCTTCATCGTTCATTCGTCATTGATCATTGATCCTTGTTCATTCTTCATCGTTCATTCTTCATTGATCATTGATCCTTGTTCATTCTAAATCGTTCATTCTTCATTGATCATTGATCCTTGTTCATTATTCATCGTTCATTCTTCATTGATCATTGATCCTTGTTCATTCTTCATCGTTCATTCGTTATTGACCATTAATCCTTGTTCATTCTTCATCGTTCATTCTTAATTGATCATTGATCCTTGTTCATTCTTCATCGTTCATTCTTCATTGATCATTGATCCTTGTTCATTCTTCATCGTTCATTCTTCATTGATCATTGATCCTTGTTCATTCTTCATCGTTCATTCGTTATTGACCATTAATCCTTGTTCATTCTTCATCGTTCATTCTTAATTGATCATTGATCCTTGTTCATTCTTCATCGTTCATTCTTCATTGATCATTGATCCTTGTTCATTCTTCATCGTTCATTCTTTATTGATCATTGATCCTTGTTCATTCTTCATCGTTCATTCTTCATTGATCATTGATCCTTGTTCATTCTTCATTGTTCATTGTTCATTGATCATTGATCCTTGTTCATTCTTCATTGATCATTGATCCTTGTTCATTCTTCATCGTTCATTCGTCATTGACCATTTATCCTTGTTCATTCTTCATCGTTCATTCTTCATTGACCATTGATCCTTGTTCATTGTTCATCGTTCATTCTTCATTGCTGATTGATCCTTGTTCATTCTTCATCGTTCATTCGTCATTGAGCATTGATCCTTGTTCATTCTTCATCGTTCGTTCTTCATTGATCATTGATCCTTGTTCATTCTTCATCGTTCCTTCATTATTCACCATTAATCCTTGTTCATTCTTCATTGTTCATTCTTCATTGATCATTGATCCTTGTTCATTCGTCATCGTTCATTCTTCATTGATCATTGATCCTTGTTCATTCTTCATCGTTCATTCGTGATTGACGATTGATCCTTGTTCATTCCTCAT
This sequence comes from Amaranthus tricolor, assembly GCF_026212465.1. Classification (NCBI taxonomy): domain Eukaryota; kingdom Viridiplantae; phylum Streptophyta; class Magnoliopsida; order Caryophyllales; family Amaranthaceae; genus Amaranthus; species Amaranthus tricolor. The sequence goes on from NC_080060.1 coordinate 24,244,182, forward strand.
CGTTCATTCTTCATTGATCATTGATCCTTGTTCATTCTTCATCGTTCATTCTTCATTGATCATTGATCCTTGTTCATTCTTCATCGTTCATTCTTCATTGATCATTGATCCTTGTTCATTCTTCATCGTTCATTCGTCATTGAGCATTAATCCTTGTTCATTCTTCATCGTTCATTCTTCATTGATCATTGATCCTTGTTCATTCTTCATTGTTCATTCTTCATTGATCATTGATCCTTGTTCATTATTCATCGTTCATTCTTCATTGATCATTGATCCTTGTTCATTCTTCATCGTTCATTCGTCATTGAGCATTAATCCTTGTTCATTCTTCATCGTTCATTCTTCATTGATCATTGATCCTTGTTCATTCTTCATCGTTCATTCTTCATTGATCATTAATCCTTGTTCATTCTTCATCGTTCATTCGTCATTGATCATTGATCCTTGTTCGTTCTTCATCGTTCATTCTTCATTGATTATTGATCCTTGTTCATTCTTCATCGTTCATTCGTTATTGACCATTAATCCTTGTTCATTCTTCATCGTTCATTCTTCAATTATCATTGATCCTTGTTCATTCTTCATCGTTCATTCGTCATTGATCATTGATCCTTGTTCATTCTTCATCGTTCATTCTTCATTGATCATTGATCCTTGTTCATTCTAAATCGTTCATTCTTCATTGATCATTGATCCTTGTTCATTATTCATCGTTCATTCTTCATTGATCATTGATCCTTGTTCATTCTTCATCGTTCATTCGTTTTTGACCATTAATCCTTGTTCATTCTTCATCGTTCATTCTTCATTGATCATTGATCCTTGTTCATTCTTCATCGTTCATTCTTCATTGATCATTGATCCTTGTTCATTCTTCATCGTTCATTCGTCATTGACCATTAATCCTTGGTCATTCTTCATCGTTCATCCTTCATTAATCATTGATCCTTGTTCATTCTTCATCGTTCATTCTTAATTGATCATTGATCCTTGTTCATTCTTCATCGTTCATTCTTCATTGATCATTGATCCTTGTTCATTCTTCATCGTTCATTCTTTATTGATCATTGATCCTTGTTCATTCTTCATCGTTCATTCTTCATTGATCATTGATCCTTGTTCATTCTTCATTGTTCATTGTTCATTGATCATTGATCCTTGTTCATTCTTCATTGATCATTGATCCTTGTTCATTCTTCATCGTTCATTCGTCATTGACCATTTATCCTTGTTCATTCTTCATCGTTCATTCTTCATTGACCATTGATCCTTGTTCATTGTTCATCGTTCATTCTTCATTGCTGATTGATCCTTGTTCATTCTTCATCGTTCATTCGTCATTGAGCATTGATCCTTGTTCATTCTTCATCGTTCGTTCTTCATTGATCATTGATCCTTGTTCATTCTTCATCGTTCCTTCATTATTTACCATTAATCCTTGTTCATTCTTCATCGTTCATTCTTCATTGATCATTGATCCTTGTTCATTCGTCATCGTTCATTCTTCATTGATCATTGATCCTTGTTCATTCTTCATCGTTCATTCGTGATTGACGATTGATCCTTGTTCATTCCTCATCGTTCATTCTTTATTGATCATTAATCCTTGTTCATTCTTCATCGTTCATTCTTCATTGATCATTGATCCTTGTTCATTCTTCATCGTTCATTCTTCATTGATCATTGATCCTTGTTCATTCTTCATCGTTCATTCGTCATTGAGCATTAATCCTTGTTCATTCTTCATCGTTCATTCTTCATTGATCATTGATCCTTGTTCATTCTTCATTGTTCATTCTTCATTGATCATTGATCCTTGTTCATTATTCATCGTTCATTCTTCATTGATCATTGATCCTTGTTCATTCTTCATCGTTCATTCGTCATTGAGCATTAATCCTTGTTCATTCTTCATCGTTCATTCTTCATTGATCATTGATCCTTGTTCATTCTTCATCGTTCATTCTTCATTGATCATTAATCCTTGTTCATTCTTCATCGTTCATTCTTCATCGTTCATTCGTCATTGATCATTCATCCTTGTTCGTTCTTCATCGTTCATTCTTCATTGATTATTGATCCTTGTTCATTCTTCATCGTTCATTCGTTATTGACCATTAATCCTTGTTCATTCTTCATTGATCATTGATCCTTGTTCATTCTTCATCGTTCATTCGTCCTTGATCATTGATCCTTGTTCATTCTTCATCGTTCATTCTTCATTGATCATTGACCTTGTTCATTCTTCAACGTTCATTCTTCATTCTTCATTGATCATTGATCCTTGTTCATTCTTCATCGTTCATTCGTCATTGATCATTCATCCTTGTTCATTCTTCATCGTTCATTCTTCATTGATCATTGATCCTTGATCATTCTTCATCGTTCATTCTTCATTGATCATTGATCCTTGTTCATTCTTCATCGTTCATTCTTCATTGATCATTGATGCTTGTTCATTCTTCATCGTTCATTCTTCATTGATCATTGATCCTTGTTCATTCTTCATCGTTCATTCCTCATTGACCATTGATCCTTGTTTATTCTTCATCGTTCATTCTTTATTGATCATTAATCCTTGTTCATTCTTCATCGTTCATTCTTCATTGATCATTGATCCTTGTTCAATCTTCATCGTTCATTTTTCATTGATCATTGATCGTAGTTCATTCTTCATCGTTCATTCGTGATTGACGATTGATCCTTGTTCATTCCTCATCGTTCATTCTTCATTGATCATTTATCCTTGTTCATTCTTCACCGTTCATTCTTCATTGATCATTGATCCTTGTTCATTCTTCATCGTTCATTGTTCATTGATCATTGATCCTTGTTCATTCTTCATCGTTCATTCGTCATTGATCATTGATCCTTGTTCATTCTTCAACTTTCATTCTTCATTGATCATTGATCCTTGTTCATTCTTCATCGTTCATTCTTCATTGATCATTGATCCTTGTTCATTCTTCATCGCTCATTCTTCATTGATCATTGATCCTTGTTCATTCTTCATCGTTCATTCTTCATTGATCATTGATCCTTGTTCATTCTTCATCGCTCATTCTTCATTGATCATTGATCCTTGTTCATTCTTCATCGTTCATTCTTCATTGATCATTGATCATTGATCCTTGTTCATTCTTCATCGTTCATTCTTCATTGATCATTGATCCTTGTTCATTCTTCATCGTTCATTCTTCATTGATCATTGATCCTTGTTCATTCGTCATCGTTCATTCGTCATTGACCATTAATCCTTGTTCATTCTTCATCATTCATTCTTCATTGATCATTGATCCTTGTTCATTCTTCATCGCTCATTCTTCATTGATCATTGATCCTTGTTCATTCTTCATCGTTCATTCTTCATTGATCATTGATCCTTGTTCATTCTTCATCGTTCATTCTTCATTGATCATTGATCCTTGTTCATTCTTCATCGTTCATTCTTCATTGATCATTGATCCTTGTTCATTCGTCATCGTTCATTCGTCATTGACCATTAATCCTTGTTCATTCTTCATCATTCATTCTTCATTGATCATTGATCCTTGTTCATTCTTCATCGTTCATTCTTCATTGATCATTGATCCTTAATCATTCTTCATCGTTGATTCTTCATTGATCATTAATCCTTGTTCATTCTTCATCGTTCATTCTTCATTGATCATTGATCCTTGTTCATTCTTCATCGTTCATTCGTCATTGATCATTGATCCTTGTTCATTCTTCATCGTTCATTCTTCATTGATCATTGATCCTTGTTCATTCTTCATCGTTCATTCGTCATTGACCATTAATCCTTGGTCATTCTTCATCGTTCATCCTTCATTAATCATTGATCCTTGTTCATTCTTCATCGTTCATTCGTCATTGATCATTCATCCTTGTTCATTCTTCATCGTTCATTCTTCATTGATCATTGATCCTTGATCATTCTTCATCGTTCATTCTTCATTGATCATTGATCCTTGTTCATTCTTCATCGTTCATTCTTCATTGATCATTGATCCTTGTTCATTCTTCATCGTTCATTCTTCATTGATCATTGATCCTTGTTCATTCTTCATCGTTCATTCGTCATTGACCATTGATCCTTGTTTATTCTTCATCGTTCATTCTTTATTGATCATTAATCCTTGTTCATTCTTCATCGTTCATTCTTCATTGATCATTGATCCTTGTTCATTCTTCAATTATCATTGATCCTTGTTCATTCTTCATCGTTCATTCGTCATTGATCATTGATCCTTGTTCATTCTTCATCGTTCATTCTTCATTGATCATTGATCCTTGTTCATTCTAAATCGTTCATTCTTCATTGATCATTGATCCTTGTTCATTATTCATCGTTCATTCTTCATTGATCATTGATCCTTGTTCATTCTTCATCGTTCATTCGTTATTGACCATTAATCCTTGTTCATTCTTCATCGTTCATTCTTCATTGATCATTGATCCTTGTTCATTCTTCATCGTTCATTCTTCATTGATCATTGATCCTTGTTCATTCTTCATCGTTCATTCGTTATTGACCATTAATCCTTGTTCATTCTTCATCGTTCATTCTTAATTGATCGTTGATCCTTGTTCATTCTTCATCGTTCATTCTTCATTGATCATTGATCCTTGTTCATTCTTCATCGTTCATTCTTTATTGATCATTGATCCTTGTTCATTCTTCATCGTTCATTCTTCATTGATCATTGATCCTTGTTCATTCTTCATTGTTCATTGTTCATTGATCATTGATCCTTGTTCATTCTTCATTGATCATTGATCCTTGTTCATTCTTCATCGTTCATTCGTCATTGACCATTTATCCTTGTTCATTCTTCATCGTTCATTCTTCATTGACCATCGATCCTTGTTCATTGTTCATCGTTCATTCTTCATTGCTGATTGATCCTTGTTCATTCTTCATCGTTCATTCGTCATTGATCATTGATCATTCTTCATTCTTCATCGTTCGTTCTTCATTGATCATTGATCCTTGTTCATTCTTCATCGTTCCTTCATTATTCACCATTAATCCTTGTTCATTCTTCATCGTTCATTCTTCATTGATCATTGATCCTTGTTCATTCGTCATCGTTCATTCTTCATTGATCATTGATCCTTGTTCATTCTTCATCGTTCATTCGTGATTGACGATTGATCCTTGTTCATTCCTCATCGTTCATTCTTCATTGATCAGTGATCCTTGTTCATTCTTCATCGTTCATTCTTCATTGATCATTGATCCTTGTTCATTCTTCATCGTTCATTCTTCATTGATCATTGATCCTTGTTCATTCTTCATCGTTCATTCGTCATTGAGCATTAATCCTTGTTCATTCTTCATCGTTGATTCTTCATTGATCATTGATCCTTGTTCATTCTTCATCGTTCATTCTTCATTGATCATTGATCCTTGTTCATTATTCATCGTTCATTCTTCATTGATCATTGATCCTTGTTCATTCTTCATCGTTCATTCGTCATTGAGCATTAATCCTTGTTCATTCTTCATCGTTCATTCTTCATTGATCATTGATCCTTGTTCATTCTTCATCGTTCATTCGTCATTGAGCATTAATCCTTGTTCATTCTTCATCGTTCATTCTTCATTGATCATTGATCCTTGTTCATTCTTCATCGTTCATTCTTCATTGATCATTAATCCTTGTTCATTCTTCATCATTCATTCTTCATCGTTCATTCGTCATTGATCATTGATCCTTGTTCGTTCTTCATCGTTCATTCTTCATTGATTATTGATCCTTGTTCATTCTTCATCGTTCATTCGTTATTGACCATTAATCCTTGTTCATTCTTCATTGTTCATTCTTCATTGATCATTGATCCTTGTTCATTCTTCATCGTTCATTCGTCCTTGATCATTGATCCTTGTTCATTCTTCATCGTTCATTCTTTATTGATCATTGACCTTGTTCATTCTTCAACGTTCATTCTTCATTCTTCATTGATCATTGATCCTTGTTCATTCTTCATCGTTCATTCGTCATTGATCATTCATCCTTGTTCATTCTTCATCGTTCATTCTTCATTGATCATTGATCCTTGATCATTCTTCATCGTTCATTCTTCATTGATCATTGATCCTTGTTCATTCTTCATCGTTCATTCTTCATTGATCATTGATCCTTGTTCATTCTTCATCGTTCATTCTTCATTCATCATTGATCCTTGTTCATTCTTCATCGTTCATTCCTCATTGACCATTGATCCTTGTTTATTCTTCATCGTTCATTCTTTATTGATCATTAATCCTTGTTCATTCTTCATCGTTCATTCCTCATTGATCATTGATCCTTTTTCATTCTTCATCGTTCATCGTTCATTTTTCATTGATCATTGATCGTTGTTCATTCTTCATCGTTCATTCGTGATTGACGATTGATCCTTGTTCATTCCTCATCGTTCATTCTTCATTGATCATTGATCCTTGTTCATTCTTCACCGTTCATTCTTCATTGATCATTGATCCTTGTTCATTCTTCATCGTTCATTCGTCATTGACCATTAATCCTTGGTCATTCTTCATCGTTCATCCTTCATTAATCATTGATCCTTGTTCATTCTTCATCGTTCATTCGTCATTGATCATTGATCCTTGTTCATTCTTCATCGTTCATTCTTCATTGATCATTGATCCTTGTTCATTCTTCATCGTTCATTCTTCATTAATCATTGATCCTTGTTCATTCTTCATCGTTCATTCGTCATTGATCATTGATCCTTGTTCATTCTTCATCGTTCATTCTTCATTGATCATTGATCCTTGTTCATTCTTCATCGTTCATTCGTTATTCACCATTAATCCTTGTTCATTCTTCATCGTTCATTCTTCATTGATCATTTATCCTTGTTCATTCTTCATCGTTCATTCTTCATTGATCATTGATCCTTGTTCATTCTTCATCGTTCATCATTCTTCATCATTCATTCGTCATTGATCATTGATCCTTGTTCATTCTTCATCGTTCATTCTTCATTGATCATTGATCCTTGTTCATTATTCATCGTTCATTCTTCATTGATCATTGATCCTTGTTCATTCTTCATTGTTCATTCGTAATTGATCATTGATCCTTGTTCATTCTTCATCGTTCATTCGTCATTGATCATTGATCCTTGTTCATTCGTCATCGTTCATTCTTCATTGATCATTGATCCTTGTTCATTCTTCATCGTTCATTCGTGATTGACGATTGATCCTTGTTCATTCCTCATCGTTCATTCTTCATTGTTCATTGATCCTTGTTCATTCTTCATCGTTCATTCTTCATTGATCATTGATCCTTGTTCATTCTTCATCGTTCATTCTTCATTGATCATTGATCTTTGTTCATTCGTCATCGTTCATTCGTCATTGACCATTAATCCTTGTTCATTCTTCATCATTCATTCTTCATTGATCATTGATCCTTGTTCATTCTTCATCGTTCATTCTTCATTGATCATTGATCCTTAATCATTCTTCATCGTTCATTCTTCATTGATCATTAATCCTTGTTCATTCTTCATCGTTCATTCTTCATTGATCATTGATCCTTGTTCATTCTTCATCGTTCATTCGTCATTGATCATTGATCCTTGTTCATTCTTCATCGTTCATTCTTCATTGATCATTGATCCTTGTTCATTCTTCATCGTTCATTCGTCATTGATCATTGATCCTTGTTCATTTTTCATCGTTCATTCTTCATTGATCATTGATCCTTGTTCATTCTTCATCGTTCATTCGTCATTGACCATTAATCCTTGGTCATTCTTCATCGTTCATCCTTCATTAATCATTGATCCTTGTTCATTCTTCATCGTTCATTCGTCATTGATCATTGATCCTTGTTCATTCTTCATCGTTCATTCTTCATTGATCATTGATCCTTGTTCATTCTTCATCGTTCATTCTTCATTGATCATTGATCCTTGTTTGTTCTTCATCGTTTATTCTTCATTGATTATTGATCCTTGTTCATTCTTCATCGTTCATTCGTTATTGACCATTAATCCTTGTTCATTGTTCATTGTTCATTCTTCATTGATCATTGATCCTTGTTCATTCTTCATCGTTCATTCGTCATTGACCATTAATCCTTGGTCATTCTTCATCGTTCATTCTTCATTGATCATTGATCCTTTTTCATTCTTCATCGTTCATTCGTCATTGATCATTGATCCTTGTTCATTCTTCATCGTTCATTCTTCATTGATCATTGATCCTTGTTCATTCTTCATCGTTCATTCGTCATTGACCATTAATCCTTGGTCATTCTTCATCGTTCATCCTTCATTAATCATTGATCCTTGTTCATTCTTCATCGTTCATTCGTCATTGATCATTGATCCTTGTTCATTCTTCATCGTTCATTCTTCATTGATCATTGATCCTTGTTCATTCTTCATCGTTCATTCGTTATTCACCATTAATCCTTGTTCATTCTTCATCCTTCATTCTTCATTGATCATTGATCTTTGTTCATTCTTCATCGTTCATTCTTCATTGATCATTGATCCTTGTTCATTCTTCATCGTTCATTCGTCATTGATCATTGATCCTTGTTCATTCTTCATCGTTCATTCGTCATTGATCATTGATCCTTGTTCATTCTTCATCGTTCATTCTTCATTGATCATTGATCCTTGTTCATTATTCATCGTTCATTCTTCATTGATCATTGATCCTTGTTCATTCTTCATCGTTCATTCGTCATTGATCATTGATCCTTGTTCATTCTTCATCGTTTATTCTTCATTGATCATTGATCCTTGTTCATTCTTCATCGTTCATTCGTCATTGACCATTAATCCTTGGTCATTCTTCATCGTTCATTCTTCAATGATCATTGATCCTTGTTCATTCTTCATCGTTCATTCGTCATTGATCATTGATCCTTGTTCATTATTCATCGTTCATTCTTCATTGATCATTGATCCTTTTTCATTCTTCATCGTTTATTCGTTATTGATCATTAATCCTTGGTCATTCTTCATCGTTCATCCTTCATTAATCATTGATCCTTGTTCATTCTTAATCGTTCATTCGTCATTGATCATTGATCCTTGTTCATTCTTCATCGTTCATTCTTCATTGATCATTGATCCTTGTTCATTCTTCATCGTTCATTCGTTATTCACCATTAATCCTTGTTCATTCTTCATCGTTCATTCTTCATTGATCATTGATCCTTGTTCATTCTTCATCGTTCATTCTTCATTGATCATTGATCCTTGTTCATTCTTCATCGTTCAATCGTCATTGATCATTGATGCTTGTTCATTCTTCATCGTTCATTCTTCATTGATCATTGATCCTTGTTCATTCTTCATCGTTCATTCATTATTCACCATTAATCCTTGTTCATTCTTCATCGTTCATTCTTCATTGATCATTAATCCTTGGTCATTCTTCATCGTTCATCCTTCATTAATCATTGATCCTTGTTCATTCTTCATCGTTCATTCGTCATTGATCATTGATCCTTGTTCATTCTTCATCGTTCATTCTTCATTGATCATTGATCCTTGTTCATTCTTCATCGTTCATTCTTCATTGATCATTGATCCTTGTTCATTCTTCATCGTTCATTCGTCATTGACCATTAATCCTTCGTCATTCTTCATCGTTCATTCTTCATTGATCATTGATCCTTGTTCATTCTTCATCGTTCATTCTTCATTGATCATTGATCCTTGTTCATTATTCATCGTTCATTCTTCATTGATCATTGATCCTTGTTCATTCTTCATCGTTCATTCGTCATTGATCATTGATCCTTGTTCATTCTTCATCGTTCATTCTTCATTGATCATTGATCCTTGTTCATTCTTCATCAGTCATTCGTCATTGACCATTAATCCTTGGTCATTCTTCATCGTTCATTCTTCAATGATCATTGATCCTTGTTCATTCTTCATCGTTCATTCGTCATTGATCATTGATCCTTGTTCATTCTTCATCGTTCATTCGTCATTGACCATTAATCCTTGGTCATTCTTCATCGTTCATTCTTCATTGATCATTGATCCTTTTTCATTCTTCATCGTTCATTCGTCATTGATCATTGATCCTTGTTCATTCTTCATCGTTCATTCTTCATTGATCATTGATCCTTGTTCATTCTTCATCGTTCATTCGTCATTGACCATTAATCCTTGGTCATTCTTCATCGTTCATCCTTCATTAATCATTGATCCTTGTTCATTCTTCATCGTTCATTCGTCATTGATCATTGATCCTTGTTCATTCTTCATCGTTCATTCTTCATTGATCATTGATCCTTGTTCATTCTTCATCGTTCATTCGTTATTCACCATTAATCCTTGTTCATTCTTCATCCTTCATTCTTCATTGATCATTGATCTTTGTTCATTCTTCATCGTTCATTCTTCATTGATCATTGATCCTTGTTCATTCTTCATCGTTCATTCGTCATTGATCATTGATCCTTGTTCATTCTTCATCGTTCATTCGTCATTGATCATTGATCCTTGTTCATTCTTCATCGTTCATTCTTCATTGATCATTGATCCTTGTTCATTATTCATCGTTCATTCTTCATTGATCATTGATCCTTGTTCATTCTTCATCGTTCATTCGTCATTGATCATTGATCCTTGTTCATTCTTCATCGTTTATTCTTCATTGATCATTGATCCTTGTTCATTCTTCATCGTTCATTCGTCATTGACCATTAATCCTTGGTCATTCTTCATCGTTCATTCTTCAATGATCATTGATCCTTGTTCATTCTTCATCGTTCATTCGTCATTGATCATTGATCCTTGTTCATTATTCATCGTTCATTCTTCATTGATCATTGATCCTTTTTCATTCTTCATCGTTTATTCGTTATTGATCATTAATCCTTGGTCATTCTTCATCGTTCATCCTTCATTAATCATTGATCCTTGTTCATTCTTAATCGTTCATTCGTCATTGATCATTGATCCTTGTTCATTCTTCATCGTTCATTCTTCATTGATCATTGATCCTTGTTCATTCTTCATCGTTCATTCGTTATTCACCATTAATCCTTGTTCATTCTTCATCGTTCATTCTTCATTGATCATTGATCCTTGTTCATTCTTCATCGTTCATTCTTCATTGATCATTGATCCTTGTTCATTCTTCATCGTTCAATCGTCATTGATCATTGATGCTTGTTCATTCTTCATCGTTCATTCTTCATTGATCATTGATCCTTGTTCATTCTTCATCGTTCATTCATTATTCACCATTAATCCTTGTTCATTCTTCATCGTTCATTCTTCATTGATCATTAATCCTTGGTCATTCTTCATCGTTCATCCTTCATTAATCATTGATCCTTGTTCATTCTTCATCGTTCATTCGTCATTGATCATTGATCCTTGTTCATTCTTCATCGTTCATTCTTCATTGATCATTGATCCTTGTTCATTCTTCATCGTTCATTCTTCATTGATCATTGATCCTTGTTCATTCTTCATCGTTCATTCGTCATTGACCATTAATCCTTCGTCATTCTTCATCGTTCATTCTTCATTGATCATTGATCCTTGTTCATTCTTCATCGTTCATTCTTCATTGATCATTGATCCTTGTTCATTATTCATCGTTCATTCTTCATTGATCATTGATCCTTGTTCATTCTTCATCGTTCATTCGTCATTGATCATTGATCCTTGTTCATTCTTCATCGTTCATTCTTCATTGATCATTGATCCTTGTTCATTCTTCATCAGTCATTCGTCATTGACCATTAATCCTTGGTCATTCTTCATCGTTCATTCTTCAATGATCATTGATCCTTGTTCATTCTTCATCGTTCATTCGTCATTGATCATTGATCCTTGTTCATTCTTCATCGTTCATTCGTCATTGACCATTAATCCTTGGTCATTCTTCATCGTTCATTCTTCATTGATCATTGATCCTTTTTCATTCTTCATCGTTCATTCGTCATTGATCATTGATCCTTGTTCATTCTTCATCGTTCATTCTTCATTGATCATTGATCCTTGTTCATTCTTCATCGTTCATTCGTCATTGACCATTAATCCTTGGTCATTCTTCATCGTTCATCCTTCATTAATCATTGATCCTTGTTCATTCTTCATCGTTCATTCGTCATTGATCATTGATCCTTGTTCATTCTTCATCGTTCATTCTTCATTGATCATTGATCCTTGTTCATTCTTCATCGTTCATTCGTTATTCACCATTAATCCTTGTTCATTCTTCATCCTTCATTCTTCATTGATCATTGATCTTTGTTCATTCTTCATCGTTCATTCTTCATTGATCATTGATCCTTGTTCATTCTTCATCGTTCATTCGTCATTGATCATTGATCCTTGTTCATTCTTCATCGTTCATTCGTCATTGATCATTGATCCTTGTTCATTCTTCATCGTTCATTCTTCATTGATCATTGATCCTTGTTCATTATTCATCGTTCATTCTTCATTGATCATTGATCCTTGTTCATTCTTCATCGTTCATTCGTCATTGATCATTGATCCTTGTTCATTCTTCATCGTTCATTCTTCATTGATCATTGATCCTTGTTCATTCTTCATCGTTCATTCGTCATTGACCATTAATCCTTGGTCATTCTTCATCGTTCATTCTTCAATGATCATTGATCCTTGTTCATTCTTCATCGTTCATTCGTCATTGATCATTGATCCTTGTTCATTATTCATCGTTCATTCTTCATTGATCATTGATCCTTTTTCATTCTTCATCGTTTATTCGTTATTGATCATTAATCCTTGGTCATTCTTCATCGTTCATCCTTCATTAATCATTGATCCTTGTTCATTCTTAATCGTTCATTCGTCATTGATCATTGATCCTTGTTCATTCTTCATCGTTCATTCTTCATTGATCATTGATCCTTGTTCATTCTTCATCGTTCATTCGTTATTCACCATTAATCCTTGTTCATTCTTCATCGTTCATTCTTCATTGATCATTGATCCTTGTTCATTCTTCATCGTTCATTCTTCATTGATCATTGATCCTTGTTCATTCTTCATCGTTCAATCGTCATTGATCATTGATGCTTGTTCATTCTTCATCGTTCATTCTTCATTGATCATTGATCCTTGTTCATTCTTCATCGTTCATTCATTATTCACCATTAATCCTTGTTCATTCTTCATCGTTCATTCTTCATTGATCATTAATCCTTGGTCATTCTTCATCGTTCATCCTTCATTAATCATTGATCCTTGTTCATTCTTCATCGTTCATTCGTCATTGATCATTGATCCTTGTTCATTCTTCATCGTTCATTCTTCATTGATCATTGATCCTTGTTCATTCTTCATCGTTCATTCTTCATTGATCATTGATCCTTGTTCATTCTTCATCGTTCATTCGTCATTGACCATTAATCCTTCGTCATTCTTCATCGTTCATTCTTCATTGATCATTGATCCTTGTTCATTCTTCATCGTTCATTCTTCATTGATCATTGATCCTTGTTCATTATTCATCGTTCATTCTTCATTGATCATTGATCCTTGTTCATTCTTCATCGTTCATTCGTCATTGATCATTGATCCTTGTTCATTCTTCATCGTTCATTCTTCATTGATCATTGATCCTTGTTCATTCTTCATCAGTCATTCGTCATTGACCATTAATCCTTGGTCATTCTTCATCGTTCATTCTTCAATGATCATTGATCCTTGTTCATTCTTCATCGTTCATTCGTCATTGATCATTGATCCTTGTTCATTATTCATCGTTCATTCTTCATTGATCATTGTTCCTTTTTCATTCTTCATCGTTTATTCGTCATTGATCATTAATCCTTGGTCATTCTTCATCGTTCATCCTTCATTAATCATTGATCCTTGTTCATTCTTAATCGTTCATTCGTCATTGATCATTGATCCTTGTTCATTCTTCATCGTTCATTCTTCATTGATCATTGATCCTTGTTCATTCTTCATCGTTCATTCGTTATTCACCATTAATCCTTGTTCATTCTTCATCGTTCATTCTTCATTGATCATTGATCCTTGTTCATTCTTCATCGTTCATTCTTCATTGATCATTGATCCTTGTTCATTCTTCATCGTTTATTCGTCATTGATCATTGATCCTTGTTCATTCTTCATCGTTCATTCGTCATTGATCATTGATGCTTGTTCATTCTTCATCGTTCATTCTTCATTGATCATTGATCCTTGTTCATTCTTCATCGTTCATTCATTATTCACCATTAATCCTTGTTCATTCTTCATCGTTCATTCTTCATTGATCATTAATCCTTGGTCATTCTTCATCGTTCATCCTTCATTAATCATTGATCCTTGTTCATTCTTCATCGTTCATTCGTCATTGATCATTGATCCTTGTTCATTCTTCATCGTTCATTTTTCATTGATCATTGAGCCTTGTTCATTCTTCATCGTTCATTCTTCATTGATCATTGATCCTTGTTCATTCTTCATCGTTCATTCGTCATTGATCATTGATCCTTGTTCATTCTTCATCGTTCATTCGTCATTGATCATTGATCCTTGTTCATTCTTCATCGTTCATTCTTCATTGATCATTGATCCTTGTTCATTATTCATCGTTCATTCTTCATTGATCATTGATCCTTGTTCATTCTTCATCGTTCATTCGTCATTGATCATTGATCCTTGTTCATTCTTCATCGTTCATTCTTCATTGATCATTGATCCTTGTTCATTCTTCATCGTTCATTCGTTATTCACCATTAATCCTTGGTCATTCTTCATCGTTCATTCTTCAATGATCATTGATCCTTGTTCATTCTTCATCGTTCATTCGTCATTGATCATTGATCCTTGTTCATTCTTCATCGTTCATTCTTCATTGATCATTGATCCTTGTTCATTCTTCATCGTTCATTCGTCATTGACCATTAATCCTTGGTCATTCTTCATCGTTCATCCTTCATTAATCATTGATCCTTGTTCATTCTTCATCGTTCATTCGTCATTGATCATTGATCCTTGTTCATTCTTCATCGTTCATTCTTCATTGATCATTGATCCTTGTTCATTCTTCATCGTTCATTCGTTATTCACCATTAATCCTTGTTCATTCTTCATCGTTCATTCTTCATTGATCATTGAGCCTTGTTCATTCTTCATCGTTCATTCTTCATTGATCATTGATCCTTGTTCATTCTTCATCGTTCATTCGTCATTGATCATTGATCCTTGTTCATTCTTCATCGTTCATTCGTCATTGATCATTGATCCTTGTTCATTCTTCATCGTTCATTCGTCATTGATCATTGATCCTTGTTCATTCTTCATCGTTCATTCTTCATTGATCATTGATCCTTGTTCATTATTCATTGATCATTGATCCTTGTTCATTCTTCATCGTTTATTCGTCATTGATCATTGATCCTTGTTCATTCTTCATCGTTCATTCGTCATTGATCATTGATGCTTGTTCATTCTTCATCGTTCATTCTTCATTGATCATTGATCCTTGTTCATTCTTCATCGTTCATTCATTATTCACCATTAATCCTTGTTCATTCTTCATCGTTCATTCTTCATTGATCATTAATCCTTGGTCATTCTTCATCGTTCATCCTTCATTAATCATTGATCCTTGTTCATTCTTCATCGTTCATTCGTCATTGATCATTGATCCTTGTTCATTCTTCATCGTTCATTCTTCATTGATCATTGATCCTTGTTCATTCTTCATCGTTCATTCTTCATTGATCATTGATCCTTGTTCATTCTTCATCGTTCATTCGTCATTGACCATTAATCCTTGGTCATTCTTCATCGTTCATTCTTCATTGATCATTGATCCGTGTTCATTCTTCATCGTTCATTCGTCATTGATCATTGATCCTTGTTCATTCTTCATCGTTCATTCTTCATTGATCATTGATCCTTGTTCATTCTTCATCGTTCATTCGTCATTGACCATTAATCCTTGGTCATTCTTCATCGTTCATCCTTCATTAATCATTGATCCTTGTTCATTCTTCATCGTTCATTCGTCATTGATCATTGATCCTTGTTCATTCTTCATCGTTCATTCTTCATTGATCATTGATCCTTGTTCATTCTTCATCGTTCATTCGTTATTCACCATTAATCCTTGTTCATTCTTCATCCTTCATTCTTCATTGATCATTGATCCTTGTTCATTCTTCATCGTTCATTCTTCATTGATCATTGATCCTTGTTCATTCTTCATCGTTCATTCGTCATTGATCATTGATCCTTGTTCATTCTTCATCGTTCATTCGTCATTGATCATTGATCCTTGTTCATTCTTCATCGTTCATTCTTCATTGATCATTGATCCTTGTTCATTATTCATCGTTCATTCTTCATTGATCATTGATCCTTGTTCATTCTTCATCGTTCATTCGTCATTGATCATTGATCCTTGTTCATTCTTCATCGTTCATTCTTCATTGATCATTGATCCTTGTTCATTCTTCATCAGTCATTCGTCTTTGACCATTAATCCTTGGTCATTCTTCATCGTTCATTCTTCAATGATCATTGATCCTTGTTCATTCTTCATCGTTCATTCGTCATTGATCATTGATCCTTGTTCATTATTCATCGTTCATTCTTCATTGATCATTGATCCTTTTTCATTCTTCATCGTTTATTCGTCATTGATCATTAATCCTTGGTCATTCTTCATCGTTCATCCTTCATTAATCATTGATCCTTGTTCATTCTTAATCGTTCATTCGTCATTGATCATTGATCCTTGTTCATTCTTCATCGTTCATTCTTCATTGATCATTGATCCTTGTTCATTCTTCATCGTTCATTCGTTATTCACCATTAATCCTTGTTCATTCTTCATCGTTCATTCTTCATTGATCATTGATCCTTGTTCATTCTTCATCGTTCATTCTTCATTGATCATTGATCCTTGTTCATTCTTCATCGTTTATTCGTCATTGATCATTGATCCTTGTTCATTCTTCATCGTTCATTCGTCATTGATCATTGATGCTTGTTCATTCTTCATCGTTCATTCTTCATTGATCATTGATCCTTGTTCATTCTTCATCGTTCATTCATTATTCACCATTAATCCTTGTTCATTCTTCATCGTTCATTCTTCATTGATCATTAATCCTTGGTCATTCTTCATCGTTCATCCTTCATTAATCATTGATCCTTGTTCATTCTTCATCGTTCATTCGTCATTGATCATTGATCCTTGTTCATTCTTCATCGTTCATTTTTCATTGATCATTGATCCTTGTTCATTCTTCATCGTTCATTCTTCATTGATCATTGATCCTTGTTCATTCTTCATCGTTCATTCGTCATTGATCATTGATCCTTGTTCATTCTTCATCGTTCATTCGTCATTGATCATTGATCCTTGTTCATTCTTCATCGTTCATTCTTCATTGATCATTGATCCTTGTTCATTATTCATCGTTCATTCTTCATTGATCATTGATCCTTGTTCATTCTTCATCGTTCATTCGTCATTGATCATTGATCCTTCTTCATTCTTCATCGTTCATTCTTCATTGATCATTGATCCTTGTTCATTCTTCATCGTTCATTCGTTATTCACCATTAATCCTTGGTCATTCTTCATCGTTCATTCTTCAATGATCATTGATCCTTGTTCATTCTTCATCGTTCATTCGTCATTGATCATTGATCCTTGTTCATTCTTCATCGTTCATTCTTCATTGATCATTGATCCTTATTCATTCTTCATCGTTCATTCGTCATTGACCATTAATCCTTGGTCATTCTTCATCGTTCATCCTTCATTAATCATTGATCCTTGTTCATTCTTCATCGTTCATTCGTCATTGATCATTGATCCTTGTTCATTCTTCATCGTTCATTCTTCATTGATCATTGATCCTTGTTCATTCTTCATCGTTCATTCGTTATTCACCATTAATCCTTGTTCATTCTTCATCGTTCATTCTTCATTGATCATTGAGCCTTGTTCATTCTTCATCGTTCATTCTTCATTGATCATTGATCCTTGTTCATTCTTCATCGTTCATTCGTCATTGATCATTGATCCTTGTTCATTCTTCATCGTTCATTCGTCATTGATCATTGATCCTTGTTCATTCTTCATCGTTCATTCGTCATTGATCATTGATCCTTGTTCATTCTTCATCGTTCATTCTTCATTGATCATTGATCCTTGTTCATTATTCATTGATCATTGATCCTTTTTCATTCTTCATCGTTTATTCGTCATTGATCATTGATCCTTGTTCATTCTTCATCGTTCATTCGTCATTGATCATTGATCCTTGTTCATTCTTCATCGTTCATTCTTCATTGATCATTGATCCTTGTTCATTATTCATCGTTCATTCTTCATTGATCATTGATCCTTGTTCATTCTTCATCGTTCATTCGTCATTGACCATTAATCCTTGGTCATTCTTCATCGTTCATTCTTCATTGATCATTGATCCGTGTTCATTCTTCATCGTTCATTCGTCATTGATCATTGATCCTTGTTCATTCTTCATCGTTCATTCTTCATTGATCATTGATCCTTGTTCATTCTTCATCGTTCATTCGTCATTGACCATTAATCCTTGGTCATTCTTCATCGTTCATCCTTCATTAATCATTGATCCTTGTTCATTCTTCATCGTTCATTCGTCATTGATCATTGATCCTTGTTCATTCTTCATCGTTCATTCTTCATTGATCATTGATCCTTGTTCATTCTTCATCGTTCATTCGTTATTCACCATTAATCCTTGTTCATTCTTCATCCTTCATTCTTCATTGATCATTGATCCTTGTTCATTCTTCATCGTTCATTCTTCATTGATCATTGATCCTTGTTCATTCTTCATCGTTCATTCGTCATTGATCATTGATCCTTGTTCATTCTTCATCGTTCATTCGTCATTGATCATTGATCCTTGTTCATTCTTCATCGTTCATTCTTCATTGATCATTGATCCTTGTTCATTATTCATCGTTCATTCTTCATTGATCATTGATCCTTGTTCATTCTTCATCGTTCATTCGTCATTGATCATTGATCCTTGTTCATTCTTCATCGTTCATTCTTCATTCTTCATTGATCATTGATCCTTGTTCATTCTTCATCAGTCATTCGTCTTTGACCATTAATCCTTGGTCATTCTTCATCGTTCATTCTTCAATGATCATTGATCCTTGTTCATTCTTCATCGTTCATTCGTCATTGATCATTGATCCTTGTTCATTATTCATCGTTCATTCTTCATTGATCATTGATCCTTTTTCATTCTTCATCGTTTATTCGTCATTGATCATTAATCCTTGGTCATTCTTCATCGTTCATCCTTCATTAATCATTGATCCTTGTTCATTCTTAATCGTTCATTCGTCATTGATCATTGATCCTTGTTCATTCTTCATCGTTCATTCTTCATTGATCATTGATCCTTGTTCATTCTTCATCGTTCATTCGTTATTCACCATTAATCCTTGTTCATTCTTCATCGTTCATTCTTCATTGATCATTGATCCTTGTTCATTCTTCATCGTTCATTCTTCATTGATCATTGATCCTTGTTCATTCTTCATCGTTTATTCGTCATTGATCATTGATCCTTGTTCATTCTTCATCGTTCATTCGTCATTGATCATTGATGCTTGTTCATTCTTCATCGTTCATTCTTCATTGATCATTGATCCTTGTTCATTCTTCATCGTTCATTCATTATTCACCATTAATCCTTGTTCATTCTTCATCGTTCATTCTTCATTGATCATTAATCCTTGGTCATTCTTCATCGTTCATTCTTCATTGATCATTAATCCTTGGTCATTCTTCATCGTTCATCCTTCATTAATCATTGATCCTTGTTCATTCTTCATCGTTCATTCGTCATTGATCATTGATCCTTGTTCATTCTTCATCGTTCATTTTTCATTGATCATTGATCCTTGTTCATTCTTCATCGTTCATTCTTCATTGATCATTGATCCTTGTTCATTCTTCATCGTTCATTCGTCATTGATCATTGATCCTTGTTCATTCTTCATCGTTCATTCGTCAAGTATCATTGATCCTTGTTCATTCTTCATCGTTCATTCTTCATTGATCATTGATCCTTGTTCATTATTCATCGTTCATTCTTCATTGATCATTGATCCTTGTTCATTCTTCATCGTTCATTCGTCATTGATCATTGATCCTTCTTCATTCTTCATCGTTCATTCTTCATTGATCATTGATCCTTGTTCATTCTTCATCGTTCATTCGTTATTCACCATTAATCCTTGGTCATTCTTCATCGTTCATTCTTCAATGATCATTGATCCTTGTTCATTCTTCATCGTTCATTCGTCATTGATCATTGATCCTTGTTCATTCTTCATCGTTCATTCTTCATTGATCATTGATCCTTGTTCATTCTTCATCGTTCATTCGTCATTGACCATTAATCCTTGGTCATTCTTCATCGTTCATCCTTCATTAATCATTGATCCTTGTTCATTCTTCATCGTTCATTCGTCATTGATCATTGATCCTTGTTCATTCTTCATCGTTCATTCTTCATTGATCATTGATCCTTGTTCATTCTTCATCGTTCATTCGTTATTCACCATTAATCCTTGTTCATTCTTCATCGTTCATTCTTCATTGATCATTGAGCCTTGTTCATTCTTCATCGTTCATTCTTCATTGATCATTGATCCTTGTTCATTCTTCATCGTTCATTCGTCATTGATCATTGATCCTTGTTCATTCTTCATCGTTCATTCGTCATTGATCATTGATCCTTGTTCATTCTTCATCGTTCATTCGTCATTGATCATTGATCCTTGTTCATTCTTCATCGTTCATTCTTCATTGATCATTGATCCTTGTTCATTATTCATTGATCATTGATCCTTTTTCATTCTTCATCGTTTATTCATAATTGATCATTGATCCTTGTTCATTCTTCATCGTTCATTCGTCATTGATCATTGATCCTTGTTCATTCTTCATCGTTCATTCTTCATTGATCATTGATCCTTGTTCATTATTCATCGTTCATTCTTCATTGATCATTGATCCTTGTTCATTCTTCATCGTTCATTCATTATTGACCATTAATCGTTGTTCATTCTTCATTGTTCATTCGTCATTGTCCATTGATCCTTGTTCATTCTTCATCGTTCATTCTTTATTGATCATTAATCCTTGTTCATTCTTCATCGTTCATTCTTCATTGATCATTGATCCTTGTTCTTTCTTCATCGTTCATTCTTCATTGATCATTGAACCTTGTTCATTCTTCATCGTTCATTTTTCATTGACCATTAATCCTTGTTCATTCTTCATCGTGAATTCTTCATTGATCATTCTTCATTGATCATTGATGCTTGTTCCTTCTTCATCGTTCATTCGTCATTGACCATTAATCCTTGTTCATTCTTCATCGTTCATTTTTCATTTTTCATTGATCCTTGTTCATTCTTCATCGTTCATTCTTCATTGATCATTAATCCTTGTTCATTCTTCATCGTTCATTCGTCATTGATCATTGATCCTTGTTCATTCTTCATCGTTCATTCTTCATTGATCATTGATCCTTATTCATTCTAAATCGTTCATTCTTCATTGATCATTGATCCTTGTTCATTCTTCATTGTTCATTCGTCATTGATCATTGATCCTTGTTCATTCTTCATCGTTCATTCTTCATTGATCATTGATCCTTTTTAATTCTAAATCGTTCATTCATCATTGAGCATTGATCTTTGTTCATTCTTCATCGTTAATTCGTCATTGACCGTTAATCCTTGCTCATTCTTCATCGTTCATTCTTCATTGATCATTGATCCTTTTTCATTCTTCATCGTTCATTCGTCATTGATCATTGATCCTTGTTCATTCTTCATTGATCAATGATCCTTGTTCATTCTTCATCGTTCATTCGTCATTGACCATTAATCCTTGGTCATTCTTCATCGTTCATCCTTCATTAATCATTGATCCTTGTTCATTCTTCATCGTTCATTCGTCATTGATCATTGATCCTTGTTCATTCTTCATCGTTCATTCTTCATTGATCATTGATCCTTGTTCATTCTTCATCGTTCATTCGTTATTCACCATTAATCCTTGTTCATTCTTCATCGTTCATTCATCATTGATCATTGATCCTTGTTCATTCTTCATCGTTCATTCTTCATTGATCATTGATCCTTGTTCATTCTTCATCGTTCATTCGTCATTTATCATTGATCCTTGTTCATTCTTCATCGTTCATTCGTCATTGATCATTGATCCTTGTTCATTCTTCATCGTTCATTCGTCATTGATCATTGATCCTTGTTCATTCTTCATCGTTCATTCTTCATTGATCATTGATCCTTGTTCATTATTCATCGTTCATTCTTCATTGATCATTGATCCTTTTTCATTCTTCATCGTTTATTCGTCATTGATCATTGATCCTTGTTCATTCTTCATCGTTCATTCGTCATTGATCATTGATCCTTGTTCATTCTTCATCGTTCATTCTTCATTGATCATTGATCCTTGTTCATTATTCATCGTTCATTCTTCATTGATCATTGATCCTTGTTCATTCTTCATCGTTCATTCGTTATTGACCATTAATCGTTGTTCATTCTTCATCGTTCATTCTTCATTGAACATTGATCCTTGTTCATTCTTCATCGTTCATTCTTCATTGATCATTGATCCTTGTTCATTCTTCATCGTTCATTCGTCATTGACCATTAATCCTTGGTCATTCTTCATCGTTCATTCTTCATTGATCATTGATCCTTGTTCATTCTTCATCGTTCATTCGTCATTGATCATTGATCCTTGTTCATTCTTCATCGTTCATTCTTCATTGATCATTGATCCTTGTTCATTCTT
Source organism: Amaranthus tricolor (assembly GCF_026212465.1). Taxonomy (NCBI): domain Eukaryota; kingdom Viridiplantae; phylum Streptophyta; class Magnoliopsida; order Caryophyllales; family Amaranthaceae; genus Amaranthus; species Amaranthus tricolor. Next base: position 24,267,049 of record NC_080060.1, read on the forward strand.
CATCGTTCATTCGTCATTGACCATTAATCCTTGGTCATTCTTCTTCGTTCATCCTTCATTAATCATTGATCCTTGTTCATTCTTCATCGTTCATTCGTCATTGATCATTGATCCTTGTTCATTCTTCATCGTTCATTCTTCATTGATCATTGATCCTTGTTCATTCTTCATCGTTCATTCGTTATTCACCATTAATCCTTGTTCATTCTTCATCGTTCATTCTTCATTGATCATTGATCCTTGTTCATTCTTCATCGTTCATTCTTCATTGATCATTGATCCTTGTTCATTCTTCATCGTTCATTCGTCATTGATCATTGATCCTTGTTCATTCTTCATCGTTCATTCGTCATTGATCATTGATCCTTGTTCATTCTTCATCGTTCATTCTTCATTGATCATTGATCCTTGTTCATTATTCATCGTTCATTCTTCATTGATCATTGATCCTTGTTCATTCTTCATCGTTCATTCGTCATTGATCATTGATCCTTGTTCATTCTTCATCGTTCATTCGTCATTGATCATTGATCCTTGTTCATTCTTCATCGTTCATTCTTCATTGATCATTGATCCTTGTTCATTATTCATCGTTCATTCTTCATTGATCATTGATCCTTGTTCATTCTTCATCGTTCATTCTTCATTGATCATTAATCCTTGTTCATTCTTCATCGTTCATTCGTCATTGATCATTGATCTTTGTTCATTCTTCATCGTTCATTCTTCATTGATCATTGATCCTTGTTCATTCTAAATCGTTCATTCTTCATTGATCATTGATCCTTGTTCATTCTTCATTGTTCATTCGTCATTGATCATTGATCCTTGTTCATTCTTCATCGTTCATTCTTCATTGATCATTGATCCTTGTTCATTCTAAATCGTTCATTCATCATTGAGCATTGATCTTTGTTCATTCTTCATCGTTAATTCGTCATTGACCGTTAATCCTTGCTCATTCTTCATCGTTCATTCTTCATTGATCATTGATCCTTTTTCATTCTTCATCGTTCATTCGTCATTGATCATTGATCCTTGTTCATTCTTCATTGATCATTGATCCTTGTTCATTCTTCATCGTTCATTCGTCATTGACCATTAATCCTTGGTCATTCTTCATCGTTCATCCTTCATTAATCATTGATCCTTGTTCATTCTTCATCGTTCATTCGTCATTGATAATTGATCCTTGTTCATTCTTCATCGTTCATTCTTCATTGATCATTGATCCTTGTTCATTCTTCATCGTTCATTCGTTATTCACCATTAATCCTTGTTCATTCTTCATCGTTCATTCTTCATTGATCATTGATCCTTGTTCATTCTTCATCGTTCATTCTTCATTAATCATTGATCCTTGTTCATTATTCATCGTTCATTCTTCATTGATCATTGATCCTTTTTCATTCTTCATCGTTTATTCGTCATTGATCATTGATCCTTGTTCATTCTTCATCGTTCATTCGTCATTGATCATTGATCCTTGTTCATTCTTCATCGTTCATTCTTCATTGATCATTGATCCTTGTTCATTATTCATCGTTCATTCTTCATTGATCATTGATCCTTGTTCATTCTTCATCGTTCATTCGTTATTGACCATTAATCGTTGTTCATTCTTCATCGTTCATTCTTCATTGAACATTGATCCTTGTTCATTCTTCATCGTTCATTCTTCATTGATCATTGATCCTTGTTCATTCTTCATCGTTCATTCGTCATTGACCATTAATCCTTGGTCATTCTTCATCGTTCATTCTTCATTGATCATTGATCCTTGTTCATTCTTCATCGTTCATTCGTCATTGATCATTGATCCTTGTTCATTCTTCATCGTTCATTCTTCATTGATCATTGATCCTTGTTCATTCTTCATCGTTCATTCGTCATTGACCATTAATCCTTGGTCATTCTTCTTCGTTCATCCTTCATTAATCATTGATCCTTGTTCATTCTTCATCGTTCATTCGTCATTGATCATTGATCCTTGTTCATTCTTCATCGTTCATTCTTCATTGATCATTGATCCTTGTTCATTCTTCATCGTTCATTCGTTATTCACCATTAATCCTTGTTCATTCTTCATCGTTCATTCTTCATTGATCATTGATCCTTGTTCATTCTTCATCGTTCATTCTTCATTGATCATTGATCCTTGTTCATTCTTCATCGTTCATTCGTCATTGATCATTGATCCTTGTTCATTCTTCATCGTTCATTCGTCATTGATCATTGATCCTTGTTCATTCTTCATCGTTCATTCTTCATTGATCATTGATCCTTGTTCATTATTCATCGTTCATTCTTCATTGATCATTGATCCTTGTTCATTCTTCATCGTTCATTCGTCATTGATCATTGATCCTTGTTCATTCTTCATCGTTCATTCGTCATTGATCATTGATCCTTGTTCATTCTTCATCGTTCATTCTTCATTGATCATTGATCCTTGTTCATTATTCATCGTTCATTCTTCATTGATCATTGATCCTTGTTCATTCTTCATCGTTCATTCTTCATTGATCATTAATCCTTGTTCATTCTTCATCGTTCATTCGTCATTGATCATTGATCTTTGTTCATTCTTCATCGTTCATTCTTCATTGATCATTGATCCTTGTTCATTCTAAATCGTTCATTCTTCATTGATCATTGATCCTTGTTCATTCTTCATTGTTCATTCGTCATTGATCATTGATCCTTGTTCATTCTTCATCGTTCATTCTTCATTGATCATTGATCCTTGTTCATTCTAAATCGTTCATTCATCATTGAGCATTGATCTTTGTTCATTCTTCATCGTTAATTCGTCATTGACCGTTAATCCTTGCTCATTCTTCATCGTTCATTCTTCATTGATCATTGATCCTTTTTCATTCTTCATCGTTCATTCGTCATTGATCATTGATCCTTGTTCATTCTTCATTGATCATTGATCCTTGTTCATTCTTCATCGTTCATTCGTCATTGACCATTAATCCTTGGTCATTCTTCATCGTTCATCCTTCATTAATCATTGATCCTTGTTCATTCTTCATCGTTCATTCGTCATTGATAATTGATCCTTGTTCATTCTTCATCGTTCATTCTTCATTGATCATTGATCCTTGTTCATTCTTCATCGTTCATTCGTTATTCACCATTAATCCTTGTTCATTCTTCATCGTTCATTCTTCATTGATCATTGATCCTTGTTCATTCTTCATCGTTCATTCTTCATTAATCATTGATCCTTGTTCATTCTTCATCGTTCATTCGTCATTTATCATTGATCCTTGTTCATTCTTCATCGTTCATTCGTCATTGATCATTGATCCTTGTTCATTCTTCATCGTTCATTCGTCATTGATCGTTGATCCTTGTTCATTCTTCATCGTTCATTCTTCATTGATCATTGATCCTTGTTCATTATTCATCGTTCATTCTTCATTGATCATTGATCCTTTTTCATTCTTCATCGTTTATTCGTCATTGATCATTGATCCTTGTTCATTCTTCATCGTTCATTCGTCATTGATCATTGATCCTTGTTCATTCTTCATCGTTCATTCTTCATTGATCATTGATCCTTGTTCATTATTCATCGTTCATTCTTCATTGATCATTGATCCTTGTTCATTCTTCATCGTTCATTCGTTATTGACCATTAATCGTTGTTCATTCTTCATCGTTCATTCTTCATTGATCATTAATCCTTGTTCATTCTTCATCGTTCATTCTTCATTGATCATTGATCCTTGTTCATTCTTCATCGTTCATTCGTCATTGACCATTAATCCTTGGTCATTCTTCATCGTTCATTCTTCATTGATCATTGATCCTTGTTCATTCTTCATCGTTCATTCGTCATTGATCATTGATCCTTGTTCATTCTTCATCGTTCATTCTTCATTGATCATTGATCCTTGTTCATTCTTCATCGTTCATTCGTCATTGACCATTAATCCTTGGTCATTCTTCATCGTTCATCCTTCATTAATCATTGATCCTTGTTCATTCTTCATCGTTCATTCGTCATTGATCATTGATCCTTGTTCATTCTTCATCGTTCATTCTTCATTGATCATTGATCCTTGTTCATTATTCATCGTTCATTCTTCATTGATCATTGATCCTTGTTCATTCTTCATCGTTCATTCGTCATTGATCATTGATCCTTGTTCATTCTTCATCGTTCATTCTTCATTGATCATTGATCCTTGTTCATTCTTCATCAGTCATTCGTCTTTGACCATTAATCCTTGGTCATTCTTCATCGTTCATTCTTCAATGATCATTGATCCTTGTTCATTCTTCATCGTTCATTCGTCATTGATCATTGATCCTTGTTCATTATTCATCGTTCATTCTTCATTGATCATTGATCCTTTTTCATTCTTCATCGTTTATTCGTCATTGATCATTAATCCTTGGTCATTCTTCATCGTTCATCCTTCATTAATCATTGATCCTTGTTCATTCTTAATCGTTCATTCGTCATTGATCATTGATCCTTGTTCATTCTTCATCGTTCATTCTTCATTGATCATTGATCCTTGTTCATTCTTCATCGTTCATTCGTTATTCACCATTAATCCTTGTTCATTCTTCATCGTTCATTCTTCATTGATCATTGATCCTTGTTCATTCTTCATCGTTCATTCTTCATTGATCATTGATCCTTGTTCATTCTTCATCGTTTATTCGTCATTGATCATTGATCCTTGTTCATTCTTCATCGTTCATTCGTCATTGATCATTGATGCTTGTTCATTCTTCATCGTTCATTCTTCATTGATCATTGATCCTTGTTCATTCTTCATCGTTCATTCATTATTCACCATTAATCCTTGTTCATTCTTCATCGTTCATTCTTCATTGATCATTAATCCTTGGTCATTCTTCATCGTTCATCCTTCATTAATCATTGATCCTTGTTCATTCTTCATCGTTCATTCGTCATTGATCATTGATCCTTGTTCATTCTTCATCGTTCATTTTTCAGTGATCATTGATCCTTGTTCATTCTTCATCGTTCATTCTTCATTGATCATTGATCCTTGTTCATTCTTCATCGTTCATTCGTCATTGATCATTGATCCTTGTTCATTCTTCATCGTTCATTCGTCATTGATCATTGATCCTTGTTCATTCTTCATCGTTCATTCTTCATTGATCATTGATCCTTGTTCATTATTCATCGTTCATTCTTCATTGATCATTGATCCTTGTTCATTCTTCATCGTTCATTCGTCATTGATCATTGATCCTTCTTCATTCTTCATCGTTCATTCTTCATTGATCATTGATCCTTGTTCATTCTTCATCGTTCATTCGTTATTCACCATTAATCCTTGTTCATTCTTCATCGTTCATTCTTCAATGATCATTGATCCTTGTTCATTCTTCATCGTTCATTCGTCATTAATCATTGATCCTTGTTCATTCTTCATCGTTCATTCTTCATTGATCATTGATCCTTGTTCATTCTTCATCGTTCATTCGTCATTGACCATTAATCCTTGGTCATTCTTCATCGTTCATCCTTCATTAATCATTGATCCTTGTTCATTCTTCATCGTTCATTCGTCATTGATCATTGATCCTTGTTCATTCTTCATCGTTCATTCTTCATTGATCATTGATCCTTGTTCATTCTTCATCGTTCATTCGTTATTCACCATTAATCCTTGTTCATTCTTCATCGTTCATTCTTCATTGATCATTGAGCCTTGTTCATTCTTCATCGTTCATTCTTCATTGATCATTGATCCTTGTTCATTCTTCATCGTTCATTCGTCATTGATCATTGATCCTTGTTCATTCTTCATCGTTCATTCGTCATTGATCATTGATCCTTGTTCATTCTTCATCGTTCATTCGTCATTGATCATTGATCCTTGTTCATTCTTCATCGTTCATTCTTCATTGATCATTGATCCTTGTTCATTATTCATTGATCATTGATCCTTTTTCATTCTTCATCGTTTATTCGTCATTGATCATTGATCCTTGTTCATTCTTCATCGTTCATTCGTCATTGATCATTGATCCTTGTTCATTCTTCATCGTTCATTCTTCATTGATCATTGATCCTTGTTCATTATTCATCGTTCATTCTTCATTGATCATTGATCCTTGTTCATTCTTCATCGTTCATTCATTATTGACCATTAATCGTTGTTCATTCTTCATTGTTCATTCGTCATTGTCCATTGATCCTTGTTCATTCTTCATCGTTCATTCTTTATTGATCATTAATCCTTGTTCATTCTTCATCGTTCATTCTTCATTGATCATTGATCGTTGTTCTTTCTTCATCGTTCATTCTTCATTGATCATTGAACCTTGTTCATTCTTCATCGTTCATTTTTCATTGACCATTAATCCTTGTTCATTCTTCATCGTGAATTCTTCATTGATCATTCTTCATTGATCATTGATGCTTGTTCCTTCTTCATCGTTCATTCGTCATTGACCATTAATCCTTGTTCATTCTTCATCGTTCATTTTTCATTTTTCATTGATCCTTGTTCATTCTTCATCGTTCATTCTTCATTGATCATTAATCCTTGTTCATTCTTCATCGTTCATTCGTCATTGATCATTGATCCTTGTTCATTCTTCATCGTTCATTCTTCATTGATCATTGATCCTTATTCATTCTAAATCGTTCATTCTTCATTGATCATTGATCCTTGTTCATTCTTCATTGTTCATTCGTCATTGATCATTGATCCTTGTTCATTCTTCATCGTTCATTCTTCATTGATCATTGATCCTTTTTAATTCTAAATCGTTCATTCATCATTGAGCATTGATCTTTGTTCTTTCTTCATCGTTAATTCGTCATTGACCGTTAATCCTTGCTCATTCTTCATCGTTCATTCTTCATTGATCATTGATCCTTTTTCATTCTTCATCGTTCATTCGTCATTGATCATTGATCCTTGTTCATTCTTCATTGATCAATGATCCTTGTTCATTCTTCATCGTTCATTCGTCATTGACCATTAATCCTTGGTCATTCTTCATCGTTCATCCTTCATTAATCATTGATCCTTGTTCATTCTTCATCGTTCATTCGTCATTGATCATTGATCCTTGTTCATTCTTCATCGTTCATTCTTCATTGATCATTGATCCTTGTTCATTCTTCATCGTTCATTCGTTATTCACCATTAATCCTTGTTCATTCTTCATCGTTCATTCATCATTGATCATTGATCCTTGTTCATTCTTCATCGTTCATTCTTCATTGATCATTGATCCTTGTTCATTCTTCATCGTTCATTCGTTATTCACCATTAATCCTTGTTCATTCTTCATCGTTCATTCTTCATTGATCATTGATCCTTGTTCATTCTTCATCGTTCATTCTTCATTGATCATTGATCCTTATTCATTCTTCATCGTTTATTCGTCATTGATCATTGATCCTTGTTCATTCTTCATCGTTCATTCGTCATTGATCATTGATGCTTGTTCATTCTTCATCGTTCATTCTTCATTGATCATTGATCCTTGTTCATTCTTCATCGTTCATTCATTATTCACCATTAATCCTTGTTCATTCTTCATCGTTCATTCTTCATTGATCATTAATCCTTGGTCATTCTTCATCGTTCATCGTTCATTAATCATTGATCCTTGTTCATTCTTCATCGTTCATTCGTCATTGATCATTGATCCTTGTTCATTCTTCATCGTTCATTTTTCATTGATCATTGATCCTTGTTCATTCTTCATCGTTCATTCTTCATTGATCATTGATCCTTGTTCATTCTTCATCGTTCATTCGTCATTGATCATTGATCCTTGTTCATTCTTCATCGTTCATTCGTCATTGATCATTGATCCTTGTTCATTCTTCATCGTTCATTCTTCATTGATCATTGATCCTTGTTCATTATTCATCGTTCATTCTTCATTGATCATTGATCCTTGTTCATTCTTCATCGTTCATTCGTCATTGATCATTGATCCTTCTTCATTCTTCATCGTTCATTCTTCATTGATCATTGATCCTTGTTCATTCTTCATCGTTCATTCGTCATTGATCATTGATCCTTGTTCATTCTTCATCGTTCATTCTTCATTGATCATTGATCCTTGTTCATTCTTCATCGTTCATTCGTTATTCACCATTAATCCTTGTTCATTCTTCATCGTTCATTCTTCATTGATCATTGAGCCTTGTTCATTCTTCATCGTTCATTCTTCATTGATCATTTATCCTTGTTCATTCTTCATCGTTCATTCGTCATTGATCATTGATCCTTGTTCATTCTTCATCGTTCATTCGTCATTGATCATTGATCCTTGTTCATTCTTCATCGTTCATTCGTCATTGATCATTGATCCTTGTTCATTCTTCATCGTTCATTCTTCATTGATCATTGATCCTTGTTCATTATTCATTGATCATTGATCCTTTTTCATTCTTCATCGTTTATTCGTCATTGATCATTGATCCTTGTTCATTCTTCATCGTTCATTCGTCATTGATCATTGATCCTTGTTCATTCTTCATCGTTCATTCTTCATTGATCATTGATCCTTGTTCATTATTCATCGTTCATTCTTCATTGATCATTGATCCTTGTTCATTCTTCATCGTTCATTCATTATTGACCATTAATCGTTGTTCATTCTTCATTGTTCATTCGTCATTGTCCATTGATCCTTGTTCATTCTTCATCGTTCATTCTTTATTGATCATTAATCCTTGTTCATTCTTCATCGTTCATTCTTCATTGATCATTGATCCTTGTTCTTTCTTCATCGTTCATTCTTCATTGATCATTGAACCTTGTTCATTCTTCATCGTTCATTTTTCATTGACCATTAATCCTTGTTCATTCTTCATCGTGAATTCTTCATTGATCATTCTTCATTGATCATTGATGCTTGTTCCTTCTTCATCGTTCATTCGTCATTGACCATTAATCCTTGTTCATTCTTCATCGTTCATTTTTCATTTTTCATTGATCCTTGTTCATTCTTCATCGTTCATTCTTCATTGATCATTAATCCTTGTTCATTCTTCATCGTTCATTCGTCATTGATCATTGATCCTTGTTCATTCTTCATCGTTCATTCTTCATTGATCATTGATCCTTATTCATTCTAAATCGTTCATTCTTCATTGATCATTGATCCTTGTTCATTCTTCATTGTTCATTCGTCATTGATCATTGATCCTTGTTCATTCTTCATCGTTCATTCTTCATTGATCATTGATCCTTTTTAATTCTAAATCGTTCATTCATCATTGAGCATTGATCTTTGTTCATTCTTCATCGTTAATTCGTCATTGACCGTTAATCCTTGCTCATTCTTCATCGTTCATTCTTCATTGATCATTGATCCTTTTTCATTCTTCATCGTTCATTCGTCATTGATCATTGATCCTTGTTCATTCTTCATTGATCAATGATCCTTGTTCATTCTTCATCGTTCATTCGTCATTGACCATTAATCCTTGGTCATTCTTCATCGTTCATCCTTCATTAATCATTGATCCTTGTTCATTCTTCATCGTTCATTCGTCATTGATCATTGATCCTTGTTCATTCTTCATCGTTCATTCTTCATTGATCATTGATCCTTGTTCATTCTTCATCGTTCATTCGTCATTGACCATTAATCCTTGGTCATTCTTCATCGTTCATCCTTCATTAATCATTGATCCTTGTTCATTCTTCATCGTTCATTCGTCATTGATCATTGATCCTTGTTCATTCTTCATCGTTCATTCTTCATTGATCATTGATCCTTGTTCATTATTCATCGTTCATTCTTCATTGATCATTGATCCTTGTTCATTCTTCATCGTTCATTCGTCATTGATCATTGATCCTTGTTCATTCTTCATCGTTCATTCTTCATTGATCATTGATCCTTGTTCATTCTTCATCAGTCATTCGTCTTTGACCATTAATCCTTGGTCATTCTTCATCGTTCATTCTTCAATGATCATTGATCCTTGTTCATTCTTCATCGTTCATTCGTCATTGATCATTGATCCTTGTTCATTATTCATCGTTCATTCTTCATTGATCATTGATCCTTTTTCATTCTTCATCGTTTATTCGTCATTGATCATTAATCCTTGGTCATTCTTCATCGTTCATCCTTCATTAATCATTGATCCTTGTTCATTCTTAATCGTTCATTCGTCATTGATCATTGATCCTTGTTCATTCTTCATCGTTCATTCTTCATTGATCATTGATCCTTGTTCATTCTTCATCGTTCATTCGTTATTCACCATTAATCCTTGTTCATTCTTCATCGTTCATTCTTCATTGATCATTGATCCTTGTTCATTCTTCATCGTTCATTCTTCATTGATCATTGATCCTTGTTCATTCTTCATCGTTTATTCGTCATTGATCATTGATCCTTGTTCATTCTTCATCGTTCATTCGTCATTGATCATTGATGCTTGTTCATTCTTCATCGTTCATTCTTCATTGATCATTGATCCTTGTTCATTCTTCATCGTTCATTCATTATTCACCATTAATCCTTGTTCATTCTTCATCGTTCATTCTTCATTGATCATTAATCCTTGGTCATTCTTCATCGTTCATCCTTCATTAATCATTGATCCTTGTTCATTCTTCATCGTTCATTCGTCATTGATCATTGATCCTTGTTCATTCTTCATCGTTCATTTTTCAGTGATCATTGATCCTTGTTCATTCTTCATCGTTCATTCTTCATTGATCATTGATCCTTGTTCATTCTTCATCGTTCATTCGTCATTGATCATTGATCCTTGTTCATTCTTCATCGTTCATTCGTCATTGATCATTGATCCTTGTTCATTCTTCATCGTTCATTCTTCATTGATCATTGATCCTTGTTCATTATTCATCGTTCATTCTTCATTGATCATTGATCCTTGTTCATTCTTCATCGTTCATTCGTCATTGATCATTGATCCTTCTTCATTCTTCATCGTTCATTCTTCATTGATCATTGATCCTTGTTCATTCTTCATCGTTCATTCGTTATTCACCATTATTCCTTGTTCATTCTTCATCGTTCATTCTTCAATGATCATTGATCCTTGTTCATTCTTCATCGTTCATTCGTCATTAATCATTGATCCTTGTTCATTCTTCATCGTTCATTCTTCATTGATCATTGATCCTTGTTCATTCTTCATCGTTCATTCGTCATTGACCATTAATCCTTGGTCATTCTTCATCGTTCATCCTTCATTAATCATTGATCCTTGTTCATTCTTCATCGTTCATTCGTCATTGATCATTGATCCTTGTTCATTCTTCATCGTTCATTCTTCATTGATCATTGATCCTTGTTCATTCTTCATCGTTCATTCGTTATTCACCATTAATCCTTGTTCATTCTTCATCGTTCATTCTTCATTGATCATTGAGCCTTGTTCATTCTTCATCGTTCATTCTTCATTGATCATTGATCCTTGTTCATTCTTCATCGTTCATTCGTCATTGATCATTGATCCTTGTTCATTCTTCATCGTTCATTCGTCATTGATCATTGATCCTTGTTCATTCTTCATCGTTCATTCGTCATTGATCATTGATCCTTGTTCATTCTTCATCGTTCATTCTTCATTGATCATTGATCCTTGTTCATTATTCATTGATCATTGATCCTTTTTCATTCTTCATCGTTTATTCGTCATTGATCATTGATCCTTGTTCATTCTTCATCGTTCATTCGTCATTGATCATTGATCCTTGTTCATTCTTCATCGTTCATTGTTCATTGATCATTGATCCTTGTTCATTATTCATCGTTCATTCTTCATTGATCATTGATCCTTGTTCATTCTTCATCGTTCATTCATTATTGACCATTAATCGTTGTTCATTCTTCATTGTTCATTCGTCATTGTCCATTGATCCTTGTTCATTCTTCATCGTTCATTCTTTATTGATCATTAATCCTTGTTCATTCTTCATCGTTCATTCTTCATTGATCATTGATCGTTGTTCTTTCTTCATCGTTCATTCTTCATTGATCATTGAACCTTGTTCATTCTTCATCGTTCATTTTTCATTGACCATTAATCCTTGTTCATTCTTCATCGTGAATTCTTCATTGATCATTCTTCATTGATCATTGATGCTTGTTCCTTCTTCATCGTTCATTCGTCATTGACCATTAATCCTTGTTCATTCTTCATCGTTCATTTTTCATTTTTCATTGATCCTTGTTCATTCTTCATCGTTCATTCTTCATTGATCATTAATCCTTGTTCATTCTTCATCGTTCATTCGTCATTGATCATTGATCCTTGTTCATTCTTCATCGTTCATTCTTCATTGATCATTGATCCTTATTCATTCTAAATCGTTCATTCTTCATTGATCATTGATCCTTGTTCATTCTTCATTGTTCATTCGTCATTGATCATTGATCCTTGTTCATTCTTCATCGTTCATTCTTCATTGATCATTGATCCTTTTTAATTCTAAATCGTTCATTCATCATTGAGCATTGATCTTTGTTCTTTCTTCATCGTTAATTCGTCATTGACCGTTAATCCTTGCTCATTCTTCATCGTTCATTCTTCATTGATCATTGATCCTTTTTCATTCTTCATCGTTCATTCGTCATTGATCATTGATCCTTGTTCATTCTTCATTGATCAATGATCCTTGTTCATTCTTCATCGTTCATTCGTCATTGACCATTAATCCTTGGTCATTCTTCATCGTTCATCCTTCATTAATCATTGATCCTTGTTCATTCTTCATCGTTCATTCGTCATTGATCATTGATCCTTGTTCATTCTTCATCGTTCATTCTTCATTGATCATTGATCCTTGTTCATTCTTCATCGTTCATTCGTTATTCACCATTAATCCTTGTTCATTCTTCATCGTTCATTCATCATTGATCATTGATCCTTGTTCATTCTTCATCGTTCATTCTTCATTGATCATTGATCCTTGTTCATTCTTCATCGTTCATTCGTTATTCACCATTAATCCTTGTTCATTCTTCATCGTTCATTCTTCATTGATCATTGATCCTTGTTCATTCTTCATCGTTCATTCTTCATTGATCATTGATCCTTATTCATTCTTCATCGTTTATTCGTCATTGATCATTGATCCTTGTTCATTCTTCATCGTTCATTCGTCATTGATCATTGATGCTTGTTCATTCTTCATCGTTCATTCTTCATTGATCATTGATCCTTGTTCATTCTTCATCGTTCATTCATTATTCACCATTAATCCTTGTTCATTCTTCATCGTTCATTCTTCATTGATCATTAATCCTTGGTCATTCTTCATCGTTCATCGTTCATTAATCATTGATCCTTGTTCATTCTTCATCGTTCATTCGTCATTGATCATTGATCCTTGTTCATTCTTCATCGTTCATTTTTCATTGATCATTGATCCTTGTTCATTCTTCATCGTTCATTCTTCATTGATCATTGATCCTTGTTCATTCTTCATCGTTCATTCGTCATTGATCATTGATCCTTGTTCATTCTTCATCGTTCATTCGTCATTGATCATTGATCCTTGTTCATTCTTCATCGTTCATTCTTCATTGATCATTGATCCTTGTTCATTATTCATCGTTCATTCTTCATTGATCATTGATCCTTGTTCATTCTTCATCGTTCATTCGTCATTGATCATTGATCCTTCTTCATTCTTCATCGTTCATTCTTCATTGATCATTGATCCTTGTTCATTCTTCATCGTTCATTCGTCATTGATCATTGATCCTTGTTCATTCTTCATCGTTCATTCTTCATTGATCATTGATCCTTGTTCATTCTTCATCGTTCATTCGTTATTCACCATTAATCCTTGTTCATTCTTCATCGTTCATTCTTCATTGATCATTGAGCCTTGTTCATTCTTCATCGTTCATTCTTCATTGATCATTTATCCTTGTTCATTCTTCATCGTTCATTCGTCATTGATCATTGATCCTTGTTCATTCTTCATCGTTCATTCGTCATTGATCATTGATCCTTGTTCATTCTTCATCGTTCATTCGTCATTGATCATTGATCCTTGTTCATTCTTCATCGTTCATTCTTCATTGATCATTGATCCTTGTTCATTATTCATTGATCATTGATCCTTTTTCATTCTTCATCGTTTATTCGTCATTGATCATTGATCCTTGTTCATTCTTCATCGTTCATTCGTCATTGATCATTGATCCTTGTTCATTCTTCATCGTTCATTCTTCATTGATCATTGATCCTTGTTCATTATTCATCGTTCATTCTTCATTGATCATTGATCCTTGTTCATTCTTCATCGTTCATTCATTATTGACCATTAATCGTTGTTCATTCTTCATTGTTCATTCGTCATTGTCCATTGATCCTTGTTCATTCTTCATCGTTCATTCTTTATTGATCATTAATCCTTGTTCATTCTTCATCGTTCATTCTTCATTGATCATTGATCCTTGTTCTTTCTTCATCGTTCATTCTTCATTGATCATTGAACCTTGTTCATTCTTCATCGTTCATTTTTCATTGACCATTAATCCTTGTTCATTCTTCATCGTGAATTCTTCATTGATCATTCTTCATTGATCATTGATGCTTGTTCCTTCTTCATCGTTCATTCGTCATTGACCATTAATCCTTGTTCATTCTTCATCGTTCATTTTTCATTTTTCATTGATCCTTGTTCATTCTTCATCGTTCATTCTTCATTGATCATTAATCCTTGTTCATTCTTCATCGTTCATTCGTCATTGATCATTGATCCTTGTTCATTCTTCATCGTTCATTCTTCATTGATCATTGATCCTTATTCATTCTAAATCGTTCATTCTTCATTGATCATTGATCCTTGTTCATTCTTCATTGTTCATTCGTCATTGATCATTGATCCTTGTTCATTCTTCATCGTTCATTCTTCATTGATCATTGATCCTTTTTAATTCTAAATCGTTCATTCATCATTGAGCATTGATCTTTGTTCATTCTTCATCGTTAATTCGTCATTGACCGTTAATCCTTGCTCATTCTTCATCGTTCATTCTTCATTGATCATTGATCCTTTTTCATTCTTCATCGTTCATTCGTCATTGATCATTGATCCTTGTTCATTCTTCATTGATCAATGATCCTTGTTCATTCTTCATCGTTCATTCGTCATTGACCATTAATCCTTGGTCATTCTTCATCGTTCATCCTTCATTAATCATTGATCCTTGTTCATTCTTCATCGTTCATTCGTCATTGATCATTGATCCTTGTTCATTCTTCATCGTTCATTCTTCATTGATCATTGATCCTTGTTCATTCTTCATCGTTCATTCGTTATTCACCATTAATCCTTGTTCATTCTTCATCGTTCATTCATCATTGATCATTGATCCTTGTTCATTCTTCATCGTTCATTCTTCATTGATCATTGATCCTTGTTCATTCTTCATCGTTCATTCGTCATTTATCATTGATCCTTGTTCATTCTTCATCGTTCATTCGTCATTGATCATTGATCCTTGTTCATTCTTCATCGTTCATTCGTCATTGATCATTGATCCTTGTTCATTCTTCATCGTTCATTCTTCATTGATCATTGATCCTTGTTCATTATTCATCGTTCATTCTTCATTGATCATTGATCCTTGTTCATTCTTCATCGTTCATTCGTCATTGATCATTGATCCTTGTTCATTCTTCATCGTTCATTCGTCATTGATCATTGATCCTTGTTCATTCTTCATCGTTCATTCTTCATTGATCATTGATCCTTGTTCATTATTCATCGTTCATTCTTCATTGATCATTGATCCTTGTTCATTCTTCATCGTTCATTCGTCATTGATCATTGATCCTTGTTCATTCTTCATCGTTCATTCGTCATTGATCATTGATCCTTGTTCATTCTTCATCGTTCATTCTTCATTGATCATTGATCCTTGTTCATTATTCATCGTTCATTCTTCATTGATCATTGATCCTTGTTCATTCTTCATCGTTCATTCGTTATTGACCATTAATCGTTGTTCATTCTTCATCGTTCATTCTTCATTGATCATTAATCCTTGTTCATTCTTCATCGTTCATTCTTCATTAATCATTGATCCTTGTTATTCTTCATCGTTCATTCGTCATTGACCATTAATCCTTGGTCATTCTTCATCGTTCATTCTTCATTGATCATTGATCCTTGTTCATTCTTCATCGTTCATTCGTCATTGATCATTGATCCTTGTTCATTCTTCATCGTTCATTCTTCATTGATCATTGATCCTTGTTCATTCTTCATCGTTCATTCGTCATTGACCATTAATCCTTGGTCATTCTTCATCGTTCATCCTTCATTAATCATTGATCCTTGTTCATTCTTCATCGTTCATTCGTCATTGATCATTGATCCTTGTTCATTCTTCATCGTTCATTCTTCATTGATCATTGATCCTTGTTCATTCTTCATCGTTCATTCGTTATTCACCATTAATCCTTGTTCATTCTTCATCGTTCATTCTTCATTGATCATTGATCCTTGTTCATTCTTCATCGTTCATTCTTTATTGATCATTGATCCTTGTTCATTCTTCATCGTTCATTCGTCATTGATCATTGATCCTTGTTCATTCTTCATCGTTCATTCGTCATTGATCATTGATCCTTGTTCATTCTTCATCGTTCATTCTTCATTGATCATTGATCCTTGTTCATTATTCATCGTTCATTCTTCATTGATCATTGATCCTTGTTCATTCTTCATCGTTCATTCTTCATTGATCATTGATCCTTGTTCATTATTCATCGTTCATTCTTCATTGATCATTGATCCTTGTTCATTCTTCATCGTTCATTCGTTATTGACCATTAATCGTTGTTCATTCTTCATCGTTCATTCTTCATTGATCATTGATCCTTGTTCATTCTTCATCGTTCATTCTTCATTGATCATTGATCCTTGTTCATTCTTCATCGTTCATTCTTCATTGATCATTGATCCTTGTTCATTCTTCATCGTTCATTCTTCATTGATCATTGATCCTTGTTCATTCTTCATCGTTCATTCGTCATTGATCATTGATCCTTGTTCATTCTTCATCGTTCATTTTTCATTGATCATTGATCCTTGTTCATTCTTCATCGTTCATTCTTCATTGATCATTGATCCTTGTTCATTCTTCATCGTTCATTCGTCATTGATCATTGATCCTTGTTCATTCTTCATCGTTCATTCGTCATTGATCATTGATCCTTGTTCATTCTTCATCGTTCATTCGTCATTGATCATTGATCCTTGTTCATTCTTCATCGTTCACTCGTCATTGATCATTGATCCTTGTTCATTCTTCATCGTTCATTCTTCATTGATCATTGAACCTTGTTCATTATTCATCGTTCATTCTTCATTGATCATTGATCCTTGTTCATTCTTCATCGTTCATTCTTCATTGATCATTGATCCTTGTTCATTATTCATCGTTCATTCTTCATTGATCATTGATCCTTGTTCATTCTTCATCGTTCATTCGTTATTGACCATTAATCGTTGTTCATTCTTCATCGTTCATTCTTCATTGATCATTGATCCTTGTTCATTCTTCATCGTTCATTCTTCATTGATCATTGATCCTTGTTCATTCTTCATCGTTCATTCTTCTTTGATCATTGATCCTTGTTCATTCTTCATCGTTCATTCTTCATTGATCATTGATCCTTGTTCATTCTTCATCGTTCATTCGTCATTGATCATTGATCCTTGTTCATTCTTCATCGTTCATTCTTCATTGATCATTGATCCTTGTTCATTCTTCATCGTTCATTCTTCATTGATCATTGATCCTTTTTCATTCTTCATCGTTCATTCGTCATTGACCATTAATCCTTGGTCATTCTTCATCGTTCATTCTTCAATGATCATTGATCCTTGTTCATTCTTCATCGTTCATTCGTCATTGATCATTGATCCTTGTTCATTCTTCATCGTTCATTCTTCATTGATCATTGATCCTTGTTCATTCTTCATCGTTCATTCGTCATTGACCATTAATCCTTGGTCATTCTTCATCGTTCATCCTTCATTAATCATTGATCCTTGTTCATTCTTCATCGTTCATTCGTCATTGATCATTGATCCTTGTTCATTCTTCATCGTTCATTCTTCATTGATCATTGATCCTTGTTCATTCTTCATCGTTCATTCGTTATTCACCATTAATCCTTGTTCATTCTTCATCGTTCATTCTTCATTGATCATTGAGCCTTGTTCATTCTTCATCGTTCATTCTTCATTGATCATTGATCCTTGTTCATTCTTCATCGTTCATTCGTCATTGATCATTGATCCTTGTTCATTCTTCATCGTTCATTCGTCATTGATCATTGATCCTTGTTCATTCTTCATCGTTCATTCGTCATTGATCATTGATCCTTGTTCATTCTTCATCGTTCATTCTTCATTGATCATTGATCCTTGTTCATTATTCATCGTTCATTCTTCATTGATCATTGATCCTTGTTCATTCTTCATCGTTCATTCGTTATTGACCATTAATCGTTGTTCATTCTTCATCGTTCATTCTTCATTGATCATTGATCCTTGTTCATTCTTCATCGTTCATTCTTCATTGATCATTGATCCTTGTTCATTCTTCATCGTTCATTCTTCATTGATCATTGATCCTTGTTCATTCTTCATCGTTCATTCTTCATTGATCATTGATCCTTGTTCATTCTTCATCGTTCATTCTTCATTGATCATTGATCCTTTTTCATTCTTCATCGTTCATTCGTCATTGACCATTAATCCTTGGTCATTCTTCATCGTTCATTCTTCAATGATCATTGATCCTTGTTCATTCTTCATCGTTCATTCGTCATTGATCATTGATCCTTGTTCATTCTTCATCGTTCATTCTTCATTGATCATTGATCCTTGTTCATTCTTCATCGTTCATTCGTCATTGACCATTAATCCTTGGTCATTCTTCATCGTTCATCCTTCATTAATCATTGATCCTTGTTCATTCTTCATCGTTCATTCGTCATTGATCATTGATCCTTGTTCATTCTTCATCGTTCATTCTTCATTGATCATTGATCCTTGTTCATTCTTCATTGTTCATTCGTTATTCACCATTAATCCTTGTTCATTCTTCATCGTTCATTCTTCATTGATCATTGAGCCTTGTTCATTCTTCATCGTTCATTCTTCATTGATCATTGATCCTTGTTCATTCTTCATCGTTCATTCGTCATTGATCATTGATCCTTGTTCATTCTTCATCGTTCATTCGTCATTGATCATTGATCCTTGTTCATTCTTCATCGTTCATTCGTCATTGATCATTGATCCTTGTTCATTCTTCATCGTTCATTCTTCATTGATCATTGATCCTTGTTCATTATTCATCGTTCATTCTTCATTGATCATTGATCCTTGTTCATTCTTCATCGTTCATTCGTTATTGACCATTAATCGTTGTTCATTCTTCATCGTTCATTCTTCATTGATCATTGATCCTTGTTCATTCTTCATCGTTCATTCTTCATTGATCATTGATCCTTGTTCATTCTTCATCGTTCATTCTTCATTGATCATTGATCCTTGTTCATTCTTCATCGTTCATTCTTCATTGATCATTGATCCTTGTTCATTCTTCATCGTTCATTCGTCATTGATCATTGATCCTTGTTCATTCTTCATCGTTCATTCGTCATTGATCATTGATCCTTGTTCATTCTTCATCGTTCATTCTTCATTCATCATTGATCCTTGTTCATTATTCATCGTTCATTCTTCATTGATCATTGATCCTTGTTCATTCTTCATCGTTCATTCTTCATTGATCATTGATCCTTTTTCATTCTTCATCGTTCATTCGTCATTGACCATTAATCCTTGGTCATTCTTCATCGTTCATTCTTCAATGATCATTGATCCTTGTTGATTCTTCATCGTTCATTCGTCATTGATCATTGATCCTTGTTCATTCTTCATCGTTCATTCTTCATTGATCATTGATCCTTGTTCATTCTTCATCGTTCATTCGTCATTGACCATTAATCCTTGGTCATTCTTCATCGTTCATCCTTCATTAATCATTGATCCTTGTTCATTCTTCATCGTTCATTCGTCATTGATCATTGATCCTTGTTCATTCTTCATCGTTCATTCTTCATTGATCATTGATCCTTGTTCATTCTTCATCGTTCATTCGTTATTCACCATTAATCCTTGTTCATTCTTCATCGTTCATTCTTCATTGATCATTGATCCTTGTTCATTCTTCATCGTTCATTCTTCATTGATCATTGATCCTTGTTCATTCTTCATCGTTCATTCGTCATTGATCATTGATCCTTGTTCATTCTTCATCGTTCATACGTCATTGATCATTGATCCTTGTTCATTCTTCATCGTTCATTCTTCATTGATCATTGATCCTTGTTCATTATTCATCGTTCATTCTTCATTGATCATTGATCCTTGTTCATTCTTCATCGTTCATTCTTCATTGATCATTGATCCTTGTTCATTATTCATCGTTCATTCTTCATTGATCATTGATCCTTGTTCATTCTTCATCGTTCATTCGTTATTGACCATTAATCGTTGTTCATTCTTCATCGTTCATTCTTCATTGATCATTGATCCTTGTTCATTCTTCATCGTTCATTCTTCATTGATCATTGATCCTTGTTCATTCTTCATCGTTCATTCTTCATTGATCATTGATCCTTGTTCATTCTTCATCGTTCATTCTTCATTGATCATTGATCCTTGTTCATTCTTCATCGTTCATTCTTCATTGATCATTGATCCTTGTTCATTCTTCCTCGTTCATTCGTCATTGATCATTGATCCTTGTTCATTCTTCATCGATCATTCTTCATTGATCATTGATCCTTGTTCATTCTTCATCGTTCATTCTTCATTGATCATTGATCCTTTTTCATTCTTCATCGTTCATTCGTCATTGACCATTAATCCTTGGTCATTCTTCATCGTTCATTCTTCAATGATCATTGATCCTTGTTCATTCTTCATCGTTCATTCGTCATTGATCATTGATCCTTGTTCATTCTTCATCGTTCATTCTTCATTGATCATTGATCCTTGTTCATTGTTCATCGTTGATTCGTCATTGACCATTAATCCTTGGTCATTCTTCATCGTTCATCCTTCATTAATCATTGATCCTTGTTCATTCTTCATCGTTCATTCGTCATTGATCATTGATCCTTGTTCATTCTTCATCGTTCATTCTTCATTGATCATTGATCCTTGTTCATTCTTCATCGTTCATTCGTTATTCACCATTAATCCTTGTTCATTCTTCATCGTTCATTCTTCATTGATCATTGAGCCTTGTTCATTCTTCATCGTTCATTCTTCATTGATCATTGATCCTTGTTCATTCTTCATCGTTCATTCGTCATTGATCATTGATCCTTGTTCATTCTTCATCGTTCATTCGTCATTGATCATTGATCCTTGTTCATTCTTCATCGTTCATTCGTCATTGATCATTGATCCTTGTTCATTCTTCATCGTTCATTCTTCATTGATCATTGATCCTTGTTCATTATTCATCGTTCATTCTTCATTGATCATTGATCCTCGTTCATTCTTCATCGTTCATTCGTTATTGACCATTAATCGTTGTTCATTCTTCATCGTTCATTCTTCATTGATCATTGATCCTTGTTCATTCTTCATCGTTCATTCTTCATTGATCATTGATCCTTGTTCATTCTTCATCGTTCATTCTTCATTGATCATTGATCCTTGTTCATTCTTCATCGTTCATTCTTCATTGATCATTGATCCTTGTTCATTCTTCATCGTTCATTCGTCATTGATCATTGATCCTTGTTCATTCTTCATCGTTCATTCGTCATTGACCATTGATCCTTGTTCATTCTTCATCGTTCATTCTTCATTGATCATTGATCCTTGTTCATTATTCATCGTTCATTCTTCATTGATCATTGATCCTTGTTCATTCTTCATCGTTCATTCTTCATTGATCATTGATCCTTTTTCATTCTTCATCGTTCATTCGTCATTGACCATTAATCCTTGGTCATTCTTCATCGTTCATTCTTCAATGATCATTGATCCATGTTCATTCTTCATCGTTCATTCGTCATTGATCATTGATCCTTGTTCATTCTTCATCGTTCATTCTTCATTGATCATTGATCCTTGTTCATTCTTCATCGTTCATTCGTCATTGACCATTAATCCTTGGTCATTCTTCATCGTTCATCCTTCATTAATCATTGATCCTTGTTCATTCTTCATCGTTCATTCGTCATTGATCATTGATCCTTGTTCATTCTTCGTCGTTCATTCTTCATTGATCATTGATCCTTGTTCATTCTTCATCGTTCATTCGTTATTCACCATTAATCCTTGTTCATTCTTCATCGTTCATTCTTCATTGATCATTGATCCTTGTTCATTCTTCATCGTTCATTCTTCATTGATCATTGATCCTTGTTCATTCTTCATCGTTCATTCGTCATTGATCATTGATCCTTGTTCATTCTTCATTGTTCATACGTCATTGATCATTGATCCTTGTTCATTCTTCATCGTTCATTCTTCATTGATCATTGATCCTTGTTCATTATTCATCGTTCATTCTTCATTGATCATTGATCCTTGTTCATTCTTCATCGTTCATTCTTCATTGATCATTGATCCTTGTTCATTATTCATCGTTCATTCTTCATTGATCATTGATCCTTGTTCATTCTTCATCGTTCATTCGTTATTGACCATTAATCGTTGTTCATTCTTCATCGTTCATTCTTCATTGATCATTGATCCTTGTTCATTCTTCATCGTTCATTTTTCATTGATCATTGATCCTTGTTCATTCTTCATCGTTCATTCTTCATTGATCATTGATCCTTGTTCATTCTTCATCGTTCATTCTTCATTGATCATTGATCCTTGTTCATTCTTCCTCGTTCATTCGTCATTGATCATTGATCCTTGTTCATTCTTCATCGTTCATTCTTCATTGATCATTGATCCTTGTTCATTCTTCATCGTTCATTCGTTATTCACCATTAATCCTTGTTCATTCTTCATCGTTCATTCTTCATTGATCATTGATCCTTGTTCATTCTTCATCTTTCATTCTTCATTGATCATTGATCCTTGTTCATTCTTCATCGTTCATTCGTCATTGATCATTGATCCTTGTTCATTCTTCATCGTTCATTCGTCATTGATCATTGATCCTTGTTCATTCTTCATCGTTCATTCTTCATTGATCATTGATCCTTGTTCATTATTCATCGTTCATTCTTCATTGATCATTGATCCTTGTTCATTCTTCATCGTTCATTCGTCATTGATCATTGATCCTTGTTCATTATTCATCGTTCATTCTTCATTGATCATTGATCCTTGTTCATTCTTCATCGTTCATTCGTTATTGACCATTAATCGTTGTTCATTCTTCATCGTTCATTCTTCATTGATCATTGATCCTTGTTCATTCTTCATCGTTCATTCTTCATTGATCATTGATCCTTGTTCATTCTTCATCGTTCATTCTTCATTGATCATTGATCCTTGTTCATTCTTCATCGTTCATTCTTCATTGATCATTGATCCTTGTTCATTCTTCATCGTTCATTCGTCATTGATCATTGATCCTTGTTCATTCTTCATCGTTCATTCTTCATTGATCATTGATCCTTGTTCATTCTTCATCGTTCATTCTTCATTGATCATTGATCCTTTTTCATTCTTCATCGTTCATTCGTCATTGACCATTAATCCTTGGTCATTCTTCATCGTTCATTCTTCAATGATCATTGATCCTTGTTCATTCTTCATCGTTCATTCGTCATTGATCATTGATCCTTGTTCATTCTTCATCGTTCATTCTTCATTGATCATTGATCCTTGTTCATTCTTCATCGTTCATTCGTCATTGACCATTAACCCTTGGTCATTCTTCATCGTTCATCCTTCATTAATCATTGATCCTTGTTCATTCTTCATCGTTCATTCGTCATTGATCATTGATCCTTGTTCATTCTTCATCGTTCATTCTTCATTGATCATTGATCCTTGTTCATTCTTCATCGT
This sequence comes from Amaranthus tricolor, assembly GCF_026212465.1. Taxonomy (NCBI): domain Eukaryota; kingdom Viridiplantae; phylum Streptophyta; class Magnoliopsida; order Caryophyllales; family Amaranthaceae; genus Amaranthus; species Amaranthus tricolor. The sequence goes on from NC_080060.1 coordinate 24,291,120, forward strand.
TCATTCGTTATTCACCATTAATCCTTGTTCATTCTTCATCGTTCATTCTTCATTGATCATTGAGCCTTGTTCATTCTTCATCGTTCATTCTTCATTGATCATTGATCCTTGTTCGTTCTTCATCGTTCATTCGTCATTGATCATTGATCCTTGTTCATTCTTCATCGTTCATTCGTCATTGATCATTGATCCTTGTTCATTCTTCATCGTTCATTCGTCATTGATCATTGATCCTTGTTCATTCTTCATCGTTCATTCTTCATTGATCATTGATCCTTGTTCATTATTCATCGTTCATTCTTCATTGATCATTGATCCTTGTTCATTCTTCATCGTTCATTCGTTATTGACCATTAATCGTTGTTCATTCTTCATCGTTCATTCTTCATTGATCATTGATCCTTGTTCATTCTTCATCGTTCATTCTTCATTGATCATTGATCCTTGTTCATTCTTCATCGTTCATTCTTCATTGATCATTGATCCTTGTTCATTCTTCATCGTTCATTCTTCATTGATCATTGATCCTTGTTCATTCTTCATCGTTCATTCGTCATTGATCATTGATCCTTGTTCATTCGTCATCGTTCATTCGTCATTGATCATTGATCCATGTTCATTCTTCATCGTTCATTCTTCATTCATCATTGATCCTTGTTCATTATTCATCGTTCATTCTTCATTGATGATTGATCCTTGTTCATTCTTCATCGTTCATTCTTCATTGATCATTGATCCTTTTTCATTCTTCATCGTTCATTCGTCATTGACCATTAATCCTTGGTCATTCTTCATCGTTCATTCTTCAATGATCATTGATCCTTGTTCATTCTTCATCGTTCATTCGTCATTGATCATTGATCCTTGTTCATTCTTCATCGTTCATTCTTCATTGATCATTGATCCTTGTTCATTCTTCATCGTTCATTCGTCATTGACCATTAATCCTTGGTCATTCTTCATCGTTCATCCTTCATTAATCATTGATCCTTGTTCATTCTTCATCGTTCATTCGTCATTGATCATTGATCCTTGTTCATTCTTCATCGTTCATTCTTCATTGATCATTGATCCTTGTTCATTCTTCATCGTTCATTCGTTATTCACCATTAATCCTTGTTCATTCTTCATCGTTCATTCTTCATTGATCATTGATCCTTGTTCATTCTTCATCGTTCATTCTTCATTGATCATTGATCCTTGTTCATTCTTCATCGTTCATTCGTCATTGATCATTGATCCTTGTTCATTCTTCATCGTTCATACGTCATTGATCATTGATCCTTGTTCATTCTTCATCGTTCATTCTTCATTGATCATTGATCCTTGTTCATTATTCATCGTTCATTCTTCATTGATCATTGATCCTTGTTCATTCTTCATCGTTCATTCTTCATTGATCATTGATCCTTGTTCATTCTTCATCGTTCATTCGTTATTGACCATTAATCGTTGTTCATTCTTCATCGTTCATTCTTCATTGATCATTGATCCTTGTTCATTCTTCATCGTTCATTCTTCATTGATCATTGATCCTTGTTCATTCTTCATCGTTCATTCTTCATTGATCATTGATCCTTGTTCATTCTTCATCGTTCATTCTTCATTGATCATTGATCCTTGTTCATTCTTCATCGTTCATTCGTCATTGATCATTGATCCTTGTTCATTCTTCATCGTTCATTCGTCATTGATCATTGATCCTTGTTCATTCTTCATCGTTCATTCTTCATTGATCATTGATCCTTGTTCATTATTCATCGTTCATTCTTCATTGATCATTGATCCTTGTTCATTCTTCATCGTTCATTCTTCATTGATCATTGATCCTTTTTCATTCTTCATCGTTCATTCGTCATTGACCATTAATCCTTGGTCATTCTTCATCGTTCATTCTTCAATGATCATTGATCCTTGTTCATTCTTCATCGTTCATTCGTCATTGATCATTGATCCTTGTTCATTCTTCATCGTTCATTCTTCATTGATCATTGATCCTTGTTCATTCTTCATCGTTCATTCGTCATTGACCATTAATCCTTGGTCATTCTTCATCGTTCATCCTTCATTAATCATTGATCCTTGTTCATTCTTCATCGTTCATTCGTCATTGATCATTGATCCTTGTTCATTCTTCATCGTTCATTCTTCATTGATCATTGATCCTTGTTCATTCTTCATCGTTCATTCGTTATTCACCATTAATCCTTGTTCATTCTTCATCGTTCATTCTTCATTGATCATTGATCCTTGTTCATTCTTCATCGATCATTGATCCTTGTTCATTCTTCATCGTTCATTCGTCATTGATCATTGATCCTTGTTCATTCTTCATCGTTCATACGTCATTGATCATTGATCCTTGTTCATTCTTCATCGTTCATTCTTCATTGATCATTGATCCTTGTTCATTATTCATCGTTCATTCTTCATTGATCATTGATCCTTGTTCATTCTTCATCGTTCATTCTTCATTGATCATTGATCCTTGTTCATTATTCATCGTTCATTCTTCATTGATCATTGATCCTTGTTCATTCTTCATCGTTCATTCTTCATTGATCATTGATCCTTGTTCATTCTTCATCGTTCATTCTTCATTGATCATTGATCCTTGTTCATTCTTCATCGTTCATTCTTCATTGATCATTGATCCTTGTTCATTCTTCATCGTTCATTCTTCATTGATCATTGATCCTTGTTCATTCTTCATCGTTCATTCTTCATTGATCATTGATCCTTGTTCATTCTTCCTCGTTCATTCGTCATTGATCATTGATCCTTGTTCATTCTTCATCGTTCATTCTTCATTGATCATTGATCCTTGTTCATTCTTCATCGTTCATTCTTCATTGATCATTGATCCTTTTTCATTCTTCATCGTTCATTCGTCATTGACCATTAATCCTTGGTCATTCTTCATCGTTCATTCTTCAATGATCATTGATCCTTGTTCATTCTTCATCGTTCATTCGTCATTGATCATTGATCCTTGTTCATTCTTCATCGTTCATTCTTCATTGATCATTGATCCTTGTTCATTCTTCATCGTTGATTCGTCATTGACCATTAATCCTTGGTCATTCTTCATCGTTCATCCTTCATTAATCATTGATCCTTGTTCATTCTTCATCGTTCATTCGTCATTGATCATTGATCCTTGTTCATTCTTCATCGTTCATTCTTCATTGATCATTGATCCTTGTTCATTCTTCATCGTTCATTCGTTATTCACCATTAAGCCTTGTTCATTCTTCATCGTTCATTCTTCATTGATCATTGAGCCTTGTTCATTCTTCATCGTTCATTCTTCATTGATCATTGATCCTTGTTCATTCTTCATCGTTCATTCTTCATTGATCATTGATCCTTGTTCATTCTTCATCGTTCATTCGTCATTGATCATTGATCCTTGTTCATTCTTCATCGTTCATTCGTCATTGATCATTGATCCTTGTTCATTCTTCATCGTTCATTCTTCATTGATCATTGATCCTTGTTCATTATTCAGCGTTCATTCTTCATTGATCATTGATCCTTGTTCATTCTTCATCGTTCATTCTTCATTGATCATTGATCCTTTTTCATTCTTCTTCGTTCATTCGTCATTGACCATTAATCCTTGGTCATTCTTCATCGTTCATTCTTCAATGATCATTGATCCTTGTTCATTCTTCATCGTTCATTCGTCATTGATCATTGATCCTTGTTCATTCTTCATCGTTCATTCTTCATTGATCATTGATCCTTGTTCATTCTTCATCGTTCATTCGTCATTGACCATTAATCCTTGGTCATTCTTCATCGTTCATCCTTCATTAATCATTGATCCTTGTTCATTCTTCATCGTTCATTCGTCATTGATCATTGATCCTTGTTCATTCTTCATCGTTCATTCTTCATTGATCATTGATCCTTGTTCATTCTTCATCGTTCATTCGTTATTCACCATTAATCCTTGTTCATTCTTCATCGTTCATTCTTCATTGATCATTGATCCTTGTTCATTCTTCATCGATCATTGATCCTTGTTCATTCTTCATCGTTCATTCGTCATTGATCATTGATCCTTGTTCATTCTTCATCGTTCATACGTCATTGATCATTGATCCTTGTTCATTCTTCATCGTTCATTCTTCATTGATCATTGATCCTTGTTCATTATTCATCGTTCATTCTTCATTGATCATTGATCCTTGTTCATTCTTCATCGTTCATTCTTCATTGATCATTGATCCTTGTTCATTATTCATCGTTCATTCTTCATTGATCATTGATCCTTGTTCATTCTTCATCGTTCATTCTTCATTGATCATTGATCCTTGTTCATTCTTCATCGTTCATTCTTCATTGATCATTGATCCTTGTTCATTCTTCATCGTTCATTCTTCATTGATCATTGATCCTTGTTCATTCTTCATCGTTCATTCTTCATTGATCATTGATCCTTGTTCATTCTTCATCGTTCATTCTTCATTGATCATTGATCCTTGTTCATTCTTCCTCGTTCATTCGTCATTGATCATTGATCCTTGTTCATTCTTCATCGTTCATTCTTCATCGATCATTGATCCTTGTTCATTCTTCATCGTTCATTCTTCATTGATCATTGATCCTTTTTCATTCTTCATCGTTCATTCGTCATTGACCATTAATCCTTGGTCATTCTTCATCGTTCATTCTTCAATGATCATTGATCCTTGTTCATTCTTCATCGTTCATTCGTCATTGATCATTGATCCTTGTTCATTCTTCATCGTTCATTCTTCATTGATCATTGATCCTTGTTCATTCTTCATCGTTCATTCGTCATTGACCATTAATCCTTGGTCATTCTTCATCGTTCATCCTTCATTAATCATTGATCCTTGTTCATTCTTCATCGTTCATTCGTCATTGATCATTGATCCTTGTTCATTCTTCATCGTTCATTCGTCATTGATCATTGATCCTTGTTCATTCTTCATCGTTCATTCTTCATTGATCATTGATCCTTGTTCATTATTCATCGTTCATTCTTCATTGATCATTGATCCTTGTTCATTCTTCATCGTTCATTCGTTATTGACCATTAATCGTTGTTCATTCTTCATCGTTCATTCTTCATTGATCATTAATCCTTGTTCATTCTTCATCGTTCATTCTTCATTGATCATTGATCCTTGTTCATTCTTCATCGTTCATTCGTCATTGACCATTAATCCTTGGTCATACTTCATCGTTCATTCTTCATTGATCATTGATCCTTGTTCATTCTTCATCGTTCATTCGTCATTGATCATTGATCCTTGTTCATTCTTCATCGTTCATTCTTCATTGATTATTGATCCTTGTTCATTCTTCATCGTTCATTCGTCATTGACCATTAATCCTTGGTCATTCTTCATCGTTCATCCTTCATTAATCATTGATCCTTGTTCATTCTTCATCGTTCATTCGTCATTGATCATTGATCCTTGTTCATTCTTCATCGTTCATTCTTCATTGATCATTGATCCTTGTTCATTCTTCATCGTTCATTCGTTATTCACCATTAATCCTTGTTCATTCTTCATCGTTCATTCTTCATTGATCATTGATCCTTGTTCATTCTTCATCGTTCATTCTTCATTGATTATTGATCCTTGTTCATTCTTCATCGTTCATTCGTCATTGATCATTGATCCTTGTTCATTCTTCATCGTTCATTCGTTATTGACCATTAATCGTTGTTCATTCTTCATCGTTCATTCTTCATTGATCATTAATCCTTGTTCATTCTTCATCGTTCATTCTTCATTGATCATTGATCCTTGTTCATTCTTCATCGTTCATTCGTCATTGATCATTGATCCTTGTTCATTCTTCATCGTTCATTCGTCATTGATCATTGATCCTTGTTCATTCTTCATCGTTCATTCGTCATTGATCATTGATCCTTGTTCATTCTTCATCGTTCATTCGTCATTGATCATTGATCCTTGTTCATTCTTCATCGTTCATTCTTCATTGATCATTGATCCTTGTTCATTATTCATCGTTCATTCTTCATTGATCATTGATCCTTGTTCATTCTTCATCGTTCATTCTTCATTGATCATTGATCCTTTTTCATTCTTCATCGTTCATTCGTCATTGACCATTAATCCTTGGTCATTCTTCATCGTTCATTTTTCAATGATCATTGATCCTTGTTCATTCTTCATCGTTCATTCGTCATTGATCATTGATCCTTGTTCATTCTTCATCGTTCATTCTTCATTGATCATTGATCCTTGTTCATTCTTCATCGTTCATTCGTCATTGACCATTAATCCTTGGTCATTCTTCATCGTTCATCCTTCATTAATCATTGATCCTTGTTCATTCTTCATCGTTCATTCGTCATTGACCATTAATCCTTGGTCATTCTTCATCGTTCATTCTTCAATGATCATTGATCCTTGTTCATTCTTCATCGTTCATTCGTCATTGATCATTGATCCTTGTTCATTCTTCATTGATCATTGATCCTTGTTCATTCTTCATCGTTCATTCGTCATTGACCATTAATCCTTGGTCATTCTTCATCGTTCATCCTTCATTAATCATTGATCCTTGTTCATTCTTCATCGTTCATTCGTCATTGATCATTGATCCTTGTTCATTCTTCATCGTTCATTCGTCATTGATCATTGATCCTTGTTCATTCTTCATCGTTCATTCTTCATTGATCATTGATCCTTGTTCATTATTCATCGTTCATTCTTCATTGATCATTGATCCTTGTTTATTCTTCATCGTTCATTCTTCATCGTTCATTGATCCTTTTTCATTCTTCATCGTTCATTCGTCATTGACCATTAATCCTTGGTCATTCTTCATCGTTCATTTTTCAATGATCATTGATCCTTGTTCATTCTTCATCGTTCATTCGTCATTGATCATTGATCCTTGTTCATTCTTCATCGTTCATTCTTCATTGATCATTGATCCTTGTTCATTCTTCATCGTTCATTCGTCATTGACCATTAATCCTTGGTCATTCTTCATCGTTCATCCTTCATTAATCATTGATCCTTGTTCATTCTTCATCGTTCATTCGTCATTGATCATTGATCCTTGTTCATTCTTCATCGTTCATTCTTCATTGATCATTGATCCTTGTTCATTCTTCATCGTTCATTCGTTATTCACCATTAATCCTTGTTCATTCTTCATCGTTCATTCTTCATTGATCATTGATCCTTGTTCATTCTTCATCGTTCATTCGTCATTGATCATTGATCCTTGTTCATTCTTCATCGTTCATTCTTCATTGATCATTGATCCTTGTTCATTCTTCATCGTTCATTCGTCATTGATCATTGATCCTTGTTCATTCTTCATCGTTCATTCTTCATTGATCATTGATCCTTGTTCATTATTCATCGTTCATTCTTCATTGATCATTGATCCTTGTTCATTCTTCATCGTTCATTCTTCATTGATCATTGATCCTTGTTCATTCTTCATCGTTCATTCTTCATTGATCATTGATCCTTTTTCATTCTTCATCGTTCATTCGTCATTGACCATTAATCCTTGGTCATTCTTCATCGTTCATTCTTCAATGATCATTGATCCTTGTTCATTCTTCATCGTTCATTCGTCATTGATCATTGATCCTTGTTCATTCTTCATCGTTCATTCTTCATTGATCATTGATCCTTGTTCATTCTTCATCGTTCATTCGTCATTGACCATTAATCCTTGGTCATTCTTCATCGTTCATCCTTCATTAATCATTGATCCTTGTTCATTCTTCATCGTTCATTCGTCATTGATCATTGATCCTTGTTCATTCTTCATCGTTCATTCTTCATTGATCATTGATCCTTGTTCATTCTTCATCGTTCATTCGTTATTCACCATTAATCCTTGTTCATTCTTCATCGTTCATTCTTCATTGATCATTGATCCTTTTTCATTCTTCATCGTTCATTCTTCATTGATCATTGATCCTTGTTCATTCTTCATCGTTCATTCGTCATTGATCATTGATCCTTGTTCATTCTTCATCGTTCATTCGTCATTGATCATTGATCCTTGTTCATTCTTCATCGTTCATTCGTCATTGATCATTGATCCTTGTTCATTCTTCATCGTTCATTCTTCATTGATCATTGATCCTTGTTCATTATTCATCGTTCATTCTTCATTGATCATTGATCCTTGTTCATTCTTCATCGTTCATTCGTTATTGACCATTAATCGTTGTTCATTCTTCATCGTTCATTCTTCATTGATCATTAATCCTTGTTCATTCTTCATCGTTCATTCTTCATTGATCATTGATCCTTGTTCATTCTTCATCGTTCATTCGTCATTGACCATTAATCCTTGGTCATACTTCATCGTTCATTCTTCATTGATCATTGATCCTTGTTCATTCTTCATCGTTCATTCGTCATTGATCATTGATCCTTGTTCATTCTTCATCGTTCATTCTTCATTGATCATTGATCCTTGTTCATTCTTCATCGTTCATTCGTCATTGATCATTGATCCTTGTTCATTCTTCATCGTTCATTCGTCATTGATCATTGATCCTTGTTCATTCTTCATCGTTCATTCTTCATTGATCATTGATCCTTGTTCATTATTCATCGTTCATTCTTCATTGATCATTGATCCTTGTTCATTCTTCATCGTTCATTCGTTATTGACCATTAATCGTTGTTCATTCTTCATCGTTCATTCTTCATTGATCATTAATCCTTGTTCATTCTTCATCGTTCATTCTTCATTGATCATTGATCCTTGTTCATTCTTCATCGTTCATTCGTCATTGACCATTAATCCTTGGTCATACTTCATCGTTCATTCTTCATTGATCATTGATCCTTGTTCATTCTTCATCGTTCATTTGTCATTGATCATTGATCCTTGTTCATTCTTCATCGTTCATTCTTCATTGATCATTGATCCTTGTTCATTCTTCATCGTTCATTCGTCATTGATCATTGATCCTTGTTCATTCTTCATCGTTCATTCTTCATTGATCATTGATCCTTGTTCATTCTTCATCGTTCATTCGTCATTGATCATTGATCCTTGTTCATTCTTCATCGTTCATTCTTCATTGATCATTGATCCTTGTTCATTATTCATCGTTCATTCTTCATTGATCATTGATCCTTGTTCATTCTTCATCGTTCATTCTTCATTGATCATTGATCCTTGTTCATTCTTCATCGTTCATTCTTCATTGATCATTGATCCTTTTTCATTCTTCATCGTTCATTCGTCATTGACCATTAATCCTTGGTCATTCTTCATCGTTCATTCTTCAATGATCATTGATCCTTGTTCATTCTTCATCGTTCATTCGTCATTGATCATTGATCCTTGTTCATTCTTCATCGTTCATTCTTCATTGATCATTGATCCTTGTTCATTCTTCATCGTTCATTCGTCATTGATCATTGATCCTTGTTCATTCTTCATCGTTCATTCTTCATTGATCATTGATCCTTGTTCATTCTTCATCGTTCATTCGTCATTGATCATTGATCCTTGTTCATTCTTCATCGTTCATTCTTCATTGATCATTGATCCTTGTTCATTATTCATCGTTCATTCTTCATTGATCATTGATCCTTGTTCATTCTTCATCGTTCATTCTTCATTGATCATTGATCCTTGTTCATTCTTCATCGTTCATTCTTCATTGATCATTGATCCTTTTTCATTCTTCATCGTTCATTCGTCATTGACCATTAATCCTTGGTCATTCTTCATCGTTCATTCTTCAATGATCATTGATCCTTGTTCATTCTTCATCGTTCATTCGTCATTGATCATTGATCCTTGTTCATTCTTCATCGTTCATTCTTCATTGATCATTGATCCTTGTTCATTCATCATCGTTCATTCGTCATTGACCATTAATCCTTGGTCATTCTTCATCGTTCATCCTTCATTAATCATTGATCCTTGTTCATTCTTCATCGTTCATTCGTCATTGATCATTGATCCTTGTTCATTCTTCATCGTTCATTCTTCATTGATCATTGATCCTTGTTCATTCTTCATCGTTCATTCGTTATTCACCATTAATCCTTGTTCATTCTTCATCGTTCATTCTTCATTGATCATTGATCCTTTTTCATTCTTCATCGTTCATTCTTCATTGATCATTGATCCTTGTTCATTCTTCATCGTTCATTCGTCATTGATCATTGATCCTTGTTCATTCTTCATCGTTCATTCGTCATTGATCATTGATCCTTGTTCATTCTTCATCGTTCATTCGTCATTGATCATTGATCCTTGTTCATTCTTCATCGTTCATTCTTCATTGATCATTGATCCTTGTTCATTCTTCATCGTTCATTCTTCATTGATCATTGATCCTTGTTCATTCTTCATCGTTCATTCTTCATTGATCATTGATCCTTGTTCATTCTTCATCGTTCATTCTTCATTGATCATTGATCCTTTTTCATTCTTCATCGTTCATTCGTCATTGACCATTAATCCTTGGTCATTCTTCATCGTTCATTCTTCAATGATCATTGATCCTTGTTCATTCTTCATCGTTCATTCGTCATTGATCATTGATCCTTGTTCATTCTTCATCGTTCATTCTTCATTGATCATTGATCCTTGTTCATTCTTCATCGTTCATTCGTCATTGACCATTAATCCTTGGTCATTCTTCATCGTTCATCCTTCATTAATCATTGATCCTTGTTCATTCTTCATCGTTCATTCGTCATTGATCATTGATCCTTGTTCATTCTTCATCGTTCATTCTTCATTGATCATTGATCCTTGTTCATTCTTCATCGTTCATTCGTTATTCACCATTAATCCTTGTTCATTCTTCATCGTTCATTCTTCATTGATCATTGATCCTTTTTCATTCTTCATCGTTCATTCTTCATTGATCATTGATCCTTGTTCATTCTTCATCGTTCATTCGTCATTGATCATTGATCCTTGTTCATTCTTCATCGTTCATTCGTCATTGATCATTGATCCTTGTTCATTCTTCATCGTTCATTCGTCATTGATCATTGATCCTTGTTCATTCTTCATCGTTCATTCTTCATTGATCATTGATCCTTGTTCATTATTCATCGTTCATTCTTCATTGATCATTGATCCTTGTTCATTCTTCATCGTTCATTCGTTATTGACCATTAATCGTTGTTCATTCTTCATCGTTCATTCTTCATTGATCATTAATCCTTGTTCATTCTTCATCGTTCATTCTTCATTGATCATTGATCCTTGTTCATTCTTCATCGTTCATTCGTCATTGACCATTAATCCTTGGTCATACTTCATCGTTCATTCTTCATTGATCATTGATCCTTGTTCATTCTTCATCGTTCATTCGTCATTGATCATTGATCCTTGTTCATTCTTCATCGTTCATTCTTCATTGATCATTGATCCTTGTTCATTCTTCATCGTTCATTCGTCATTGATCATTGATCCTTGTTCATTCTTCATCGTTCATTCGTCATTGATCATTGATCCTTGTTCATTCTTCATCGTTCATTCTTCATTGATCATTGATCCTTGTTCATTATTCATCGTTCATTCTTCATTGATCATTGATCCTTGTTCATTCTTCATCGTTCATTCGTTATTGACCATTAATCGTTGTTCATTCTTCATCGTTCATTCTTCATTGATCATTAATCCTTGTTCATTCTTCATCGTTCATTCTTCATTGATCATTGATCCTTGTTCATTCTTCATCGTTCATTCGTCATTGACCATTAATCCTTGGTCATACTTCATCGTTCATTCTTCATTGATCATTGATCCTTGTTCATTCTTCATCGTTCATTTGTCATTGATCATTGATCCTTGTTCATTCTTCATCGTTCATTCTTCATTGATCATTGATCCTTGTTCATTCTTCATCGTTCATTCGTCATTGATCATTGATCCTTGTTCATTCTTCATCGTTCATTCTTCATTGATCATTGATCCTTGTTCATTCTTCATCGTTCATTCGTCATTGATCATTGATCCTTGTTCATTCTTCATCGTTCATTCTTCATTGATCATTGATCCTTGTTCATTATTCATCGTTCATTCTTCATTGATCATTGATCCTTGTTCATTCTTCATCGTTCATTCTTCATTGATCATTGATCCTTGTTCATTCTTCATCGTTCATTCTTCATTGATCATTGATCCTTTTTCATTCTTCATCGTTCATTCGTCATTGACCATTAATCCTTGGTCATTCTTCATCGTTCATTCTTCAATGATCATTGATCCTTGTTCATTCTTCATCGTTCATTCGTCATTGATCATTGATCCTTGTTCATTCTTCATCGTTCATTCTTCATTGATCATTGATCCTTGTTCATTCTTCATCGTTCATTCGTCATTGATCATTGATCCTTGTTCATTCTTCATCGTTCATTCTTCATTGATCATTGATCCTTGTTCATTCTTCATCGTTCATTCGTCATTGATCATTGATCCTTGTTCATTCTTCATCGTTCATTCTTCATTGATCATTGATCCTTGTTCATTATTCATCGTTCATTCTTCATTGATCATTGATCCTTGTTCATTCTTCATCGTTCATTCTTCATTGATCATTGATCCTTGTTCATTCTTCATCGTTCATTCTTCATTGATCATTGATCCTTTTTCATTCTTCATCGTTCATTCGTCATTGACCATTAATCCTTGGTCATTCTTCATCGTTCATTCTTCAATGATCATTGATCCTTGTTCATTCTTCATCGTTCATTCGTCATTGATCATTGATCCTTGTTCATTCTTCATCGTTCATTCTTCATTGATCATTGATCCTTGTTCATTCATCATCGTTCATTCGTCATTGACCATTAATCCTTGGTCATTCTTCATCGTTCATCCTTCATTAATCATTGATCCTTGTTCATTCTTCATCGTTCATTCGTCATTGATCATTGATCCTTGTTCATTCTTCATCGTTCATTCTTCATTGATCATTGATCCTTGTTCATTCTTCATCGTTCATTCGTTATTCACCATTAATCCTTGTTCATTCTTCATCGTTCATTCTTCATTGATCATTGATCCTTTTTCATTCTTCATCGTTCATTCTTCATTGATCATTGATCCTTGTTCATTCTTCATCGTTCATTCGTCATTGATCATTGATCCTTGTTCATTCTTCATCGTTCATTCGTCATTGATCATTGATCCTTGTTCATTCTTCATCGTTCATTCGTCATTGATCATTGATCCTTGTTCATTCTTCATCGTTCATTCTTCATTGATCATTGATCCTTGTTCATTATTCATCGTTCATTCTTCATTGATCATTGATCCTTGTTCATTCTTCATCGTTCATTCGTTATTGACCATTAATCGTTGTTCATTCTTCATCGTTCATTCTTCATTGATCATTAATCCTTGTTCATTCTTCATCGTTCATTCTTCATTGATCATTGATCCTTGTTCATTCTTCATCGTTCATTCGTCATTGACCATTAATCCTTGGTCATACTTCATCGTTCATTCTTCATTGATCATTGATCCTTGTTCATTCTTCATCGTTCATTCGTCATTGATCATTGATCCTTGTTCATTCTTCATCGTTCATTCTTCATTGATTATTGATCCTTGTTCATTCTTCATCGTTCATTCGTCATTGACCATTAATCCTTGGTCATTCTTCATCGTTCATCCTTCATTAATCATTGATCCTTGTTCATTCTTCATCGTTCATTCGTCATTGATCATTGATCCTTGTTCATTCTTCATCGTTCATTCTTCATTGATCATTGATCCTTGTTCATTCTTCATCGTTCATTCGTTATTCACCATTAATCCTTGTTCATTCTTCATCGTTCATTTTTCATTGATCATTGATCCTTGTTCATTCTTCATCGTTCATTCTTCATTGATCATTGATCCTTGTTCATTCTTCATCGTTCATTCGTCATTGATCATTGATCCTTGTTCATTCTTCATCGTTCATTCGTTATTGACCATTAATCGTTGTTCATTCTTCATCGTTCATTCTTCATTGATCATTAATCCTTGTTCATTCTTCATCGTTCATTCTTCATTGATCATTGATCCTTGTTCATTCTTCATCGTTCATTCGTCATTGATCATTGATCCTTGTTCATTCTTCATCGTTCATTCGTCATTGATCATTGATCCTTGTTCATTCTTCATCGTTCATTCGTCATTGATCATTGATCCTTGTTCATTCTTCATCGTTCATTCGTCATTGATCATTGATCCTTGTTCATTCTTCATCGTTCATTCTTCATTGATCATTGATCCTTGTTCATTATTCATCGTTCATTCTTCATTGATCATTGATCCTTGTTCATTCTTCATCGTTCATTCTTCATTGATCATTGATCCTTTTTCATTCTTCATCGTTCATTCGTCATTGACCATTAATCCTTGGTCATTCTTCATCGTTCATTTTTCAATGATCATTGATCCTTGTTCATTCTTCATCGTTCATTCGTCATTGATCATTGATCCTTGTTCATTCTTCATCGTTCATTCTTCATTGATCATTGATCCTTGTTCATTCTTCATCGTTCATTCGTCATTGACCATTAATCCTTGGTCATTCTTCATCGTTCATCCTTCATTAATCATTGATCCTTGTTCATTCTTCATCGTTCATTCGTCATTGACCATTAATCCTTGGTCATTCTTCATCGTTCATTCTTCAATGATCATTGATCCTTGTTCATTCTTCATCGTTCATTCGTCATTGATCATTGATCCTTGTTCATTCTTCATCGTTCATTCTTCATTGATCATTGATCCTTGTTCATTCTTCATCGTTCATTCGTCATTGACCATTAATCCTTGGTCATTCTTCATCGTTCATCCTTCATTAATCATTGATCCTTGTTCATTCTTCATCGTTCATTCGTCATTGATCATTGATCCTTGTTCATTCTTCATCGTTCATTCGTCATTGATCATTGATCCTTGTTCATTCTTCATCGTTCATTCTTCATTGATCATTGATCCTTGTTCATTATTCATCGTTCATTCTTCATTGATCATTGATCCTTGTTCATTCTTCATCGTTCATTCTTCATCGTTCATTGATCCTTTTTCATTCTTCATCGTTCATTCGTCATTGACCATTAATCCTTGGTCATTCTTCATCGTTCATTTTTCAATGATCATTGATCCTTGTTCATTCTTCATCGTTCATTCGTCATTGATCATTGATCCTTGTTCATTCTTCATCGTTCATTCATCATTGATCATTGATCCTTGTTCATTCTTCATCGTTCATTCGTCATTGACCATTAATCCTTGGTCATTCTTCATCGTTCATCCTTCATTAATCATTGATCCTTGTTCATTCTTCATCGTTCATTCGTCATTGATCATTGATCCTTGTTCATTCTTCATCGTTCATTCTTCATTGATCATTGATCCTTGTTCATTCTTCATCGTTCATTCGTTATTCACCATTAATCCTTGTTCATTCTTCATCGTTCATTCTTCATTGATCATTGATCCTTGTTCATTCTTCATCGTTCATTCGTCATTGATCATTGATCCTTGTTCATTCTTCATCGTTCATTCTTCATTGATCATTGATCCTTGTTCATTCTTCATCGTTCATTCGTCATTGATCATTGATCCTTGTTCATTCTTCATCGTTCATTCTTCATTGATCATTGATCCTTGTTCATTATTCATCGTTCATTCTTCATTGATCATTGATCCTTGTTCATTCTTCATCGTTCATTCTTCATTGATCATTGATCCTTGTTCATTCTTCATCGTTCATTCTTCATTGATCATTGATCCTTTTTCATTCTTCATCGTTCATTCGTCATTGACCATTAATCCTTGGTCATTCTTCATCGTTCATTCTTCAATGATCATTGATCCTTGTTCATTCTTCATCGTTCATTCGTCATTGATCATTGATCCTTGTTCATTCTTCATCGTTCATTCTTCATTGATCATTGATCCTTGTTCATTCTTCATCGTTCATTCGTCATTGACCATTAATCCTTGGTCATTCTTCATCGTTCATCCTTCATTAATCATTGATCCTTGTTCATTCTTCATCGTTCATTCGTCATTGATCATTGATCCTTGTTCATTCTTCATCGTTCATTCTTCATTGATCATTGATCCTTGTTCATTCTTCATCGTTCATTCGTTATTCACCATTAATCCTTGTTCATTCTTCATCGTTCATTCTTCATTGATCATTGATCCTTTTTCATTCTTCATCGTTCATTCTTCATTGATCATTGATCCTTGTTCATTCTTCATCGTTCATTCGTCATTGATCATTGATCCTTGTTCATTCTTCATCGTTCATTCGTCATTGATCATTGATCCTTGTTCATTCTTCATCGTTCATTCGTCATTGATCATTGATCCTTGTTCATTCTTCATCGTTCATTCTTCATTGATCATTGATCCTTGTTCATTATTCATCGTTCATTCTTCATTGATCATTGATCCTTGTTCATTCTTCATCGTTCATTCGTTATTGACCATTAATCGTTGTTCATTCTTCATCGTTCATTCTTCATTGATCATTAATCCTTGTTCATTCTTCATCGTTCATTCTTCATTGATCATTGATCCTTGTTCATTCTTCATCGTTCATTCGTCATTGACCATTAATCCTTGGTCATACTTCATCGTTCATTCTTCATTGATCATTGATCCTTGTTCATTCTTCATCGTTCATTCGTCATTGATCATTGATCCTTGTTCATTCTTCATCGTTCATTCTTCATTGATTATTGATCCTTGTTCATTCTTCATCGTTCATTCGTCATTGACCATTAATCCTTGGTCATTCTTCATCGTTCATCCTTCATTAATCATTGATCCTTGTTCATTCTTCATTGTTCATTCGTCATTGATCATTGATCCTTGTTCATTCTTCATCGTTCATTCTTCATTGATCATTGATCCTTGTTCATTCTTCATCGTTCATTCGTTATTCACCATTAATCCTTGTTCATTCTTCATCGTTCATTCTTCATTGATCATTGATCCTTGTTCATTCTTCATCGTTCATTCTTCATTGATCATTGATCCTTGTTCATTCTTCATCGTTCATTCGTCATTGATCATTGATCCTTGTTCATTCTTCATCGTTCATTCGTTATTGACCATTAATCGTTGTTCATTCTTCATCGTTCATTCTTCATTGATCATTAATCCTTGTTCATTCTTCATCGTTCATTCTTCATTGATCATTGATCCTTGTTCATTCTTCATCGTTCATTCGTCATTGATCATTGATCCTTGTTCATTCTTCATCGTTCATTCGTCATTGATCATTGATCCTTGTTCATTCTTCATCGTTCATTCGTCATTGATCATTGATCCTTGTTCATTCTTCATCGTTCATTCGTCATTGATCATTGATCCTTGTTCATTCTTCATCGTTCATTCTTCATTGATCATTGATCCTTGTTCATTATTCATCGTTCATTCTTCATTGATCATTGATCCTTGTTCATTCTTCATCGTTCATTCTTCATTGATCATTGATCCTTTTTCATTCTTCATCGTTCATTCGTCATTGACCATTAATCCTTGGTCATTCTTCATCGTTCATTTTTCAATGATCATTGATCCTTGTTCATTCTTCATCGTTCATTCGTCATTGATCATTGATCCTTGTTCATTCTTCATCGTTCATTCTTCATTGATCATTGATCCTTGTTCATTCTTCATCGTTCATTCGTCATTGACCATTAATCCTTGGTCATTCTTCATCGTTCATCCTTCATTAATCATTGATCCTTGTTCATTCTTCATCGTTCATTCGTCATTGATCATTGATCCTTGTTCATTCTTCATCGTTCATTCTTCATTGATCATTGATCCTTGTTCATTCTTCATCGTTCATTCGTTATTCACCATTAATCCTTGTTCATTCTTCATCGTTCATTCTTCATTGATCATTGATCCTTGTTCATTCTTCATCGTTCATTCGTCATTGATCATTGATCCTTGTTCATTCTTCATCGTTCATTCTTCATTGATCATTGATCCTTGTTCATTCTTCATCGTTCATTCGTCATTGATCATTGATCCTTGTTCATTCTTCATCGTTCATTCTTCATTGATCATTGATCCTTGTTCATTATTCATCGTTCATTCTTCATTGATCATTGATCCTTGTTCATTCTTCATCGTTCATTCTTCATTGATCATTGATCCTTGTTCATTATTCATCGTTCATTCTTCATTGATCATTGATCCTTGTTCATTCTTCATCGTTCATTCGTTATTGACCATTAATCGTTGTTCATTCTTCATCGTTCATTCTTCATTGATCATTGATCCTTGTTCATTCTTCATCGTTCATTCTTCATTGATCATTGATCCTTGTTCATTCTTCATCGTTCATTCTTCATTGATCATTGATCCTTGTTCATTCTTCATCGTTCATTCTTCATTGATCATTGATCCTTGTTCATTCTTCATCGTTCATTCGTCATTGATCATTAATCCTTGTTCATTCTTCATCGTTCATTCTTCATTGATCATTGATCCTTGTTCATTCTTCATCGTTCATTCTTCATTGATCATTGATCCTTTTTCATTCTTCATCGTTCATTCGTCATTGACCATTAATCCTTGGTCATTCTTCATCGTTCATTCTTCAATGATCATTGATCCTTGTTCATTCTTCATCGTTCATTCGTCATTGATCATTGATCCTTGTTCATTCTTCATCGTTCATTCTTCATTGATCATTGATCCTTGTTCATTCTTCATCGTTCATTCTTCATTGATCATTGATCCTTGTTCATTCTTCATCGTTCATTCGTCATTGATCATTGATCCTTGTTCATTCTTCATCGTTCATTCGTCATTGATCATTGATCCTTGTTCATTCTTCATCGTTCATTCGTCATTGATCATTGATCCTTGTTCATTCTTCATCGTTCATTCTTCATTGATCATTGATCCTTGTTCATTATTCATCGTTCATTCTTCATTGATCATTGATCCTTGTTCATTCTTCATCGTTCATTCGTTATTGACCATTAATCGTTGTTCATTCTTCATCGTTCATTCTTCATTGATCATTAATCCTTGTTCATTCTTCATCGTTCATTCTTCATTGATCATTGATCCTTGTTCATTCTTCATCGTTCATTCGTCATTGACCATTAATCCTTGGTCATACTTCATCGTTCATTCTTCATTGATCATTGATCCTTGTTCATTCTTCATCGTTCATTCGTCATTGATCATTGATCCTTGTTCATTCTTCATCGTTCATTCTTCATTGATTATTGATCCTTGTTCATTCTTCATCGTTCATTCGTCATTGACCATTAATCCTTGGTGATTCTTCATCGTTCATCCTTCATTAATCATTGATCCTTGTTCATTCTTCATCGTTCATTCGTCATTGATCATTGATCCTTGTTCATTCTTCATCGTTCATTCTTCATTGATCATTGATCCTTGTTCATTCTTCATCGTTCATTCGTTATTCACCATTAATCCTTGTTCATTCTTCATCGTTCATTCTTCATTGATCATTGATCCTTGTTCATTCTTCATCGTTCATTCGTCATTGATCATTGATCCTTGTTCATTCTTCATCGTTCATTCTTCATTGATCATTGATCCTTGTTCATTCTTCATCGTTCATTCGTCATTGATCATTGATCCTTGTTCATTCTTCATCGTTCATTCTTCATTGATCATTGATCCTTGTTCATTATTCATCGTTCATTCTTCATTGATCATTGATCCTTGTTCATTCTTCATCGTTCATTCTTCATTGATCATTGATCCTTGTTCATTCTTCATCGTTCATTCTTCATTGATCATTGATCCTTTTTCATTCTTCATCGTTCATTCGTCATTGACCATTAATCCTTGGTCATTCTTCATCGTTCATTCTTCAATGATCATTGATCCTTGTTCATTCTTCATCGTTCATTCGTCATTGATCATTGATCCTTGTTCATTCTTCATCGTTCATTCTTCATTGATCATTGATCCTTGTTCATTCTTCATCGTTCATTCGTCATTGACCATTAATCCTTGGTCATTCTTCATCGTTCATCCTTCATTAATCATTGATCCTTGTTCATTCTTCATCGTTCATTCGTCATTGATCATTGATCCTTGTTCATTCTTCATCGTTCATTCTTCATTGATCATTGATCCTTGTTCATTCTTCATCGTTCATTCGTTATTCACCATTAATCCTTGTTCATTCTTCATCGTTCATTCTTCATTGATCATTGATCCTTTTTCATTCTTCATCGTTCATTCTTCATTGATCATTGATCCTTGTTCATTCTTCATCGTTCATTCGTCATTGATCATTGATCCTTGTTCATTCTTCATCGTTCATTCGTCATTGATCATTGATCCTTGTTCATTCTTCATCGTTCATTCGTCATTGATCATTGATCCTTGTTCATTCTTCATCGTTCATTCTTCATTGATCATTGATCCTTGTTCATTATTCATCGTTCATTCTTCATTGATCATTGATCCTTGTTCATTCTTCATCGTTCATTCGTTATTGACCATTAATCGTTGTTCATTCTTCATCGTTCATTCTTCATTGATCATTAATCCTTGTTCATTCTTCATCGTTCATTCTTCATTGATCATTGATCCTTGTTCATTCTTCATCGTTCATTCGTCATTGACCATTAATCCTTGGTCATACTTCATCGTTCATTCTTCATTGATCATTGATCCTTGTTCATTCTTCATCGTTCATTCGTCATTGATCATTGATCCTTGTTCATTCTTCATCGTTCATTCTTCATTGATTATTGATCCTTGTTCATTCTTCATCGTTCATTCGTCATTGACCATTAATCCTTGGTCATTCTTCATCGTTCATCCTTCATTAATCATTGATCCTTGTTCATTCTTCATTGTTCATTCGTCATTGATCATTGATCCTTGTTCATTCTTCATCGTTCATTCTTCATTGATCATTGATCCTTGTTCATTCTTCATCGTTCATTCGTTATTCACCATTAATCCTTGTTCATTCTTCATCGTTCATTCTTCATTGATCATTGATCCTTGTTCATTCTTCATCGTTCATTCTTCATTGATCATTGATCCTTGTTCATTCTTCATCGTTCATTCGTCATTGATCATTGATCCTTGTTCATTCTTCATCGTTCATTCGTTATTGACCATTAATCGTTGTTCATTCTTCATCGTTCATTCTTCATTGATCATTAATCCTTGTTCATTCTTCATCGTTCATTCTTCATTGATCATTGATCCTTGTTCATTCTTCATCGTTCATTCGTCATTGATCATTGATCCTTGTTCATTCTTCATCGTTCATTCGTCATTGATCATTGATCCTTGTTCATTCTTCATCGTTCATTCGTCATTGATCATTGATCCTTGTTCATTCTTCATCGTTCATTCGTCATTGATCATTGATCCTTGTTCATTCTTCATCGTTCATTCTTCATTGATCATTGATCCTTGTTCATTATTCATCGTTCATTCTTCATTGATCATTGATCCTTGTTCATTCTTCATCGTTCATTCTTCATTGATCATTGATCCTTTTTCATTCTTCATCGTTCATTCGTCATTGACCATTAATCCTTGGTCATTCTTCATCGTTCATTTTTCAATGATCATTGATCCTTGTTCATTCTTCATCGTTCATTCGTCATTGATCATTGATCCTTGTTCATTCTTCATCGTTCATTCTTCATTGATCATTGATCCTTGTTCATTCTTCATCGTTCATTCGTCATTGACCATTAATCCTTGGTCATTCTTCATCGTTCATCCTTCATTAATCATTGATCCTTGTTCATTCTTCATCGTTCATTCGTCATTGATCATTGATCCTTGTTCATTCTTCATCGTTCATTCTTCATTGATCATTGATCCTTGTTCATTCTTCATCGTTCATTCGTTATTCACCATTAATCCTTGTTCATTCTTCATCGTTCATTCTTCATTGATCATTGATCCTTGTTCATTCTTCATCGTTCATTCGTCATTGATCATTGATCCTTGTTCATTCTTCATCGTTCATTCTTCATTGATCATTGATCCTTGTTCATTCTTCATCGTTCATTCGTCATTGATCATTGATCCTTGTTCATTCTTCATCGTTCATTCTTCATTGATCATTGATCCTTGTTCATTATTCATCGTTCATTCTTCATTGATCATTGATCCTTGTTCATTCTTCATCGTTCATTCTTCATTGATCATTGATCCTTGTTCATTATTCATCGTTCATTCTTCATTGATCATTGATCCTTGTTCATTCTTCATCGTTCATTCGTTATTGACCATTAATCGTTGTTCATTCTTCATCGTTCATTCTTCATTGATCATTGATCCTTGTTCATTCTTCATCGTTCATTCTTCATTGATCATTGATCCTTGTTCATTCTTCATCGTTCATTCTTCATTGATCATTGATCCTTGTTCATTCTTCATCGTTCATTCTTCATTGATCATTGATCCTTGTTCATTCTTCATCGTTCATTCGTCATTGATCATTAATCCTTGTTCATTCTTCATCGTTCATTCTTCATTGATCATTGATCCTTGTTCATTCTTCATCGTTCATTCTTCATTGATCATTGATCCTTTTTCATTCTTCATCGTTCATTCGTCATTGACCATTAATCCTTGGTCATTCTTCATCGTTCATTCTTCAATGATCATTGATCCTTGTTCATTCTTCATCGTTCATTCGTCATTGATCATTGATCCTTGTTCATTCTTCATCGTTCATTCTTCATTGATCATTGATCCTTGTTCATTCTTCATCGTTCATTCTTCATTGATCATTGATCCTTGTTCATTCTTCATCGTTCATTCGTCATTGATCATTGATCCTTGTTCATTCTTCATCGTTCATTCGTCATTGATCATTGATCCTTGTTCATTCTTCATCGTTCATTCGTCATTGATCATTGATCCTTGTTCATTCTTCATCGTTCATTCTTCATTGATCATTGATCCTTGTTCATTATTCATCGTTCATTCTTCATTGATCATTGATCCTTGTTCATTCTTCATCGTTCATTCGTTATTGACCATTAATCGTTGTTCATTCTTCATCGTTCATTCTTCATTGATCATTAATCCTTGTTCATTCTTCATCGTTCATTCTTCATTGATCATTGATCCTTGTTCATTCTTCATCGTTCATTCGTCATTGACCATTAATCCTTGGTCATACTTCATCGTTCATTCTTCATTGATCATTGATCCTTGTTCATTCTTCATCGTTCATTCGTCATTGATCATTGATCCTTGTTCATTCTTCATCGTTCATTCTTCATTGATTATTGATCCTTGTTCATTCTTCATCGTTCATTCGTCATTGACCATTAATCCTTGGTCATTCTTCATCGTTCATCCTTCATTAATCATTGATCCTTGTTCATTCTTCATCGTTCATTCGTCATTGATCATTGATCCTTGTTCATTCTTCATCGTTCATTCTTCATTGATCATTGATCCTTGTTCATTCTTCATCGTTCATTCGTTATTCACCATTAATCCTTGTTCATTCTTCATCGTTCATTCTTCATTGATCATTGATCCTTGTTCATTCTTCATCGTTCATTCTTCATTGATCATTGATCCTTGTTCATTCTTCATCGTTCATTCGTCATTGATCATTGATCCTTGTTCATTCTTCATCGTTCATTCGTCATTGATCATTGATCCTTGTTCATTCTTCATCGTTCATTCTTCATTGATCATTAATCCTTTTTCATTCTTCATCGTTCATTCGTCATTGACCATTAATCCTTGGTCATTCTTCACCGTTCATTCTTCAATGATCATTGATCCTTGTTCATTCTTCATCGTTCATTCGTCATTGATCATTGATCCTTGTTCATTCTTCATCGTTCATTCTTCATTGATCATTGATCCTTGTTCATTCTTCATCGTTCATTCTTCATTGATCATTGATCCTTGTTCATTCTTCATCGTTCATTCTTCATTGATCATTGATCCTTGTTCATTCTTCATCGTTCATTCGTTATTGACCATTAATCGTTGTTCATTCTTCATCGTTCATTCTTCATTGATCATTGATCCTTGTTCATTCTTCATCGTTCATTCTTCATTGATCATTGATCCTTGTTCATTCTTCATCGTTCATTCTTCATTGATCATTGATCCTTGTTCATTCTTCATCGTTCATTCTTCATTGATCATTGATCCTTGTTCATTCTTCATCGTTCATTCGTCATTGATCATTGATCCTTGTTCATTCTTCATCGTTCATTCTTCATTGATCATTGACCCTTGTTCATTCTTCATCGTTCATTCTTCATTGATCATTAATCCTTTTTCATTCTTCATCGTTCATTCGTCATTGACCATTAATCCTTGGTCATTCTTCACCGTTCATTCTTCAATGATCATTGATCCTTGTTCATTCTTCATCGTTCATTCGTCATTGATCATTGATCCTTGTTCATTCTTCATCGTTCATTCTTCATTGATCATTGATCCTTGTTCATTCTTCATCGTTCATTCGTCATTGACCATTAATCCTTGGTCATTCTTCACCGTTCATTCTTCAATGATCATTGATCCTTGTTCATTCTTCATCGTTCATTCGTCATTGATCATTGATCCTTGTTCATTCTTCATCATTCATTCTTCAATGATCATTGATCCTTGTTCATTCTTCATCGTTCATTCGTTATTCACCATTAATCCTTGTTCATTCTTCATCGTTCATTCTTCATTGATTATTGATCCTTGTTCATTCTTCATCGTTCATTCTTCATTGATCATTGATCCTTGTTCATTCTTCATCGTTCATTCGTCATTGATCATTGATCCTTGTTCATTCTTCATCGTTCATTCGTCATTGATCATTGATCCTTGTTCATTCTTCATCGTTCATTCGTCATTGATCATTGATCCTTGTTCATTCTTCATCGTTCATTCTTCATTGATCATTGATCCTTGTTCATTATTCATCGTTCATTCTTCATTGATCATTGATCCTTGTTCATTCTTCATCGTTCATTCATTATTGACCATTAATCCTTGTTCATTCTTCATCGTTCATTCTTCATTGATCATTGATCCTTGTTCATTCTTCATCGTTCATTCTTCATTGATCATTGATCCTTGTTCATTCTTCATCGTTCATTCTTCATTGATCATTGATCCTTGTTCATTCTTCATCGTTCATTCTTCATTGATCATTGATCCTTGTTCATTCTTCATCGTTCATTCGTCATTGATCATTGATCCTTGTTCATTCTTCATCGTTCATTCGTCATTGATCATTGATCCTTGTTCATTCTTCATCGTTCATTCTTCATTGATCATTGATCCTTGTTCATTATTCATCGTTCATTCTTCATTGATCATTGATCCTTGTTCATTCTTCATCGTTCATTCTTCATTGATCATTGATCCTTTTTCATTCTTCATCGTTCATTCGTCATTGACCATTAATCCTTGGTCATTCTTCATCGTTCATTTTTCAATGATCATTGATCCTTGTTCATTCTTCATCGTTCATTCGTCATTGATCATTGATCCTTGTTCATTCTTCATCGTTCATTCTTCATTGATCATTGATCCTTGTTCATTCTTCATCGTTCATTCGTCATTGACCATTAATCCTTGGTCATTCTTCATCGTTCATCCTTCATTAATCATTGATCCTTGTTCATTCTTCATCGTTCATTCGTCATTGACCATTAATCCTTGGTCATTCTTCATCGTTCATTCTTCAATGATCATTGATCCTTGTTCATTCTTCATCGTTCATTCGTCATTGATCATTGATCCTTGTTCATTCTTCATCGTTCATTCTTCATTGATCATTGATCCTTGTTCATTCTTCATCGTTCATTCGTCATTGACCATTAATCCTTGGTCATTCTTCATCGTTCATCCTTCATTAATCATTGATCCTTGTTCATTCTTCATCGTTCATTCGTCATTGATCATTGATCCTTGTTCATTCTTCATCGTTCATTCGTCATTGATCATTGATCCTTGTTCATTCTTCATCGTTCATTCTTCATTGATCATTGATCCTTGTTCATTATTCATCGTTCATTCTTCATTGATCATTGATCCTTGTTCATTCTTCATCGTTCATTCTTCATCGTTCATTGATCCTTTTTCATTCTTCATCGTTCATTCGTCATTGACCATTAATCCTTGGTCATTCTTCATCGTTCATTTTTCAATGATCATTGATCCTTGTTCATTCTTCATCGTTCATTCGTCATTGATCATTGATCCTTGTTCATTCTTCATCGTTCATTCTTCATTGATCATTGATCCTTGTTCATTCTTCATCGTTCATTCGTCATTGACCATTAATCCTTGGTCATTCTTCATCGTTCATCCTTCATTAATCATTGATCCTTGTTCATTCTTCATCGTTCATTCGTCATTGATCATTGATCCTTGTTCATTCTTCATCGTTCATTCTTCATTGATCATTGATCCTTGTTCATTCTTCATCGTTCATTCGTTATTCACCATTAATCCTTGTTCATTCTTCATCGTTCATTCTTCATTGATCATTGATCCTTGTTCATTCTTCATCGTTCATTCGTCATTGATCATTGATCCTTGTTCATTCTTCATCGTTCATTCTTCATTGATCATTGATCCTTGTTCATTCTTCATCGTTCATTCGTCATTGATCATTGATCCTTGTTCATTCTTCATCGTTCATTCTTCATTGATCATTGATCCTTGTTCATTATTCATCGTTCATTCTTCATTGATCATTGATCCTTGTTCATTCTTCATCGTTTATTCTTCATTGATCATTGATCCTTGTTCATTCTTCATCGTTCATTCTTCATTGATCATTGATCCTTCTTCATTCTTCATCGTTCATTCGTCATTGACCATTAATCCTTGGTCATTCTTCATCGTTCATTCTTCAATGATCATTGATCCTTGTTCATTCTTCATCGTTCATTCGTCATTGATCATTGATCCTTGTTCATTCTTCATCATTCATTCTTCATTGATCATTGATCCTTGTTCATTCTTCATCGTTCATTCGTCATTGACCATTAATCCTTGGTCATTCTTCATCGTTCATCCTTCATTAATCATTGATCCTTGTTCATTCTTCATCGTTCATTCGTCATTGATCATTGATCCTTGTTCATTCTTCATCGTTCATTCTTCATTGATCATTGATCCTTGTTCATTCTTCATCGTTCATTCGTTATTCACCATTAATCCTTGTTCATTCTTCATCGTTCATTCTTCATTGATCATTGATCCTTTTTCATTCTTCATCGTTCATTCTTCATTGATCATTGATCCTTGTTCATTCTTCATCGTTCATTCGTCATTGATCATTGATCCTTGTTCATTCTTCATCGTTCATTCTTTATTGATCATTGATCCTTGTTCATTCTTCATCGTTCATTCGTCATTGATCATTGATCCTTGTTCATTCTTCATCGTTCATTCTTCATTGATCATTGATCCTTGTTCATTATTCATCGTTCATTCTTCATTGATCATTGATCCTTGTTCATTCTTCATCGTTCATTCGTTATTGACCATTAATCGTTGTTCATTCTTCATCGTTCATTCTTCATTGATCATTAATCCTTGTTCATTCTTCATCGTTCATTCTTCATTGATCATTGATCCTTGTTCATTCTTCATCGTTCATTCGTCATTGACCATTAATCCTTGGTCATACTTCATCGTTCATTCTTCATTGATCATTGATCCTTGTTCATTCTTCATCGTTCATTCGTCATTGATCATTGATCCTTGTTCATTCTTCATCGTTCATTCTTCATTGATTATTGATCCTTGTTCATTCTTCATCGTTCATTCGTCATTGACCATTAATCCTTGGTCATTCTTCATCGTTCATCCTTCATTAATCATTGATCCTTGTTCATTCTTCATTGTTCATTCGTCATTGATCATTGATCCTTGTTCATTCTTCATCGTTCATTCTTCATTGATCATTGATCCTTGTTCATTCTTCATCGTTCATTCGTTATTCACCATTAATCCTTGTTCATTCTTCATCGTTCATTCTTCATTGATCATTGATCCTTGTTCATTCTTCATCGTTCATTCTTCATTGATCATTGATCCTTGTTCATTCTTCATCGTTCATTCGTCATTGATCATTGATCCTTGTTCATTCTTCATCGTTCATTCGTTATTGACCATTAATCGTTGTTCATTCTTCATCGTTCATTCTTCATTGATCATTAATCCTTGTTCATTCTTCATCGTTCATTCTTCATTGATCATTGATCCTTGTTCATTCTTCATCGTTCATTCGTCATTGATCATTGATCCTTGTTCATTCTTCATCGTTCATTCGTCATTGATCATTGATCCTTGTTCATTCTTCATCGTTCATTCGTCATTGATCATTGATCCTTGTTCATTCTTCATCGTTCATTCGTCATTGATCATTGATCCTTGTTCATTCTTCATCGTTCATTCTTCATTGATCATTGATCCTTGTTCATTATTCATCGTTCATTCTTCATTGATCATTGATCCTTGTTCATTCTTCATCGTTCATTCTTCATTGATCATTGATCCTTTTTCATTCTTCATCGTTCATTCGTCATTGACCATTAATCCTTGGTCATTCTTCATCGTTCATTTTTCAATGATCATTGATCCTTGTTCATTCTTCATCGTTCATTCGTCATTGATCATTGATCCTTGTTCATTCTTCATCGTTCATTCTTCATTGATCATTGATCCTTGTTCATTCTTCATCGTTCATTCGTCATTGACCATTAATCCTTGGTCATTCTTCATCGTTCATCCTTCATTAATCATTGATCCTTGTTCATTCTTCATCGTTCATTCGTCATTGATCATTGATCCTTGTTCATTCTTCATCGTTCATTCTTCATTGATCATTGATCCTTGTTCATTCTTCATCGTTCATTCGTTATTCACCATTAATCCTTGTTCATTCTTCATCGTTCATTCTTCATTGATCATTGATCCTTGTTCATTCTTCATCGTTCATTCGTCATTGATCATTGATCCTTGTTCATTCTTCATCGTTCATTCTTCATTGATCATTGATCCTTGTTCATTCTTCATCGTTCATTCGTCATTGATCATTGATCCTTGTTCATTCTTCATCGTTCATTCTTCATTGATCATTGATCCTTGTTCATTATTCATCGTTCATTCTTCATTGATCATTGATCCTTGTTCATTCTTCATCGTTCATTCTTCATTGATCATTGATCCTTGTTCATTATTCATCGTTCATTCTTCATTGATCATTGATCCTTGTTCATTCTTCATCGTTCATTCGTTATTGACCATTAATCGTTGTTCATTCTTCATCGTTCATTCTTCATTGATCATTGATCCTTGTTCATTCTTCATCGTTCATTCTTCATTGATCATTGATCCTTGTTCATTCTTCATCGTTCATTCTTCATTGATCATTGATCCTTGTTCATTCTTCATCGTTCATTCTTCATTGATCATTGATCCTTGTTCATTCTTCATCGTTCATTCGTCATTGATCATTGATCCTTGTTCATTCTTCATCGTTCATTCTTCATTGATCATTGATCCTTGTTCATTCTTCATCGTTCATTCTTCATTGATCATTGATCCTTTTTCATTCTTCATCGTTCATTCGTCATTGACCATTAATCCTTGGTCATTCTTCATCGTTCATTCTTCAATGATCATTGATCCTTGTTCATTCTTCATCGTTCATTCGTCATTGATCATTGATCCTTGTTCATTCTTCATCGTTCATTCTTCATTGATCATTGATCCTTGTTCATTCTTCATCGTTCATTCTTCATTGATCATTGATCCTTGTTCATTCTTCATCGTTCATTCGTCATTGATCATTGATCCTTGTTCATTCTTCATCGTTCATTCGTCATTGATCATTGATCCTTGTTCATTCTTCATCGTTCATTCGTCATTGATCATTGATCCTTGTTCATTCTTCATCGTTCATTCTTCATTGATCATTGATCCTTGTTCATTATTCATCGTTCATTCTTCATTGATCATTGATCCTTGTTCATTCTTCATCGTTCATTCGTTATTGACCATTAATCGTTGTTCATTCTTCATCGTTCATTCTTCATTGATCATTAATCCTTGTTCATTCTTCATCGTTCATTCTTCATTGATCATTGATCCTTGTTCATTCTTCATCGTTCATTCGTCATTGACCATTAATCCTTGGTCATACTTCATCGTTCATTCTTCATTGATCATTGATCCTTGTTCATTCTTCATCGTTCATTCGTCATTGATCATTGATCCTTGTTCATTCTTCATCGTTCATTCTTCATTGATTATTGATCCTTGTTCATTCTTCATCGTTCATTCGTCATTGACCATTAATCCTTGGTCATTCTTCATCGTTCATCCTTCATTAATCATTGATCCTTGTTCATTCTTCATCGTTCATTCGTCATTGATCATTGATCCTTGTTCATTCTTCATCGTTCATTCTTCATTGATCATTGATCCTTGTTCATTCTTCATCGTTCATTCGTTATTCACCATTAATCCTTGTTCATTCTTCATCGTTCATTCTTCATTGATCATTGATCCTTGTTCATTCTTCATCGTTCATTCTTCATTGATCATTGATCCTTGTTCATTCTTCATCGTTCATTCGTCATTGATCATTGATCCTTGTTCATTCTTCATCGTTCATTCGTCATTGATCATTGATCCTTGTTCATTCTTCATCGTTCATTCTTCATTGATCATTAATCCTTTTTCATTCTTCATCGTTCATTCGTCATTGACCATTAATCCTTGGTCATTCTTCACCGTTCATTCTTCAATGATCATTGATCCTTGTTCATTCTTCATCGTTCATTCGTCATTGATCATTGATCCTTGTTCATTCTTCATCGTTCATTCTTCATTGATCATTGATCCTTGTTCATTCTTCATCGTTCATTCTTCATTGATCATTGATCCTTGTTCATTCTTCATCGTTCATTCTTCATTGATCATTGATCCTTGTTCATTCTTCATCGTTCATTCGTTATTGACCATTAATCGTTGT
This sequence comes from Amaranthus tricolor, assembly GCF_026212465.1. NCBI lineage: Eukaryota > Viridiplantae > Streptophyta > Magnoliopsida > Caryophyllales > Amaranthaceae > Amaranthus > Amaranthus tricolor. The sequence goes on from NC_080060.1 coordinate 24,322,144, forward strand.
TCATTCTTCATCGTTCATTCTTCATTGATCATTGATCCTTGTTCATTCTTCATCGTTCATTCTTCATTGATCATTGATCCTTGTTCATTCTTCATCGTTCATTCTTCATTGATCATTGATCCTTGTTCATTCTTCATCGTTCATTCTTCATTGATCATTGATCCTTGTTCATTCTTCATCGTTCATTCGTCATTGATCATTGATCCTTGTTCATTCTTCATCGTTCATTCTTCATTGATCATTGACCCTTGTTCATTCTTCATCGTTCATTCTTCATTGATCATTAATCCTTTTTCATTCTTCATCGTTCATTCGTCATTGACCATTAATCCTTGGTCATTCTTCACCGTTCATTCTTCAATGATCATTGATCCTTGTTCATTCTTCATCGTTCATTCGTCATTGATCATTGATCCTTGTTCATTCTTCATCGTTCATTCTTCATTGATCATTGATCCTTGTTCATTCTTCATCGTTCATTCGTCATTGACCATTAATCCTTGGTCATTCTTCATCGTTCATCCTTCATTAATCATTGATCCTTGTTCATTCTTCATCGTTCATTCGTCATTGATCATTGATCCTTGTTCATTCTTCATCATTCATTCTTCAATGATCATTGATCCTTGTTCATTCTTCATCGTTCATTCGTTATTCACCATTAATCCTTGTTCATTCTTCATCGTTCATTCTTCATTGATTATTGATCCTTGTTCATTCTTCATCGTTCATTCTTCATTGAGCATTGATCCTTGTTCATTCTTCATCGTTCATTCGTCATTGATCATTGATCCTTGTTCATTCTTCATCGTTCATTCGTCATTGATCATTGATCCTTGTTCATTCTTCATCGTTCATTCGTCATTGATCATTGATCCTTGTTCATTCTTCATCGTTCATTCTTCATTGATCATTGATCCTTGTTCATTATTCATCGTTCATTCTTCATTGATCATTGATCCTTGTTCATTCTTCATCGTTCATTCATTATTGACCATTAATCCTTGTTCATTCTTCATCGTTCATTCTTCATTGATCATTGATCCTTGTTCATTCTTCATCGTTCATTCTTCATTGATCATTGATCCTTGTTCATTCTTCATCGTTCATTCTTCATTGATCATTGATCCTTGTTCATTCTTCATCGTTCATTCTTCATTGATCATTGATCCTTGTTCATTCTTCATCGTTCATTCGTCATAGATCATTGATCCTTGTTCATTCTTCATCGTTCATTCGTCATTGATCATTGATCCTTGTTCATTCTTCATCGTTCATTCTTCATTGATCATTGATCCTTGTTCATTATTCATCGTTCATTCTTCATTGATCATTGATCCTTGTTCATTCTTCATCGTTCATTCGTCATTGATCATTGATCCTTGTTCATTCTTCATCGTTCATTCGTCATTGATCATTGATCCTTGTTCATTCTTCATCGTTCATTCGTCATTAATCATTGATCCTTGTTCATTCTTCATCGTTCATTCGTCATTGATCATTGATCCTTGTTCATTCTTCATCGTTCATTCTTCATTGATCATTGATCCTTGTTCATTCTTCATCGTTCATTCGTCATTGACCATTAATCCTTGGTCATTCGTCATCGTTCATTCTTCATTGACCATTGATCCTTGTTCATTGTTCATCGTTCATTCTTCATTGCTGATTGATCCTTGTTCATTCTTCATCGTTCATTCTTCATTGATCATTGATCCCATTTCATTCTTCATCGTTCATTCTTCATTGATCATTGATCCTTGTTCATTCTTCATCGTTCATTCTTCATTGATCATTGATCCTTGTTCATTCTTCATCATTCATTCTTCATTGATCATTGATCCTTGTTCATTCTTCTTCGTTCATTCTTCATTGATAATTGATCCTTGTTCATTCTTCATCGTTCATTCGTGATTGACGATTGATCCTTTTTCATTCCTCATCGTTCATTCTTCATTGATCATTGATCCTTGTTCATTCTTCATCGTTCATTCTTCATTGATCATTGATCCTTGTTCATTCTTCATCGTTCATTGTTCATTGATCATTGATCCTTGTTCATTCTTCATCGTTCATTCGTCATTGAGCATTAATCCTTGTTCCTTCTTCATCGTTCATTCTTCATTGATCATTGATCCTTGTTTATTCTTCATCGCTCATTCTTCATTGATCATTGATCCTTGTTCATTCTTCATCGTTCATTCTTCATTGATCATTGATCCTTGTTCATTCTTCATCGTTCATTCGTCATTGACCATTAATCCTTGTTCATTCTTCATCGTTCGTTCTTCATTGATTATTGATCCTTGTTCATTCTTCATCGTTCATTCTTCATTGATCATTGATCCTTAATCATTCTTCATCGTTCATTCTTCATTGATCATTAATCCTTGTTCATTCTTCATCGTTCATTCTTCATTGATCATTGATCCTTGTTCATTCTTCATCGTTCATTCGTCATTGATCATTGATCCTTGTTCATTCTTCATCGTTCATTCTTCATTGATCATTGATCCTTGTTCATTCTAAATCGTTCATTCTTCATTGATCATTGATCCTTGTTCATTCTAAATCGTTCATTCTTCATTTATCATTGATCCTTGTTCATTCTTCATCGTTCATTCGTCATTGACCATTAATCCTTGGTCATTCTTCATCGTTCATTCTTCATTGATCATTGATCCTTGTTCATTCTTCATCGTTCATTCGTCATTGATCATTGATCCTTGTTCATTCTTCATCGTTCATTCTTCATTGATCATTGATCCTTGTTCATTCTTCATCGTTCATTCGTCATTGACCATTAATCCTTGGTCATTCTTCATCGTTCATTCTTCATTAATCATTGATCCTTGTTCATTCTTCATCGTTCATTCGTCATTGATCATTGATCCTTGTTCATTCTTCATCGTTCATTCTTCATTGATCATTGATCCTTGTTCATTCTTCATCGTTCATTCGTTATTCACCCTTAATCCTTGTTCATTCTTCATCGTTCATTCTTCATTGATCATTGATCCTTGTTCATTCCTCATTGATCATTGATCCTTGTTCATTCTTCATCGTTCATTCGTCATTGATCATTGATCCTTGTTCATTCTTCATCGTTCATTCGTCATTGATCATTGATCCTTGTTCATTCTTCATCGTTCATTCTTCATTGATCATTGATCCTTGTTCATTATTCATCGTTCATTCTTCATTGATCATTGATCCTTGTTCATTCTTCATCGTTCATTCGTCATTGATCATTGATCCTTGTTCTTTCTTCATCGTTCATTCGTCATTGATCATTGATCCTTGTTCATTCTTCATCATTCATTCTTCATTGATCATTGATCCTTGTTCATTATTCATCGTTCATTCTTCATTGATCATTGATCCTTGTTCATTCTTCATCGTTCATTCGTTATTGACCATTAATCGTTGTTCATTCTTCATCGTTCATTCTTCATTGATCATTGATCCTTGTTCATTCTTCATCGTTCATTCTTCATTGATCATTGATCCTTGTTCATTCTTCATCGTTCATTCGTGATTGACGATTGATCCTTGTTCATTCCTCAACGTTCATTCTTCATTGATCATTGATCCTTGTTCATTCTTCATCGTTCATTCTTCATTGATCATTATTCCTTGTTCATTCTTCATCGTTCATTGTTCATTGATCATTGATCCTTGTTCATTCTTCATCGTTCATTCGTCATTGAGCATTAATCCTTGTTCCTTCTTCATCGTTCATTCTTCATTCATCATTGATCCTTGTTCATTCTTCATCGTTCATTCTATATTGATCATTGATCCTTCTTCATTCTTCATCGTCCATTAGTCATTGATCATTGATCCTTGTTCATTCTTCATTGATCATTGATCCTTGTTCATTCTTCATCGTTCATTCTTCATTGATCATTGATCCTTGTTCATTCTTCATCGTTCATTCGTCATTGACCATTAATCCTTGGTCATTCGTCATCGTTCATTCTTCATTGACCATTGATCCTTGTTCATTGTTCATCGTTCATTCTTCATTGCTGATTGATCCTTGTTCATTCTTCATCGTTCATTCTTCATTGATCATTGATCCCATTTCATTCTTCATCGTTCATTCTTCATTGATCATTGATCCTTGTTCATTCTTCATCGTTCATTCTTCATTGATCATTGATCCTTGTTCATTCTTCATCATTCATTCTTCATTGATCATTGATCCTTGTTCATTCTTCTTCGTTCATTCTTCATTCATAATTGATCCTTGTTGATTCTTCATCGTTCATTCGTGATTGACGATTGATCCTTGTTCATTCCTCATCGTTCATTCTTCATTGATCATTGATCCTTGTTCATTCTTCATCGTTCATTCTTCATTGATCATTGATCCTTGTTCATTCTTCATCGTTCATTGTTCATTGATCATTGATCCTTGTTCATTCTTCATCGTTCATTCGTCATTGAGCATTAATCCTTGTTCCTTCTTCATCGTTCATTCTTCATTGATCATTCATCCTTGTTTATTCTTCATCGCTCATTCTTCATTGATCATTGATCCTTGTTCATTCTTCATCGTTCATTCTTCATTGATCATTGATCCTTGTTCATTCTTCATCGTTCATTCGTCATTGACCATTAATCCTTGTTCATTCTTCATCGTTCGTTCTTCATTGATTATTGATCCTTGTTCATTCTTCATCGTTCATTCTTCGTTGATCATTGATCCTTAATCATTCTTCATCGTTCATTCTTCATTGATCATTAATCCTTGTTCATTCTTCATCGTTCATTCTTCATTGATCATTGATCCTTGTTCATTCTTCATCGTTCATTCGTCATTGATCATTGATCCTTGTTCATTCTTCATCGTTCATTCTTCATTGATCATTGATCCTTGTTCATTCTAAATCGTTCATTCTTCATTGATCATTGATCCTTGTTCATTCTAAATCGTTCATTCTTCATTTATCATTGATCCTTGTTCATTCTTCATCGTTCATTCGTCATTGACCATTAATCCTTGGTCATTCTTCATCGTTCATTCTTCATTGATCATTGATCCTTGTTCATTCTTCATCGTTCATTCGTCATTGATCATTGATCCTTGTTCATTCTTCATCGTTCATTCTTCATTGATCATTGATCCTTGTTCATTCTTCATCGTTCATTCGTCATTGACCATTAATCCTTGGTCATTCTTCATCGTTCATTCTTCATTAATCATTGATCCTTGTTCATTCTTCATCGTTCATTAGTCATTGATCATTGATCCTTGTTCATTCTTCATCGTTCATTCTTCATTGATCATTGATCCTTGTTCATTCTTCATCGTTCATTCGTTATTCACCATTAATCCTTGTTCATTCTTCATCGTTCATTCTTCATTGATCATTGATCCTTGTTCATTCCTCATTGATCATTGATCCTTGTTCATTCTTCATCGTTCATTCGTCATTGATCATTGATCCTTGTTCATTCTTCATCGTTCATTCGTCATTGATCATTGATCCTTGTTCATTCTTCATCGTTCATTCTTCATTGATCATTGATCCTTGTTCATTTTTCATCGTTCATTCTTCATTGATCATTGATCCTTGTTCATTCTTCATCGTTCATTCGTTATTGACCATTAATCGTTGTTCATTCTTCATCGTTCATTCTTCATTGATCATTGATCCTTGTTCATTCTTCATCGTTCATTCTTCATTGATCATTGATCCTTGTTCATTCTTCATCGTTCATTCGTGATTGACGATTGATCCTTGTTCATTCCTCATCGTTCATTCTTCATTGATCATTGATCCTTGTTCATTCTTCATCGTTCATTCTTCATTGATCATTATTCCTTGTTCATTCTTCATCGTTCATTGTTCATTGATCATTGATCCTTGTTCATTCTTCATCGTTCATTCGTCATTGAGCATTAATCCTTGTTCCTTCTTCATCGTTCATTCTTCATTCATCATTGATCCTTGTTCATTCTTCATCGTTCATTCTATATTGATCATTGATCCTTCTTCATTCTTCATCGTCCATTAGTCATTGATCATTGATCCTTGTTCATTCTTCATTGATCATTGATCCTTGTTCATTCTTCATCGTTCATTCTTCATTGATCATTGATCATTGTTCATTCTTCATCGTTCATTCGTCATTGACCATTAATCCTTGGTCATTCGTCATCGTTCATTCTTCATTGACCATTGATCCTTGTTCATTGTTCATCGTTCATTCTTCATTGCTGATTGATCCTTGTTCATTCTTCATCGTTCATTCTTCATTGATCATTGATCCCATTTCATTCTTCATCGTTCATTCTTCATTGATCATTGATCCTTGTTCATTCTTCATCGTTCATTCTTCATTGATCATTGATCCTTGTTCATTCTTCATCATTCATTCTTCATTGATCATTGATCCTTGTTCATTCTTCTTCGTTCATTCTTCATTGATAATTGATCCTTGTTGATTCTTCATCGTTCATTCGTGATTGACGATTGATCCTTGTTCATTCCTCATCGTTCATTCTTCATTGATCATTGATCCTTGTTCATTCTTCATCGTTCATTCTTCATTGATCATTGATCCTTATTCATTCTTCATCGTTCATTGTTCATTGATCATTGATCCTTGTTCATTCTTCATCGTTCATTCGTCATTGAGCATTAATCCTTGTTCCTTCTTCATCGTTCATTCTTCATTGATCATTGATCCTTGTTTAATCTTCATCGCTTATTCTTCATTGATCATTGATCCTTGTTCATTCTTCATCGTTCATTCTTCATTGATCATTGATCCTTGTTCATTCTTCATCGTTCATTCGTCATTGACCATTAATCCTTGTTCATTCTTCATCGTTCGTTCTTCATTGATTATTGATCCTTGTTCATTCTTCATCGTTCATTCTTCATTGATCATTGATCCTTAATCATTCTTCATCGTTCATTCTTCATTGATCATTAATCCTTGTTCATTCTTCATCGTTCATTCTTCATTGATCATTGATCCTTGTTCATTCTTCATCGTTCATTCGTCATTGATCATTGATCCTTGTTCATTCTTCATCGTTCATTCGTCATTGATCATTGATCCTTGTTCATTCTTCATCGTTCATTCTTCATTGATCATTGATCCTTGTTCATTTTTCATCGTTCAATCTTCATTGATCATTGATCCTTGTTCATTCTTCATCGTTCATTCGTTATTGACCATTAATCGTTGTTCATTCTTCATCGTTCATTCTTCATTGATCATTGATCCTTGTTCATTCTTCATCGTTCATTCTTCATTGATCATTGATCCTTGTTCATTCTTCATCGTTCATTCGTGATTGACGATTGATCCTTGTTCATTCCTCATCGTTCATTCTTCATTGATCATTGATCCTTGTTCATTCTTCATCGTTCATTCTTCATTGATCATTATTCCTTGTACATTCTTCATCGTTCATTGTTCATTGATCATTGATCCTTGTTCATTCTTCATCGTTCATTCGTCATTGAGCATTAATCCTTGTTCCTTCTTCATCGTTCATTCTTCATTCATCATTGATCCTTGTTCATTCTTCATCGTTCATTCTATATTGATCATTGATCCTTCTTCATTCTTCATCGTCCATTAGTCATTGATCATTGATCCTTGTTCATTCTTCATTGATCATTGATCCTTGTTCATTCTTCATCGTTCATTCTTCATTGATCATTGATCCTTGTTCATTCTTCATCGTTCATTCGTCATTGACCATTAATCCTTGGTCATTCGTCATCGTTCATTCTTCATTGACCATTGATCCTTGTTCATTGTTCATCGTTCATTCTTCATTGCTGATTGATCCTTGTTCATTCTTCATCGTTCATTCTTCATTGATCATTGATCCCATTTCATTCTTCATCGTTCATTCTTCATTGATCATTGATCCTTGTTCATTCTTCATCGTTCATTCTTCATTGATCATTGATCCTTGTTCATTCTTCATCATTCATTCTTCATTGATCATTGATCCTTGTTCATTCTTCTTCGTTCATTCTTCATTGATAATTGATCCTTGTTGATTCTTCATCGTTCATTCGTGATTGACGATTGATCCTTGTTCATTCCTCATCGTTCATTCTTCATTGATCATTGATCCTTGTTCATTCTTCATCGTTCATTCTTCATTGATCATTGATCCTTGTTCATTCTTCATCGTTCATTGTTCATTGATCATTGATCCTTGTTCATTCTTCATCGTTCATTCGTCATTGAGCATTAATCCTTGTTCCTTCTTCATCGTTCATTCTTCATTGATCATTGATCCTTGTTTAATCTTCATCGCTCATTCTTCATTGATCATTGATCCTTGTTCATTCTTCATCGTTCATTCTTCATTGATCATTGATCCTTGTTCATTCTTCATCGTTCATTCGTCATTGACCATTAATCCTTGTTCATTCTTCATCGTTCGTTCTTCATTAATTATTGATCCTTGTTCATTCTTCATCGTTCATTCTTCATTGATCATTGATCCTTAATCATTCTTCATCGTTCATTCTTCATTGATCATTAATCCTTGTTCATTCTTCATCGTTCATTCTTCATTGATCATTGATCCTTGTTCATTCTTCATCGTTCATTCGTCATTGATCATTGATCCTTGTTCATTCTTCATCGTTCATTCTTCATTGATCATTGATCCTTGTTCATTCTAAATCGTTCATTCTTCATTGATCATTGATCGTTGTTCATTCTAAATCGTTCATTCTTCATTTATCATTGATCCTTGTTCATTCTTCATCGTTCATTCGTCATTGATCATTGATCCTTGTTCATTCTTCATCGTTCATTCTTCATTGATCATTGATCCTTGTTCATTCTTCATCGTTCATTCGTTATTCACCATTAATCCTTGTTCATTCTTCATCGTTCATTCTTCATTGATCATTGATCCTTGTTCATTCTTCATCGTTCATTCTTCATTGATCATTGATCCTTGTTCATTCTTCATCGTTCATTCGTCATTGATCATTGATCCTTGTTCATTCTTCATCGTTCATTCTTCATTGATCATTGATCCTTGTTCATTCTTCATCGTTCATTCGTCATTGACCATTAATCCTTGGTCATTCTTCATCGTTCATTCTTCATTAATCATTGATCCTTGTTCATTCTTCATCGTTCATTAGTCATTGATCATTGATCCTTGTTCATTCTTCATCGTTCATTCTTCATTGATCATTGATCCTTGTTCATTCTTCATCGTTCATTCGTTATTCACCATTAATCCTTGTTCATTCTTCATCGTTCATTCTTCATTGATCATTGATCCTTGTTCATTCCTCATTGATCATTGATCCTTGTTCATTCTTCATCGTTCATTCGTCATTGATCATTGATCCTTGTTCATTCTTCATCGTTCATTCGTCATTGATCATTGATCCTTGTTCATTCTTCATCGTTCATTCTTCATTGATCATTGATCCTTGTTCATTATTCATCGTTCATTCTTCATTGATCATTGATCCTTGTTCATTCTTCATCGTTCATTCGTCATTGATCATTGATCCTTGTTCTTTCTTCATCGTTCATTCGTCATTGATCATTGATCTTTGTTCATTCTTCATCTTTCATTCTTCATTGATCATTGATCCTTGTTCATTATTCATCGTTCATTCTTCATTGATCATTGATCCTTGTTCATTCTTCATCGTTCATTCGTTATTGACCATTAATCGTTGTTCATTCTTCATCGTTCATTCTTCATTGATCATTGATCCTTGTTCATTCTTCATCGTTCATTCTTCATTGATCATTGATCCTTGTTCATTCTTCATCGTTCATTCGTGATTGACGATTGATCCTTGTTCATTCCTCATCATTCATTCTTCATTGATCATTGATCCTTGTTCATTCTTCATCGTTCATTCTTCATTGATCATTATTCCTTGTTCATTCTTCATCGTTCATTGTTCATTGATCATTGATCCTTGTTCATTCTTCATCGTTCATTCGTCATTGAGCATTAATCCTTGTTCCTTCTCCATCGTTCATTCTTCATTCATCATTGATCCTTGTTCATTCTTCATCGTTCATTCTATATTGATCATTGATCCTTCTTCATTCTTCATCGTCCATTAGTCATTGATCATTGATCCTTGTTCATTCTTCATTGATCATTGATCCTTGTTCATTCTTCATTGTTCATTCTTCATTGATCATTGATCCTTGTTAATTCTTCATCGTTCATTCGTCATTGACCATTAATCCTTGGTCATTCGTCATCGTTGATTCTTCATTGACCATTGATCCTTGTTCATTGTTCATCGTTCATTCTTCATTGCTGATTGATCCTTGTTCATTCTTCATCGTTCATTCTTCATTGATCATTGATCCCATTTCATTCTTCATCGTTCATTCTTCATTGATCATTGATCCTTGTTCATTCTTCATCGTTCATTCTTCATTGATCATTGATCCTTGTTCATTCTTCATCATTCATTCTTCATTGATCATTGATCCTTGTTCATTCTTCTTCGTTCATTCTTCATTGATAATTGATCCTTGTTGATTCTTCATCGTTCATTCGTGATTGACGATTGATCCTTGTTCATTCCTCATCGTTCATTCTTCATTGATCATTGATCCTTGTTCATTCTTCATCGTTCATTCTTCATTGATCATTGATCCTTGTTCATTCTTCATCGTTCATTGTTCATTGATCATTGATCCTTGTTCATTCTTCATCGTTCATTCGTCATTGAGCATTAATCCTTGTTCCTTCTTCATCGTTCATTCTTCATTGATCATTGATCCTTGTTTATTCTTCATCGCTCATTCTTCATTGATCATTGATCCTTGTTCATTCTTCATCGTTCATTCTTCATTGATCATTGATCCTTGTTCATTCTTCATCGTTCATTCGTCATTGACCATTAATCCTTGTTCATTCTTCATCGTTCGTTCTTCATTGATTATTGATCCTTGTTCATTCTTCATCGTTCATTCTTCATTGATCATTGATCCTTAATCATTCTTCATCGTTCATTCTTCATTGATCATTAATCCTTGTTCATTCTTCATCGTTCATTCTTCATTGATCATTGATCCTTGTTCATTCTTCATCGTTCATTCGTCATTGATCATTGATCCTTGTTCATTCTTCATCGTTCATTCGTCATTGATCATTGATCCTTGTTCATTCTTCATCGTTCATTCGTCATTGATCATTGATCCTTGTTCATTCTTCATCGTTCATTCTTCATTGATCATTGATCCTTGTTCATTATTCATTGATCATTGATCCTTTTTCATTCTTCATCGTTTATTCGTCATTGATCATTGATCCTTGTTCATTCTTCATCGTTCATTCGTCATTGATCATTGATCCTTGTTCATTCTTCATCGTTCATTCTTCATTGATCATTGATCCTTGTTCATTATTCATCGTTCATTCTTCATTGATCATTGATCCTTGTTCATTCTTCATCGTTCATTCGTTATTGACCATTAATCGTTGTTCATTCTTCATTGTTCATTCGTCATTGTCCATTGATCCTTGTTCATTCTTCATCGTTCATTCTTTATTGATCATTAATCCTTGTTCATTCTTCATCGTTCATTCTTCATTGATCATTGATCCTTGTTCTTTCTTCATCGTTCATTCTTCATTGATCATTGAACCTTGTTCATTCTTCATCGTTCATTTTTCATTGACCATTAATCCTTGTTCATTCTTCATCGTGAATTCTTCATTGATCATTGATCCTTGTTCCTTCTTCATCGTTCATTCGTCATTGACCATTAATCCTTGTTCATTCTTCATCGTTCATTTTTCATTTTTCATTGATCCTTGTTCATTCTTCATCGTTCATTCTTCATTGATCATTAATCCTTGTTCATTCTTCATCGTTCATTCGTCATTGATCATTGATCCTTGTTCATTCTTCATCGTTCATTCTTCATTGATCATTGATCCTTATTCATTCTAAATCGTTCATTCTTCATTGATCATTGATCCTTGTTCATTCTTCATTGTTCATTCGTCATTGATCATTGATCCTTGTTCATTCTTCATCGTTCATTCTTCATTGATCATTGATCCTTGTTCATTCTAAATCGTTCATTCATCATTGAGCATTGATCTTTGTTCATTCTTCATCGTTAATTCGTCATTGACCGTTAATCCTTGCTCATTCTTCATCGTTCATTCTTCATTGATCATTGATCCTTTTTCATTCTTCATCGTTCATTCGTCATTGATCATTGATCCTTGTTCATTCTTCATTGATCAATGATCCTTGTTCATTCTTCATCGTTCATTCGTCATTGACCATTAATCCTTGGTCATTCTTCATCGTTCATCCTTCATTAATCATTGATCCTTGTTCATTCTTCATCGTTCATTCGTCATTGATCATTGATCCTTGTTCATTCTTCATCGTTCATTCTTCATTGATCATTGATCCTTGTTCATTCTTCATCGTTCATTCGTTATTCACCATTAATCCTTGTTCATTCTTCATCGTTCATTCATCATTGATCATTGATCCTTGTTCATTCTTCATCGTTCATTCTTCATTGATCATTGATCCTTGTTCATTCTTCATCGTTCATTCGTCATTTATCATTGATCCTTGTTCATTCTTCATCGTTCATTCGTCATTGATCATTGATCCTTGTTCATTCTTCATCGTTCATTCGTCATTGATCATTGATCCTTGTTCATTCTTCATCGTTCATTCTTCATTGATCATTGATCCTTGTTCATTATTCATCGTTCATTCTTCATTGATCATTGATCCTTTTTCATTCTTCATCGTTTATTCGTCATTGATCATTGATCCTTGTTCATTCTTCATCGTTCATTCGTCATTGATCATTGATCCTTGTTCATTCTTCATCGTTCATTCTTCATTGATCATTGATCCTTGTTCATTATTCATCGTTCATTCTTCATTGATCATTGATCCTTGTTCATTCTTCATCGTTCATTCGTTATTGACCATTAATCGTTGTTCATTCTTCATCGTTCATTCTTCATTGAACATTGATCCTTGTTCATTCTTCATCGTTCATTCTTCATTGATCATTGATCCTTGTTCATTCTTCATCGTTCATTCGTCATTGACCATTAATCCTTGGTCATTCTTCATCGTTCATTCTTCATTGATCATTGATCCTTGTTCATTCTTCATCGTTCATTCGTCATTGATCATTGATCCTTGTTCATTCTTCATCGTTCATTCTTCATTGATCATTGATCCTTGTTCATTCTTCATCGTTCATTCGTCATTGACCATTAATCCTTGGTCATTCTTCTTCGTTCATCCTTCATTAATCATTGATCCTTGTTCATTCTTCATCGTTCATTCGTCATTGATCATTGATCCTTGTTCATTCTTCATCGTTCATTCTTCATTGATCATTGATCCTTGTTCATTCTTCATCGTTCATTCGTTATTCACCATTAATCCTTGTTCATTCTTCATCGTTCATTCTTCATTGATCATTGATCCTTGTTCATTCTTCATCGTTCATTCTTCATTGATCATTGATCCTTGTTCATTCTTCATCGTTCATTCGTCATTGATCATTGATCCTTGTTCATTCTTCATCGTTCATTCGTCATTGATCATTGATCCTTGTTCATTCTTCATCGTTCATTCTTCATTGATCATTGATCCTTGTTCATTGTTCATCGTTCATTCTTCATTGCTGATTGATCCTTGTTCATTCTTCATCGTTCATTCTTCATTGATCATTGATCCCATTTCATTCATCATCGTTCATTCTTCATTGATCATTGATCCTTGTTCATTCTTCATCGTTCATTCTTCATTGATCATTGATCCTTGTTCATTCTTCATCATTCATTCTTCATTGATCATTGATCCTTGTTCATTCTTCTTCGTTCATTCTTCATTGATAATTGATCCTTGTTGATTCTTCATCGTTCATTCGTGATTGACGATTGATCCTTTTTCATTCCTCATCGTTCATTCTTCATTGATCATTGATCCTTGTTCATTCTTCATCGTTCATTCTTCATTGATCATTGATCCTTGTTCATTCTTCATCGTTCATTGTTCATTGATCATTGATCCTTGTTCATTCTTCATCCTTCATTCGTCATTGAGCATTAATCCTTGTTCCTTCTTCATCGTTCATTCTTCATTGATCATTGATCCTTGTTTATTCTTCATCGCTCATTCTTCATTGATCATTGATCCTTGTTCATTCTTCATCGTTCATTCTTCATTGATCATTGATCCTTGTTCATTCTTCATCGTTCATTCGTCATTGACCATTAATCCTTGTTCATTCTTCATCGTTCGTTCTTCATTGATTATTGATCCTTGTTCATTCTTCATCGTTCATTCTTCATTGATCATTGATCCTTAATCATTCTTCATCGTTCATTCTTCATTGATCATTAATCCTTGTTCATTCTTCATCGTTCATTCTTCATTGATCATTGATCCTTGTTCATTCTTCATCGTTCATTCGTCATTGATCATTGATCCTTGTTCATTCTTCATCTTTCATTCTTCATTGATCATTGATCCTTGTTCATTCTAAATCGTTCATTCTTCATTGATCATTGATCCTTGTTCATTCTAAATCGTTCATTCTTCATTTATCATTGATCCTTGTTCATTCTTCATCGTTCATTCGTCATTGACCATTAATCCTTGGTCATTCTTCATCGTTCATTCTTCATTGATCATTGATCCTTGTTCATTCTTCATCGTTCATTCGTCATTGATCATTGATCCTTGTTCATTCTTCATCGTTCATTCTTCATTGATCATTGATCCTTGTTCATTCTTCATCGTTCATTCGTCATTGACCATTAATCCTTGGTCATTCTTCATCGTTCATTCATCATTAATCATTGATCCTTGTTCATTCTTCATCGTTCATTCGTCATTGATCATTGATCCTTGTTCATTCTTCATCGTTCATTCTTCATTGATCATTGATCCTTGTTCATTCTTCATCGTTCATTCGTTATTCACCATTAATCCTTGTTCATTCTTCATCGTTCATTCTTCATTGATCATTATTCCTTGTTCATTCCTCATTGATCATTGATCCTTGTTCATTCTTCATCGTTCATTCTTCATTGATCATTGATCCTTGTTCATTCTTCATCATTCATTCTTCATTGATCATTGATCCTTGTTCATTCTTCTTCGTTCATTCTTCATTGATAATTGATCCTTGTTGATTCTTCATCGTTCATTCGTGATTGACGATTGATCCTTGTTCATTCCTCATCGTTCATTCTTCATTGATCATTGATCCTTGTTCGTTCTTCATCGTTCATTCTTCATTGATCATTGATCCTTGTTCATTCTTCATCGTTCATTGTTCATTGATCATTGATCCTTGTTCATTCTTCATCGTTCATTCGTCATTGAGCATTAATCTTTGTTCCTTCTTCATCGTTCATTCTTCATTGATCATTGATCCTTGTTTATTCTTCATCGCTCATTCTTCATTGATCATTGATCCTTGTTCATTCTTCATCGTTCATTCTTCATTGATCATTGATCCTTGTTCATTCTTCATCGTTCATTCGTCATTGACCATTAATCCTTGTTCATTCTTCATCGTTCGTTCTTCATTGATTATTGATCCTTGTTCATTCTTCATCGTTCATTCTTCATTGATCATTGATCCTTAATCATTCTTCATCGTTCATTCTTCATTGATCATTAATCCTTGTTCATTCTTCATCGTTCATTCTTCATTGATCATTGATCCTTGTTCATTCTTCATCGTTCATTCGTCATTGATTATTGATCCTTGTTCATTCTTCATCGTTCATTCTTCATTGATCATTGATCCTTGTTCATTCTAAATCGTTCATTCTTCATTGATCATTGATCCTTGTTCATTCTAAATCGTTCATTCTTCATTTATCATTGATCCTTGTTCATTCTTCATCGTTCATTCGTCATTGACCATTAATCCTTGGTCATTCTTCATCGTTCATTCTTCATTGATCATTGATCCTTGTTCATTCTTCATCGTTCATTCGTCATTGATCATTGATCCTTGTTCATTCTTCATCGTTCATTCTTCATTGATCATTGATCCTTGTTCATTCTTCATCGTTCATTCGTCATTGACCATTAATCCTTGGTCATTCTTCATCGTTCATTCTTCATTAATCATTGATCCTTGTTCATTCTTCATCGTTCATTCGTCATTGATCATTGATCCTTGTTCATTCTTCATCGTTCATTCTTCATTGATCATTGATCCTTGTTCATTCTTCATCGTTCATTCGTTATTCACCATTAATCCTTGTTCATTCTTCATCGTTCATTCTTCATTGATCATTATTCCTTGTTCATTCCTCATTGATCATTGATCCTTGTTCATTCTTCATCGTTCATTCGTCATTGATCATTGATCCTTGTTCATTCTTCATCGTTCATTCGTCATTGATCATTGATCCTTGTTCATTCTTCATCGTTCATTCTTCATTGATCATTGATCCTTGTTCATTATTCATCGTTCATTCTTCATTGATCATTGATCCTTGTTCATTCTTCATCGTTCATTCGTCATTGATCATTGATCCTTGTTCTTTCTTCATCGTTCATTCGTCATTGATCATTGATCCTTGTTCATTCTTCATCGTTCATTCTTCATTGATCATTGATCCTTGTTCATTATTCATCGTTCATTCTTCATTGATCATTGATCCTTGTTCATTCTTCATCGTTCATTCGTTATTGACCATTAATCGTTGTTCATTCTTCATCGTTCATTCTTCATTGATCATTGATCCGTGTTCATTCTTCATCGTTCATTCTTCATTGATCATTGATCCTTGTTCATTCTTCATCGTTCATTCGTGATTGACGATTGATCCTTGTTCATTCCTCATCGTTCATTCTTCATTGATCATTGATCCTTGTTCATTCTTCATCGTTCATTCTTCATTGATCATTGATCCTTGTTCATTCTTCATCGTTCATTGTTCATTGATCATTGATCCTTGTTCATTCTTCATCGTTCATTCGTCATTGAGCATTAATCCTTGTTCCTTCTTCATCGTTCATTCTTCATTCATCATTGATCCTTGTTCATTCTTCATCGTTCATTCTATATTGATCATTGATCCTTCTTCATTCTTCATCGTCCATTAGTCATTGATCATTGATCCTTGTTCATTCTTCATTGATCATTGATCCTTGTTCATTCTTCATCGTTCATTCTTCATTGATCATTGATCCTTGTTCATTCTTCATCGTTCATTGTTCATTGATCATTGATCCTTGTTCATTCTTCATCGTTCATTCGTCATTGAGCATTAATCCTTGTTCCTTCTTCATCGTTCATTCTTCATTGATCATTGATCCTTGTTTATTCTTCATCGCTCATTCTTCATTGATCATTGATCCTTGTTCATTCTTCATCGTTCATTCTTCATTGATCATTGATCCTTGTTCATTCTTCATCGTTCATTCGTCATTGACCATTAATCCTTGTTCATTCTTCATCGTTCATTCTTCATTGATCATTGATCCTTGTTCATTCTTCATCGTTCATTCTTCATTGATAATTGATCCTTAATCATTCTTCATCGTTCATTCTTCATTGATCATTAATCCTTGTTCATTCTTCATCGTTCATTCTTCATTGATCATTGATCCTTGTTCATTCTTCATCGTTCATTCGTCAATGATCATTGATCCTTGTTCATTCTTCATCGTTCATTCTTCATTGATCATTGATCCTTGTTCATTCTAAATCGTTCATTCTTCATTGATCATTGATCCTTGTTCATTCTAAATCGTTCATTCTTCATTTATCATTGATCCTTGTTCATTCTTCATCGTTCATTCGTCATTGACCATTAATCCTTGGTCATTCTTCATCGTTCATTCTTCATTAATCATTGATCCTTGTTCATTCTTCATCGTTCATTCGTCATTGATCATTGATCCTTGTTCATTCTTCATCGTTCATTCTTCATTGATCATTGATCCTTGTTCATTCTTCATCGTTCATTCGTTATTCACCATTAATCCTTGGTCATTCTTCATCGTTCATTCTTCATTAATCATTGATCCTTGTTCATTCTTCATCGTTCATTCGTCATTGATCATTGATCCTTGTTCATTCTTCATCGTTCATTCTTCATTGATCATTGATCCTTGTTCATTCTTCATCGTTCATTCGTCATTAACCATTAATCCTTGGTCATTCTTCATCGTTCATTCTTCATTAATCATTGATCCTTGTTCATTCTTCATCGTTCATTCGTCATTGATCATTGATCCTTGTTCATTCTTCATCGTTCATTCTTCATTGATCATTGATCCTTGTTCATTCTTCATCGTTCATTGTTCATTGATCATTGATCCTTGTTCATTCTTCATCGTTCATTCGTCATTGAGCATTAATCCTTGTTCCTTCTTCATCGTTCATTCTTCATTCATCATTGATCCTTGTTCATTCTTCATCGTTCATTCGTGATTGACGATTGATCCTTGTTCATTCCTCATCGTTCATTCTTCATTGATCATTGATCCTTGTTCATTCTTCATCGTTCATTCTTCATTGATCATTGATCCTTGTTCATTCTTCATCGTTCATTGTTCATTGATCATTGATCCTTGTTCATTCTTCATCGTTCATTCGTCATTGAGCATTAATCCTTGTTCCTTCTTCATCGTTCATTCTTCATTCATCATTGATCCTTGTTCATTCTTCATCGTTCATTCTATATTGATCATTGATCCTTCTTCATTCTTCATCGTCCATTAGTCATTGATCATTGATCCTTGTTCATTCTTCATTGATCATTGATCCTTGTTCATTCTTCATCGTTCATTCTTCATTGATCATTGATCCTTGTTCATTCTTCATCGTTCATTGTTCATTGATCATTGATCCTTGTTCATTCTTCATCGTTCATTCGTCATTGAGCATTAATCCTTGTTCCTTCTTCATCGTTCATTCTTCATTGATCATTGATCCTTGTTTATTCTTCATCGCTCATTCTTCATTGATCATTGATCCTTGTTCATTCTTCATCGTTCATTCTTCATTGATCATTGATCCTTGTTCATTCTTCATCGTTCATTCGTCATTGACCATTAATCCTTGTTCATTCTTCATCGTTCATTCTTCATTGATCATTGATCCTTGTTCATTCTTCATCGTTCATTCTTCATTGATAATTGATCCTTAATCATTCTTCATCGTTCATTCTTCATTGATCATTAATCCTTGTTCATTCTTCATCGTTCATTCTTCATTGATCATTGATCCTTGTTCATTCTTCATCGTTCATTCGTCAATGATCATTGATCCTTGTTCATTCTTCATCGTTCATTCTTCATTGATCATTGATCCTTGTTCATTCTAAATCGTTCATTCTTCATTGATCATTGATCCTTGTTCATTCTAAATCGTTCATTCTTCATTTATCATTGATCCTTGTTCATTCTTCATCGTTCATTCGTCATTGACCATTAATCCTTGGTCATTCTTCATCGTTCATTCTTCATTAATCATTGATCCTTGTTCATTCTTCATCGTTCATTCGTCATTGATCATTGATCCTTGTTCATTCTTCATCGTTCATTCTTCATTGATCATTGATCCTTGTTCATTCTTCATCGTTCATTCGTTATTCACCATTAATCCTTGGTCATTCTTCATCGTTCATTCTTCATTAATCATTGATCCTTGTTCATTCTTCATCGTTCATTCGTCATTGATCATTGATCCTTGTTCATTCTTCATCGTTCATTCTTCATTGATCATTGATCCTTGTTCATTCTTCATCGTTCATTCGTCATTAACCATTAATCCTTGGTCATTCTTCATCGTTCATTCTTCATTAATCATTGATCCTTGTTCATTCTTCATCGTTCATTCGTCATTGATCATTGATCCTTGTTCATTCTTCATCGTTCATTCTTCATTGATCATTGATCCTTGTTCATTCTTCATCGTTCATTCGTTATTCACCATTAATCCTTGTTCATTCTTCATCGTTCATTCTTCATTGATCATTGATCCTTGTTAATTCCTCATTGATCATTGATCCCTGTTCATTCTTCATCGTTCATTCGTCATTGATCATTGATCCTTGTTCATTCTTCATCGTTCATTCGTCATTGATCATTGATCCTTGTTCTTTCTTCATCGTTCATTCGTCATTGATCATTGATCCTTGTTCATTCTTCATCGTTCATTCTTCATTGATCATTGATCCTTGTTCATTATTCATCGTTCATTCTTCATTGATCATTGATCCTTGTTCATTCTTCATCGTTCATTCGTTATTGACCATTAATCGTTGTTCATTCTTCATCGTTCATTCTTCATTGATCATTGATCCTTGTTCATTCTTCATCGTTCATTCTTCATTGATCCTTGTTCATTCTTCATCGTTCATTCTTCATTGATCATTGATCCTTGTTCATTATTCATCGTTCATTCTTCATTGATCATTGATCCTTGTTCATTCTTCATCGTTTATTCGTCATTGATCATTGATCCTTGTTCATTCTTCATCGTTCATTCTTCATTGATCATTGATCCTTGTTCATTCTTCATCGTTCATTCGTTAT
The DNA here is from genome assembly GCF_026212465.1 of Amaranthus tricolor. Taxonomy (NCBI): domain Eukaryota; kingdom Viridiplantae; phylum Streptophyta; class Magnoliopsida; order Caryophyllales; family Amaranthaceae; genus Amaranthus; species Amaranthus tricolor. The sequence goes on from NC_080060.1 coordinate 24,342,714, forward strand.
TGACCATTAATCCTTGTTCATTCTTCATCGTTCATTCTTCCTTGATCATTGATCCTTGTTCATTCTTCATCGTTCATTCTTCATTGATCATTGATCCTTGTTCATTCTTCATCGTTCATTCTTCATTGATCATTGATCCTTGTTCATTCTTCATCGTTCATTCTTCATTGATCATTGATCCTTGTTCATTCTTCATCGTTCATTCTTCATTGATCATTGATCCTTGTTCATTCTTCATTGATCATTGATCCTTGTACATTCTTCATCGTTCATTCGTCATTGACCATTTATCCTTGTTCATTCTTCATCGTTCATTCTTCATTGACCATTGATCCTTGTTCATTGTTCATCGTTCATTCTTCATTGCTGATTGATCCTTGTTCATTCTTCATCGTTCATTCGTCATTGATCATTGATCCTTGTTCATTCTTCATCGTTCATTCTTCATTGATCATTGATCCTTCTTCATTCTTCATCGTTCATTCTTCATTGATCATTGATCCTTGTTCATTCTTCATCGTTCATTCTTCATTGATCATTGATGCTTGTTCATTCTTCATCGTTCATTCGTCATTGATCATTGATCCTTGTTCATTCTTCATCGTTCATTCTTCATTGATCATTGATCCTTGTTCATTCTTGATCGTTCATTCGTCATTGACCATTTATCCTTGTTCATTCTTCATCGTTCATTCTTCATTGATCATTGATCCTTGTTCATTCTTCATCGTTCATTCTTCATTGATCATTGATCCTTGTTCATTCTTCATCGTTCATTCGTCATTGACCATTGATCCTTGTTCATTCTTCATCATTCATTCTTCATTGATCATTGATCCCTTTTCATTCTTCATCGTTCATTCTATATTGATCATTGATCCTTCTTCATTCTTCATCGTTCATTCGTCATTGATCATTGATCCTTGTTCATTCTTCATCGTTCATTCTTCATTGATTATTAATCCTTGTTCATTCTTCATCGTTCATTCTTTATTGATCATTGATCCTTGTTCATTCTTCATCGTTCATTCTTCATTGATCATTGATCCTTGTTCATTCTTCATTGTTCATTCGTCATTGTCCATTGATCCTTGTTCATTCTTCATCGTTCATTCTTTATTGATCATTAATCCTTGTTCATTCTTCATCGTTCATTCTTCATTGATCACTGATCCTTGTTCTTTCTTCATCGTTCATTCTTCATTGATCATTGAACCTTGTTCATTCTTCATCGTTCATTTTTCATTGACCATTAATCCTTGTTCATTCTTCATCGTTCATTCTTCATTGATCATTCTTCATTGATCATTGATCCTTGTTCCTTCTTCATCGTTCATTCGTCATTGACCATTAATCCTTGTTCATTCTTCATCGTTCATTTTTCATTTTTCATTTTTCATTGATCCTTGTTCATTCTTCATCGTTCATTCTTCATTGATCATTAATCCTTGTTCATTCTTCATCGTTCATTCGTCATTGATCATTGATCATTGTTCATTCTTCATCGTTCATTCTTCATTGATCATTGATCCTTGTTCATTCTAAATCGTTCATTCTTCATTGATCATTGATCCTTGTTCATTCTTCATTGTTCATTCGTCATTGATCATTGATCCTTGTTCATTCTTCATCGTTCATTCTTCATTGATCATTGATCCTTGTTCATTCTAAATCGTTCATTCATCATTGAGCATTGATCTTTGTTCATTCTTCATCGTTAATTCGTCATTGACCGTTAATCCTTGCTCATTCTTCATCGTTCATTCTTCATTGATCATTGATTCTTTTTCATTCTTCATCGTTCATTCGTTATTGACCATTAATCGTTGTTCATTCTTCATCGTTCATTCTTCATTGATCATTGATCCGTGTTCATTCTTCATCGTTCATTCTTCATTGATCATTGATCCTTGTTCATTCTTCATCGTTCATTCGTGATTGACGATTGATCCTTGTTCATTCCTCATCGTTCATTCTTCATTGATCATTGATCCTTGTTCATTCTTCATCGTTCATTCTTCATTGATCATTGATCCTTGTTCATTCTTCATCGTTCATTGTTCATTGATCATTGATCCTTGTTCATTCTTCATCGTTCATTCGTCATTGAGCATTAATCCTTGTTCCTTCTTCATCGTTCATTCTTCATTCATCATTGATCCTTGTTCATTCTTCATCGTTCATTCTATATTGATCATTGATCCTTCTTCATTCTTCATCGTCCATTAGTCATTGATCATTGATCCTTGTTCATTCTTCATTGATCATTGATCCTTGTTCATTCTTCATCGTTCATTCTTCATTGATCATTGATCCTTGTTCATTCTTCATCGTTCATTGTTCATTGATCATTGATCCTTGTTCATTCTTCATCGTTCATTCGTCATTGAGCATTAATCCTTGTTCCTTCTTCATCGTTCATTCTTCATTGATCATTGATCCTTGTTTATTCTTCATCGCTCATTCTTCATTGATCATTGATCCTTGTTCATTCTTCATCGTTCATTCTTCATTGATCATTGATCCTTGTTCATTCTTCATCGTTCATTCGTCATTGACCATTAATCCTTGTTCATTCTTCATCGTTCATTCTTCATTGATCATTGATCCTTGTTCATTCTTCATCGTTCATTGTTCATTGATCATTGATCCTTGTTCATTCTTCATCGTTCATTCGTCATTGAGCATTAATCCTTGTTCCTTCTTCATCGTTCATTCTTCATTGATCATTGATCCTTGTTTATTCTTCATCGCTCATTCTTCATTGATCATTGATCCTTGTTCATTCTTCATCGTTCATTCTTCATTGATCATTGATCCTTGTTCATTCTTCATCGTTCATTCGTCATTGACCATTAATCCTTGTTCATTCTTCATCGTTCGTTCTTCATTGATTATTGATCCTTGTTCATTCTTCATCGTTCATTCTTCATTGATCATTGATCCTTAATCATTCTTCATCGTTCATTCTTCATTGATCATTAATCCTTGTTCATTCTTCATCGTTCATTCTTCATTGATCATTGATCCTTGTTCATTCTTCATCGTTCATTCGTCATTGATTATTGATCCTTGTTCATTCTTCATCGTTCATTCTTCATTGATCATTGATCCTTGTTCATTCTAAATCGTTCATTCTTCATTGATCATTGATCCTTGTTCATTCTAAATCGTTCATTCTTCATTTATCATTGATCCTTGTTCATTCTTCATCGTTCATTCGTCATTGACCATTAATCCTTGGTCATTCTTCATCGTTCATTCTTCATTGATCATTGATCCTTGTTCATTCTTCATCGTTCATTCGTCATTGATCATTGATCCTTGTTCATTCTTCATCGTTCATTCTTCATTGATCATTGATCCTTGTTCATTCTTCATCGTTCATTCGTCATTGACCATTAATCCTTGGTCATTCTTCATCGTTCATTCTTCATTAATCATTGATCCTTGTTCATTCTTCATCGTTCATTCGTCATTGATCATTGATCCTTGTTCATTCTTCATCGTTCATTCTTCATTGATCATTGATCCTTGTTCATTCTTCATCGTTCATTCGTTATTCACCATTAATCCTTGTTCATTCTTCATCGTTCATTCTTCATTGATCATTATTCCTTGTTCATTCCTCATTGATCATTGATCCTTGTTCATTCTTCATCGTTCATTCGTCATTGATCATTGATCCTTGTTCATTCTTCATCGTTCATTCGTCATTGATCATTGATCCTTGTTCATTCTTCATCGTTCATTCTTCATTGATCATTGATCCTTGTTCATTATTCATCGTTCATTCTTCATTGATCATTGATCCTTGTTCATTCTTCATCGTTCATTCGTCATTGATCATTGATCCTTGTTCTTTCTTCATCGTTCATTCGTCATTGATCATTGATCCTTGTTCATTCTTCATCGTTCATTCTTCATTGATCATTGATCCTTGTTCATTATTCATCGTTCATTCTTCATTGATCATTGATCCTTGTTCATTCTTCATCGTTCATTCGTTATTGACCATTAATCGTTGTTCATTCTTCATCGTTCATTCTTCATTGATCATTGATCCGTGTTCATTCTTCATCGTTCATTCTTCATTGATCATTGATCCTTGTTCATTCTTCATCGTTCATTCGTGATTGACGATTGATCCTTGTTCATTCCTCATCGTTCATTCTTCATTGATCATTGATCCTTGTTCATTCTTCATCGTTCATTCTTCATTGATCATTGATCCTTGTTCATTCTTCATCGTTCATTGTTCATTGATCATTGATCCTTGTTCATTCTTCATCGTTCATTCGTCATTGAGCATTAATCCTTGTTCCTTCTTCATCGTTCATTCTTCATTCATCATTGATCCTTGTTCATTCTTCATCGTTCATTCTATATTGATCATTGATCCTTCTTCATTCTTCATCGTCCATTAGTCATTGATCATTGATCCTTGTTCATTCTTCATTGATCATTGATCCTTGTTCATTCTTCATCGTTCATTCTTCATTGATCATTGATCCTTGTTCATTCTTCATCGTTCATTGTTCATTGATCATTGATCCTTGTTCATTCTTCATCGTTCATTCGTCATTGAGCATTAATCCTTGTTCCTTCTTCATCGTTCATTCTTCATTGATCATTGATCCTTGTTTATTCTTCATCGCTCATTCTTCATTGATCATTGATCCTTGTTCATTCTTCATCGTTCATTCTTCATTGATCATTGATCCTTGTTCATTCTTCATCGTTCATTCGTCATTGACCATTAATCCTTGTTCATTCTTCATCGTTCATTCTTCATTGATCATTGATCCTTGTTCATTCTTCATCGTTCATTCTTCATTGATAATTGATCCTTAATCATTCTTCATCGTTCATTCTTCATTGATCATTAATCCTTGTTCATTCTTCATCGTTCATTCTTCATTGATCATTGATCCTTGTTCATTCTTCATCGTTCATTCGTCAATGATCATTGATCCTTGTTCATTCTTCATCGTTCATTCTTCATTGATCATTGATCCTTGTTCATTCTAAATCGTTCATTCTTCATTGATCATTGATCCTTGTTCATTCTAAATCGTTCATTCTTCATTTATCATTGATCCTTGTTCATTCTTCATCGTTCATTCGTCATTGACCATTAATCCTTGGTCATTCTTCATCGTTCATTCTTCATTGATCATTGATCCTTGTTCATTCTTCATCGTTCATTCGTCATTGATCATTGATCCTTGTTCATTCTTCATCGTTCATTCTTCATTGATCATTGATCCTTGTTCATTCTTCATCGTTCATTCGTCATTGACCATTAATCCTTGGTCATTCTTCATCGTTCATTCTTCATTAATCATTGATCCTTGTTCATTCTTCATCGTTCATTCGTCATTGATCATTGATCCTTGTTCATTCTTCATCGTTCATTCTTCATGGATCATTGATCCTTGTTCATTCTTCATCGTTCATTCGTCATTAACCATTAATCCTTGGTCATTCTTCATCGTTCATTCTTCATTAATCATTGATCCTTGTTCATTCTTCATCGTTCATTCGTCATTGATCATTGATCCTTGTTCATTCTTCATCGTTCATTCTTCATTGATCATTGATCCTTGTTCATTCTTCATCGTTCATTCGTTATTCACCATTAATCCTTGTTCATTCTTCATCGTTCATTCTTCATTGATCATTGATCCTTGTTCATTCTTCATCGTTCATTCGTCATTGATCATTGATCCTTGTTCATTCTTCATCGTTCATTCTTCATTGATCATTGATCCTTGTTCATTCTTCATCGTTCATTCGTCATTGACCATTAATCCTTGGTCATTCTTCATCGTTCATTCTTCATTAATCATTGATCCTTGTTCATTCTTCATCGTTCATTCGTCATTGATCATTGATCCTTGTTCATTCTTCATCGTTCATTCTTCATTGATCATTGATCCTTGTTCATTCTTCATCGTTCATTCGTTATTCACCATTAATCCTTGTTCATTCTTCATCGTTCATTCTTCATTGATCATTATTCCTTGTTCATTCCTCATTGATCATTGATCCTTGTTCATTCTTCATCGTTCATTCGTCATTGATCATTGATCCTTGTTCATTCTTCATCGTTCATTCGTCATTGATCATTGATCCTTGTTCATTCTTCATCGTTCATTCTTCATTGATCATTGATCCTTGTTCATTATTCATCGTTCATTCTTCATTGATCATTGATCCTTGTTCATTCTTCATCGTTCATTCGTCATTGATCATTGATCCTTGTTCTTTCTTCATCGTTCATTCGTCATTGATCATTGATCCTTGTTCATTCTTCATCGTTCATTCTTCATTGATCATTGATCCTTGTTCATTATTCATCGTTCATTCTTCATTGATCATTGATCCTTGTTCATTCTTCATCGTTCATTCGTTATTGACCATTAATCGTTGTTCATTCTTCATCGTTCATTCTTCATTGATCATTGATCCGTGTTCATTCTTCATCGTTCATTCTTCATTGATCATTGATCCTTGTTCATTCTTCATCGTTCATTCGTGATTGACGATTGATCCTTGTTCATTCCTCATCGTTCATTCTTCATTGATCATTGATCCTTGTTCATTCTTCATCGTTCATTCTTCATTGATCATTGATCCTTGTTCATTCTTCATCGTTCATTGTTCATTGATCATTGATCCTTGTTCATTCTTCATCGTTCATTCGTCATTGAGCATTAATCCTTGTTCCTTCTTCATCGTTCATTCTTCATTCATCATTGATCCTTGTTCATTCTTCATCGTTCATTCTATATTGATCATTGATCCTTCTTCATTCTTCATCGTCCATTAGTCATTGATCATTGATCCTTGTTCATTCTTCATTGATCATTGATCCTTGTTCATTCTTCATCGTTCATTCTTCATTGATCATTGATCCTTGTTCATTCTTCATCGTTCATTGTTCATTGATCATTGATCCTTGTTCATTCTTCATCGTTCATTCGTCATTGAGCATTAATCCTTGTTCCTTCTTCATCGTTCATTCTTCATTGATCATTGATCCTTGTTTATTCTTCATCGCTCATTCTTCATTGATCATTGATCCTTGTTCATTCTTCATCGTTCATTCTTCATTGATCATTGATCCTTGTTCATTCTTCATCGTTCATTCGTCATTGACCATTAATCCTTGTTCATTCTTCATCGTTCATTCTTCATTGATCATTGATCCTTGTTCATTCTTCATCGTTCATTCTTCATTGATAATTGATCCTTAATCATTCTTCATCGTTCATTCTTCATTGATCATTAATCCTTGTTCATTCTTCATCGTTCATTCTTCATTGATCATTGATCCTTGTTCATTCTTCATCGTTCATTCGTCAATGATCATTGATCCTTGTTCATTCTTCATCGTTCATTCTTCATTGATCATTGATCCTTGTTCATTCTAAATCGTTCATTCTTCATTGATCATTGATCCTTGTTCATTCTAAATCGTTCATTCTTCATTTATCATTGATCCTTGTTCATTCTTCATCGTTCATTCGTCATTGACCATTAATCCTTGGTCATTCTTCATCGTTCATTCTTCATTGATCATTGATCCTTGTTCATTCTTCATCGTTCATTCGTCATTGATCATTGATCCTTGTTCATTCTTCATCGTTCATTCTTCATTGATCATTGATCCTTGTTCATTCTTCATCGTTCATTCGTCATTGACCATTAATCCTTGGTCATTCTTCATCGTTCATTCTTCATTAATCATTGATCCTTGTTCATTCTTCATCGTTCATTCGTCATTGATCATTGATCCTTGTTCATTCTTCATCGTTCATTCTTCATGGATCATTGATCCTTGTTCATTCTTCATCGTTCATTCGTCATTAACCATTAATCCTTGGTCATTCTTCATCGTTCATTCTTCATTAATCATTGATCCTTGTTCATTCTTCATCGTTCATTCGTCATTGATCATTGATCCTTGTTCATTCTTCATCGTTCATTCTTCATTGATCATTGATCCTTGTTCATTCTTCATCGTTCATTCGTTATTCACCATTAATCCTTGTTCATTCTTCATCGTTCATTCTTCATTGATCATTGATCCTTGTTCATTCTTCATCGTTCATTCGTCATTGATCATTGATCCTTGTTCATTCTTCATCGTTCATTCTTCATTGATCATTGATCCTTGTTCATTCTTCATCGTTCATTCGTCATTGACCATTAATCCTTGGTCATTCTTCATCGTTCATTCTTCATTAATCATTGATCCTTGTTCATTCTTCATCGTTCATTCGTCATTGATCATTGATCCTTGTTCATTCTTCATCGTTCATTCTTCATTGATCATTGATCCTTGTTCATTCTTCATCGTTCATTCGTTATTCACCATTAATCCTTGTTCATTCTTCATCGTTCATTCTTCATTGATCATTATTCCTTGTTCATTCCTCATTGATCATTGATCCTTGTTCATTCTTCATCGTTCATTCGTCATTGATCATTGATCCTTGTTCATTCTTCATCGTTCATTCGTCATTGATCATTGATCCTTGTTCATTCTTCATCGTTCATTCTTCATTGATCATTGATCCTTGTTCATTATTCATCGTTCATTCTTCATTGATCATTGATCCTTGTTCATTCTTCATCGTTCATTCGTCATTGATCATTGATCCTTGTTCTTTCTTCATCGTTCATTCGTCATTGATCATTGATCCTTGTTCATTCTTCATCGTTCATTCTTCATTGATCATTGATCCTTGTTCATTATTCATCGTTCATTCTTCATTGATCATTGATCCTTGTTCATTCTTCATCGTTCATTCGTTATTGACCATTAATCGTTGTTCATTCTTCATCGTTCATTCTTCATTGATCATTGATCCGTGTTCATTCTTCATCGTTCATTCTTCATTGATCATTGATCCTTGTTCATTCTTCATCGTTCATTCGTGATTGACGATTGATCCTTGTTCATTCCTCATCGTTCATTCTTCATTGATCATTGATCCTTGTTCATTCTTCATCGTTCATTCTTCATTGATCATTGATCCTTGTTCATTCTTCATCGTTCATTGTTCATTGATCATTGATCCTTGTTCATTCTTCATCGTTCATTCGTCATTGAGCATTAATCCTTGTTCCTTCTTCATCGTTCATTCTTCATTCATCATTGATCCTTGTTCATTCTTCATCGTTCATTCTATATTGATCATTGATCCTTCTTCATTCTTCATCGTCCATTAGTCATTGATCATTGATCCTTGTTCATTCTTCATTGATCATTGATCCTTGTTCATTCTTCATCGTTCATTCTTCATTGATCATTGATCCTTGTTCATTCTTCATCGTTCATTGTTCATTGATCATTGATCCTTGTTCATTCTTCATCGTTCATTCGTCATTGAGCATTAATCCTTGTTCCTTCTTCATCGTTCATTCTTCATTGATCATTGATCCTTGTTTATTCTTCATCGCTCATTCTTCATTGATCATTGATCCTTGTTCATTCTTCATCGTTCATTCTTCATTGATCATTGATCCTTGTTCATTCTTCATCGTTCATTCGTCATTGACCATTAATCCTTGTTCATTCTTCATCGTTCATTCTTCATTGATCATTGATCCTTGTTCATTCTTCATCGTTCATTCTTCATTGATAATTGATCCTTAATCATTCTTCATCGTTCATTCTTCATTGATCATTAATCCTTGTTCATTCTTCATCGTTCATTCTTCATTGATCATTGATCCTTGTTCATTCTTCATCGTTCATTCGTCAATGATCATTGATCCTTGTTCATTCTTCATCGTTCATTCTTCATTGATCATTGATCCTTGTTCATTCTAAATCGTTCATTCTTCATTGATCATTGATCCTTGTTCATTCTAAATCGTTCATTCTTCATTTATCATTGATCCTTGTTCATTCTTCATCGTTCATTCGTCATTGACCATTAATCCTTGGTCATTCTTCATCGTTCATTCTTCATTGATCATTGATCCTTGTTCATTCTTCATCGTTCATTCGTCATTGATCATTGATCCTTGTTCATTCTTCATCGTTCATTCTTCATTGATCATTGATCCTTGTTCATTCTTCATCGTTCATTCGTCATTGACCATTAATCCTTGGTCATTCTTCATCGTTCATTCTTCATTAATCATTGATCCTTGTTCATTCTTCATCGTTCATTCGTCATTGATCATTGATCCTTGTTCATTCTTCATCGTTCATTCTTCATTGATCATTGATCCTTGTTCATTCTTCATCGTTCATTCGTCATTAACCATTAATCCTTGGTCATTCTTCATCGTTCATTCTTCATTAATCATTGATCCTTGTTCATTCTTCATCGTTCATTCGTCATTGATCATTGATCCTTGTTCATTCTTCATCGTTCATTCTTCATTGATCATTGATCCTTGTTCATTCTTCATCGTTCATTCGTTATTCACCATTAATCCTTGTTCATTCTTCATCGTTCATTCTTCATTGATCATTGATCCTTGTTAATTCCTCATTGATCATTGATCCCTGTTCATTCTTCATCGTTCATTCGTCATTGATCATTGATCCTTGTTCATTCTTCATCGTTCATTCGTCATTGATCATTGATCCTTGTTCTTTCTTCATCGTTCATTCGTCATTGATCATTGATCCTTGTTCATTCTTCATCGTTCATTCTTCATTGATCATTGATCCTTGTTCATTATTCATCGTTCATTCTTCATTGATCATTGATCCTTGTTCATTCTTCATCGTTCATTCGTTATTGACCATTAATCGTTGTTCATTCTTCATCGTTCATTCTTCATTGATCATTGATCCTTGTTCATTCTTCATCGTTCATTCTTCATTGATCCTTGTTCATTCTTCATCGTTCATTCTTCATTGATCATTGATCCTTGTTCATTATTCATCGTTCATTCTTCTTTGATCATTGATCCTTGTTCATTCTTCATCGTTTATTCGTCATTGATCATTGATCCTTGTTCATTCTTCATCGTTCATTCTTCATTGATCATTGATCCTTGTTCATTCTTCATCGTTCATTCGTTATTGACCATTAATCCTTGTTCATTCTTCATCGTTCATTCTTCCTTGATCATTGATCCTTGTTCATTCTTCATCGTTCATTCTTCATTGATCATTGATCCTTGTTCATTCTTCATCGTTCATTCTTCATTGATCATTGATCCTTGTTCATTCTTCATCGTTCATTCTTCATTGATCATTGATCCTTGTTCATTCTTCATCGTTCATTCTTCATTGATCATTGATCCTTGTTCATTCTTCATTGATCATTGATCCTTGTACATTCTTCATCGTTCATTCGTCATTGACCATTTATCCTTGTTCATTCTTCATCGTTCATTCTTCATTGACCATTGATCCTTGTTCATTGTTCATCGCTCATTCTTCATTGCTGATTGATCCTTGTTCATTCTTCATCGTTCATTCGTCATTGATCATTGATCCTTGTTCATTCTTCATCGTTCATTCTTCATTGATCATTGATCCTTCTTCATTCTTCATCGTTCATTCTTCATTGATCATTGATCCTTGTTCATTCTTCATCGTTCATTCTTCATTGATCATTGATGCTTGTTCATTCTTCATCGTTCATTCGTCATTGATCATTGATCCTTGTTCATTCTTCATCGTTCATTCTTCATTGATCATTGATCCTTGTTCATTCTTGATCGTTCATTCGTCATTGACCATTTATCCTTGTTCATTCTTCATCGTTCATTCTTCATTGATCATTGATCCTTGTTCATTCTTCATCGTTCATTCTTCATTGATCATTGATCCTTGTTCATTCTTCATCGTTCATTCGTCATTGACCATTGATCCTTGTTCATTCTTCATCATTCATTCTTCATTGATCATTGATCCCTTTTCATTCTTCATCGTTCATTCTATATTGATCATTGATCCTTCTTCATTCTTCATCGTTCATTCGTCATTGATCATTGATCCTTGTTCATTCTTCATCGTTCATTCTTCATTGATTATTAATCCTTGTTCATTCTTCATCGTTCATTCTTTATTGATCATTGATCCTTGTTCATTCTTCATCGTTCATTCTTCATTGATCATTGATCCTTGTTCATTCTTCATTGTTCATTCGTCATTGTCCATTGATCCTTGTTCATTCTTCATCGTTCATTCTTTATTGATCATTAATCCTTGTTCATTCTTCATCGTTCATTCTTCATTGATCACTGATCCTTGTTCTTTCTTCATCGTTCATTCTTCATTGATCATTGAACCTTGTTCATTCTTCATCGTTCATTTTTCATTGACCATTAATCCTTGTTCATTCTTCATCGTTCATTCTTCATTGATCATTCTTCATTGATCATTGATCCTTGTTCCTTCTTCATCGTTCATTCGTCATTGACCATTAATCCTTGTTCATTCTTCATCGTTCATTTTTCATTTTTCATTTTTCATTGATCCTTGTTCATTCTTCATCGTTCATTCTTCATTGATCATTAATCCTTGTTCATTCTTCATCGTTCATTCGTCATTGATCATTGATCATTGTTCATTCTTCATCGTTCATTCTTCATTGATCATTGATCCTTGTTCATTCTAAATCGTTCATTCTTCATTGATCATTGATCCTTGTTCATTCTTCATTGTTCATTCGTCATTGATCATTGATCCTTGTTCATTCTTCATCGTTCATTCTTCATTGATCATTGATCCTTGTTCATTCTAAATCGTTCATTCATCATTGAGCATTGATCTTTGTTCATTCTTCATCGTTAATTAGTCATTGACCGTTAATCCTTGCTCATTCTTCATCGTTCATTCTTCATTGATCATTGATTCTTTTTCATTCTTCATCGTTCATTCGTTATTGACCATTAATCGTTGTTCATTCTTCATCGTTCATTCTTCATTGATCATTGATCCGTGTTCATTCTTCATCGTTCATTCTTCATTGATCATTGATCCTTGTTCATTCTTCATCGTTCATTCGTGATTGACGATTGATCCTTGTTCATTCCTCATCGTTCATTCTTCATTGATCATTGATCCTTGTTCATTCTTCATCGTTCATTCTTCATTGATCATTGATCCTTGTTCATTCTTCATCGTTCATTCTTCATTGATCATTGATCCTTGTTCATTATTCATCGTTCATTCTTCATTGATCATTGATCCTTGTTCATTCTTCATCGTTTATTCGTCATTGATCATTGATCCTTGTTCATTCTTCATCGTTCATTCTTCATTGATCATTGATCCTTGTTCATTCTTCATCGTTCATTCGTTATTGACCATTAATCCTTGTTCATTCTTCATCGTTCATTCTTCCTTGATCATTGATCCTTGTTCATTCTTCATCGTTCATTCTTCATTGATCATTGATCCTTGTTCATTCTTCATCGTTCATTCTTCATTGATCATTGATCCTTGTTCATTCTTCATCGTTCATTCTTCATTGATCATTGATCCTTGTTCATTCTTCATCGTTCATTCTTCATTGATCATTGATCCTTGTTCATTCTTCATTGATCATTGATCCTTGTACATTCTTCATCGTTCATTCGTCATTGACCATTTATCCTTGTTCATTCTTCATCGTTCATTCTTCATTGACCATTGATCCTTGTTCATTGTTCATCGTTCATTCTTCATTGCTGATTGATCCTTGTTCATTCTTCATCGTTCATTCGTCATTGATCATTGATCCTTGTTCATTCTTCATCGTTCATTCTTCATTGATCATTGATCCTTCTTCATTCTTCATCGTTCATTCTTCATTGATCATTGATCCTTGTTCATTCTTCATCGTTCATTCTTCATTGATCATTGATGCTTGTTCATTCTTCATCGTTCATTCGTCATTGATCATTGATCCTTGTTCATTCTTCATCGTTCATTCTTCATTGATCATTGATCCTTGTTCATTCTTGATCGTTCATTCGTCATTGACCATTTATCCTTGTTCATTCTTCATCGTTCATTCTTCATTGATCATTGATCCTTGTTCATTCTTCATCGTTCATTCTTCATTGATCATTGATCCTTGTTCATTCTTCATCGTTCATTCGTCATTGACCATTGATCCTTGTTCATTCTTCATCATTCATTCTTCATTGATCATTGATCCCTTTTCATTCTTCATCGTTCATTCTATATTGATCATTGATCCTTCTTCATTCTTCATCGTTCATTCGTCATTGATCATTGATCCTTGTTCATTCTTCATCGTTCATTCTTCATTGATTATTAATCCTTGTTCATTCTTCATCGTTCATTCTTTATTGATCATTGATCCTTGTTCATTCTTCATCGTTCATTCTTCATTGATCATTGATCCTTGTTCATTCTTCATTGTTCATTCGTCATTGTCCATTGATCCTTGTTCATTCTTCATCGTTCATTCTTTATTGATCATTAATCCTTGTTCATTCTTCATCGTTCATTCTTCATTGATCACTGATCCTTGTTCTTTCTTCATCGTTCATTCTTCATTGATCATTGAACCTTGTTCATTCTTCATCGTTCATTTTTCATTGACCATTAATCCTTGTTCATTCTTCATCGTTCATTCTTCATTGATCATTCTTCATTGATCATTGATCCTTGTTCCTTCTTCATCGTTCATTCGTCATTGACCATTAATCCTTGTTCATTCTTCATCGTTCATTTTTCATTTTTCATTTTTCATTGATCCTTGTTCATTCTTCATCGTTCATTCTTCATTGATCATTAATCCTTGTTCATTCTTCATCGTTCATTCGTCATTGATCATTGATCATTGTTCATTCTTCATCGTTCATTCTTCATTGATCATTGATCCTTGTTCATTCTAAATCGTTCATTCTTCATTGATCATTGATCCTTGTTCATTCTTCATTGTTCATTCGTCATTGATCATTGATCCTTGTTCATTCTTCATCGTTCATTCTTCATTGATCATTGATCCTTGTTCATTCTAAATCGTTCATTCATCATTGAGCATTGATCTTTGTTCATTCTTCATCGTTAATTCGTCATTGACCGTTAATCCTTGCTCATTCTTCATCGTTCATTCTTCATTGATCATTGATTCTTTTTCATTCTTCATCGTTCATTCGTTATTGACCATTAATCGTTGTTCATTCTTCATCGTTCATTCTTCATTGATCATTGATCCGTGTTCATTCTTCATCGTTCATTCTTCATTGATCATTGATCCTTGTTCATTCTTCATCGTTCATTCGTGATTGACGATTGATCCTTGTTCATTCCTCATCGTTCATTCTTCATTGATCATTGATCCTTGTTCATTCTTCATCGTTCATTCTTCATTGATCATTGATCCTTGTTCATTCTTCATCGTTCATTCTTCATTGATCATTGATCCTTGTTCATTATTCATCGTTCATTCTTCATTGATCATTGATCCTTGTTCATTCTTCATCGTTTATTCGTCATTGATCATTGATCCTTGTTCATTCTTCATCGTTCATTCTTCATTGATCATTGATCCTTGTTCATTCTTCATCGTTCATTCGTTATTGACCATTAATCCTTGTTCATTCTTCATCGTTCATTCTTCCTTGATCATTGATCCTTGTTCATTCTTCATCGTTCATTCTTCATTGATCATTGATCCTTGTTCATTCTTCATCGTTCATTCTTCATTGATCATTGATCCTTGTTCATTCTTCATCGTTCATTCTTCATTGATCATTGATCCTTGTTCATTCTTCATCGTTCATTCTTCATTGATCATTGATCCTTGTTCATTCTTCATTGATCATTGATCCTTGTACATTCTTCATCGTTCATTCGTCATTGACCATTTATCCTTGTTCATTCTTCATCGTTCATTCTTCATTGACCATTGATCC